>NW_027223342.1:3264815-3419815 GCF_030449975.1 Polyergus mexicanus
AGCATATTCTAGAGGTCAAAATAAGACTTTTTTTTCTTATGAAAATGGGTCCGCAAATGAACCTAACCCCCCTCCGAGCTTGACGAATTAATGTTTTCATAATATATGTTTTTATTTTTTCATTTTAGTGGGTTACTTTACTTCATAATTTATTGGGCTATATCAAATTTCAACTTTCTGTCATTTTTTCTGAGCTGAAAGATAGCCAATTTTTAATATTTTCCCCAAACTTTAGGGGCCTTTAGCTCGGAGGAAGGTTCATTTGCGGACCTATGTTCATAGGAAAAAAAAGTCTTATTTTGACTTCTAGAATATGCTCCTAAAGTTTATTGCATCATTTCAGATACATCCTGTATTTTTAAAGGAAGTATATAAATATTTTTTTCAATAATTTGTATGTGAAATATTTTATGAATTTTTTATTTCTTAAGAGAGATGCTTATCATTATTTCACTGCAACGCATGCATGTTATAATGTGCATATTATCATAAATATATATCTGAAATTGCCGGCCTACATACAAGCAAGATTCCCTATTTTTTTAGAAATCATACATATTTTTTCTGCGAGACTCGAGTTTTCAAGTGCACTCGCTCTTCTCTTTCCATCACAATTCTCGGTGCATTGTTTTTTGTGACAACGCAAGAGAGAATACAAGTACAATCCGAATTATTATCTGTTGAAAAAGAATTGCGAATTAATATCATCGAAAGAATATAGACATAATAGAGAAGAGAACAAAAAAAAGCTTCAAAGAATTCGTGTGAGAATGAGAAGCAAACGGATACATCAATTAGCGAAAACAACAATTCATTGTTTTAAGGAATGCGTTAAGTTGAATTATTAAATCAAAAATTTACGCCTCATTATCTCATTGACTAACGGCATCATATTAATTCATTCACTAACCGGCAATAAAATTATTCTACAAAACACTGCCATAATTTGAACTGTTGTTACGTTGATTTTAAAATCCTGCTACATAATACCACTATTTGATATTGTCTAACGAACAGGTTTTTAATCCTGTTAAGTGATGAATTAATATGCAAGTGCCTCTATATTGTTATGAAATATTTTTCTACAAAATGTATCGATTTATATATTTTTTTCGCAAAGATTATTTTTATATCCGTGAATAACTCTGCATTATTTCTTCATATTTAACATTAAGAATCGGTTGCACTAATGTTATTTAGACTTTAAGCGAGATTTAAAACTTTTGGTTTTTGGCAATAATCAACGTTATTTGACTTCTGCCTTAGGCTATAATTTAATCCTTAATTAATTTATAGCCGAAAGCCAAATAACATCGGTTATTGCCAATAGCCAAAAGTTGTAAGTTTCACTTAAAATCAAAATAATATTGGCGCCGGGTCTTAATTATATGTATATTTTTTCAATTATTCTTTTTATGCGACCTTCGATTAGTTTCAGAGAGAGTATATATTTCTTTTTCCTTCGTATTAATTTAAAAATTATTATAAAATTAATTAAAACAATTTTTTTTCTATAAATATTTTCATATATATGGTAAGGCAAATAAAACGTTACAAATAAGCCAATAACTCTAAAAATATTTGTCGAATCAAAAAGTTGTTCATGAGAAAGCTATCATGTATTCGAGGAGTCTTTCCAACTATGCATAAATATATATAAAGTTGCCTCCTTTCAAGGAGGGGGACTTTATAATTTCAAATGGAACCCCCTTAAAATGTTACATATTTGGATTCTATGGCAAAAAAACAAATAAATTATATCCTGAACATTTGTTTGAAAAATGCTTCTATCAAAAGTTATATATAAGCATTTAAATTTTAAAATAGAGCGCTTTCAAACTAATGATAAAACCATCAATTAAATGAAAAATGACCATAGTTTTTCTGTTTTTTTACTTTATTAAATGTTTGAACTGTTGTCCATTCTCTAATCTAAACATTTATTAATCCTTTCTGCAAAATTTTGTCTAACTCATTATCTAAACAACATTTCTGGGGTTATGCTAGAGTAAATTTAGATGAGAATGGGCAACAGTTCAAACATTTAATAAAGTAAAAAAACAGAAAAACTATGGTCTTTCATTTAATTTATGGTTTTATCATTAGTTTGAATGCACTTTATTTTAAAATTTAGATGCTTATATATAACTTTGGATAGAAGTATTTTTCAAACAAATATTTCAGATAAAATTTATTTGTTTTTTGCCGTTTTTAGAATCCAAATATGTAACATTTTATAAGAGGTTCCATTTAAAATTATGAACCCAAATAACCAAGCGTAATTAAATCATATTGATTATTGCTTATTGCTGTCATGTTGCCAACAATAATACAGTTGTTTGCTGCAATGTTGCCTAATGTTGCCAACAATTGCATTATTGTTGGCAACATGACAGCAACCTCACATACACTTAGCTATCTGGGAAGTTACCCCTCGCCTCCCTTAAAGGGAAATGTTTATCGTTTACGAATTAGAAAGGCCCTTCGAATATATGAACTTTCTCATGAACAACTTTTTAATTTGACAAATATTTTTAAAGTTATTGGCTTAATATTTTATTTGCTTCACTATGTATATTAGTATAGCGTTAGAATTGCAAAAAGAAATTTAAAAAATCTTACCGTGAGATTGAGACACTACCATCGGTATTAAAAATATTTCGGTTTTTTATATTCCGGTATGCGATATTCTTGATTTGTCACTTTGTAAGCAGGCATCGGCTATAACATATAATATAACGCGTTAGAATTTTATGGAATAATTAAATGTAAGAAATTAACATAGAGCATGACTTCTCCATTTGTATAATTGCAAATGGATTATCGGAGCGTATCTCATTGTTTTTCACACTACATACATACTTACAAAGCGACAAGTTTAATCGGTCACGCGGGACTGCAACTCATGGACAGTCTGAGAGTGAATAATGAGATAGATTGTGTTTCTCATTTCGTTTCTCTCACATATGGGACTCGAAAATTGAATATTCTGTGCATAAACGCTCGACGACTTATCAATGATAGCGGTCAACATCGTAGAGCGTATAAAAAAAGTCTTAAACAAAAAGGAAAAAAAACGAGGATTCCCTCCAATCGCGGTGACTTGTTGGCGTACGACATCAGGATAGGTTCCTCGTAACCTACCTACCTCGTCTTTCTTGTTACGCCTACTGCTACACTGTTATTGTTGATGAAAAACTCCATATTAATAAGAAATAAATATATTATCTCAAAGTTCTCTACAATATTCTTTATTCTTGTCTCCAAAACCTATGGCAAAATTAAAAAGTAAATTTGCCGCGTATTATCTTAAACGTCATTCTTTTCAAATATTTTATCGCTCACCTCGATTCGTATTACTTTTAACACAAGATGGACAGCATTCATATATGTGTCATACAGTTAATATTTTGACATCGCAGACAGATATTTAAGATTTGATTGAAAAGAATATATAACAGGTTTTTATTCAATAATCAAAGAAAAAGCTGGCAATAATCATTTACAATCAATCACATCTGTAATTTTAAAAGTACAGACACATATTTATATTCTCATGTAAAACGAACAGAAGTATTCAAATTACAGTATTAAATCAATTGAAAATATTTATACATTTAAAGAGTGCAAATAATGTATATGTGGTGTGTTGTGTGTATGTGTGTGTGCGTGAGGGAGAGATACATTGTGATGAAATTTTGTTTATAATACTTATTCTGTGTATGTATTGTGTGCGCGCGTATGTGTGTATACACAAGGGGTTATCAATGATATTCACGAAAAAATATCTCGAAACCATCCATTAGTCCATCATCAGATAAAGAAAAATCATCGGAGAGATCGTGAATGTCGACACTAGGATCGTAATCTGCACTATCGTCGCCAGAATCATCTCCATCTCCGCCATCTTCATCATCACCGTCATCGTCATTATTTTCCCTGTCATTCTGATCATTATCATCGCCATTGTCTTCTGCACCAGCATCTGCATTATCACCATCTGCTTTAAAAATATGTGAATAAATTTTTCTGGTCTCAAGTTTAAATGTTATACAGGGTGCCCCATTTTAAAGGACCCACTCAAATATCTCAAAAACACAGCGTTAAATCGAAAAATGTTTCAAACAAAAGTTGTGTGGCTTCAAGGGGGCCATAAGATGGTGACAATGATTTGACCTTGGAAAATCATTTGAAGGTCATGTGAAGGTCAATTTTAAAATCTTAAATGGACACCTCCATTTTTTATTTAATATTCTTGTAGCTGACATCGAGCGCTTTCCAAAACACTATAATAAAGTATCTTTTCATTAAGCACTTTTTGAGTTATTTTATATTTTAATCTGACATATCTTGATATAAAAAATTAAATATCTCGTAAAATATTTAGTTTTTGATAATCTTATCGTAATACTTCTATATACAGAATAATGAGACAAATCAATTAGTATAAAAAAAAATTGTTTTTAAGAAAATTATTTACAATGTATTTTTTTAAACAATTATTTGTTTTTTTTTTGGCACTAATTAATTTGTCTCATTATTCTGTACATAGAAGTATTACGGTAAGATTATCAAAAACTAAATTTTACGAGATATTTAATTTTTTATATCAAAATATGTCAGATTAAAATATAAAATAACTCAAAAAGTACTTAATGAAAAGATACTTTATTATAGTGTTTTGGAAAGCTCTCGATGTCAGCTACAAGAATATTAAATAAAAAATGGGGGTTTCCATTTAAGATTTTAAAATTGACCTTCACATGACCTTTAAATGATTTTCCAAGGTCAAATCATTGTCATCATCTTATGGCCACCTTGAAGCCACACAACTTTTGTTGGAAACATTTTTCGATTTAAGGCAGTGTTTCTGAAATGTTTGAGTGGGTCCTTTAAAATGGGACACCCTGAATATATACAGGGTGTCCTAGACCACCCGTACACCCCTTTTCTTTCGAAAATTAAGCATTTTAGAAAAAAACGTTTTGAACAACAATTGTATGGTTTTGAGGGGAACATAAGATGGTGTCATTGATTTGACCTTGAATGGCATCGTTAAGATCAAATCAAGGACATCTTTAACTTCTTAAATGAAACCCTCTATTTTTTATTGCATATTCTTATAGCTTATGTCGAGAGCTTTCCAAAACACTATAATAAAGTATTTTTTCATTAAGTACTTTTTGAGTTATTTTATATTTTAATCTGACATATTTTGATATAAAAAATTAAATATTTCGTAAAATATTCAGTTTTTGATAATCTTAATACTTTTATGTACGGAATAATGAAACAAACAATTAATGCCAAAAAAAACAAATAATTGTTTAAAAAAATACATTGTAAATAATTTTCTTAAAAACAATTATTTTTTATACTAATTGATTTGTCTCATTCTGTACATAAAAGTATTACGGTAAGATGATTGAAAACTGAATATTTTATTTTTTATATCAAAATATGTCAGATTAAAATATAAAGTAACTCAAAAAGTACTTAATGAAAAAATACTTTATTATAGTGTTTTGGAAAGCTCTCGAGATAAGCTACAAGAATATGTAATGAAAAATAGGGGTTTCTATTTAACAAATTAAGGATGTCCTTGATTTGACCTTAACGATGCCATCCAAGGTCAAACCAATGACACCATCTTATGTTCCCCTCAAAACCATACAATTTTTGTTCAAAACGTTTTTTTCTAAAATGCTTAGTTTTCGAAAGAAAAGGGGTGTACGGGTGGTCTAGGACACCCTGTATACAGTGTCCCAAAGCACCTTAGACAACGCTCGTGAGTGGGTAGAGCACAATAAATTGAATAGAAAAATCCATCATTTTGCAATTTTCGCAATGATTATTGAAATAATAATTAAAAAGGATTGGCGAATGAGCGCGCATTTCTAGAATCGCGACGAGAGTCGGGATTCGGGATACGCGCAAGACTAAACTTTTTATTGCCATGACACTACGAAGCTCGCCGCTGACGCACGCCTAGAGCGTACATGTCACGGTCTAGACGCGCGAAACGCGCACTCATTTGTCAATCCTTTTTAATTAATATTTCAATAATTATTGAGAAAATTGCAAAAAGATAAAGGACTTTTCTGTTCGGTTTACTGTGCTTTACCCGTTCACGAGTATTGTCTAGGGTGATTTGGGACACTCTGTAAATATACAACACATGTTGATGATATCTATATATATACACATATTGAGCATTTCATGTCAACTGCCATCCCTTTTCCGTCAGGTGAGACACTTTTTATTTTGACCTAGCATGGCTTAAAATCTTCTTTGACATCTCTACTCTCTATTTTATAACCCTCAAGTTACAAATTGTAATCTCTAACGTTTGGAAAACGATGCCACGATTTTTCTGAAGATGTGGGACATGTGTTTGATTCTCCTACATGTTTCAGTTAATATTTTCAAAATAAATGATGTTTATCGGTGAGAAAAGCCACCATCGGAGTACTGATGGTTCCTGAATGTAAATATAAGGCTAAGGGGCTAAGATCATAAAATTTAAAATGGCGGATTCAATATGATTGATATAACTCATAAAATAACCCAAACCAATATGAAATCACTTCTCAGAGTTTCTTACCGATGAAAAAAAGACTTACGCATGATCACATGTCACAAATATGATGTCGGAATATTAAAATTGAAAATGGCGGATTCAATATAGCGGATCCAAAATTTTGAAAGTTGGTTGGACCAAATTTTAGATTTTTTTTTTAAAGTTTTTTATGAATTTCTGGGATTTTGTTTCTAAAGCTCATTTGACTCTTTATCACTTTGATTCTTTAAATGACCTATAAAACTTGCAGGATATTATTTGTCTGGATACCGTTGATATTCTGTAAAAAAAATTAACAGAAACATGTAGAAGAATCAAGCGCATATCCCTCATCTTCAGAAAGATCGTAGCGCCATTTTCGAATCATTACAGATTACAACTTGTAACTTGAGGGGTATAAAGTAGAGATGTCAAGAAAGATTTTAAGCCATGCTAGGTCAAAGTAAAAAGTGTCTCATCTGACGGTAAATGAGTGGTTGGCTCACTTGATTGGAATGCTCGATATATACAGGGTGATTCCAAACGTTCCAATCAACTTTAAGATTTTATAGGAAATTTAATTTTGAACAAAATGTTTCCCATAAACATGGGTCAAAAAATGTTTCCTTAAAAAGTTAGCGCCCAAAAACCTCTGAAATCACGGTTATTTAATACATTTTTACAAATATTAGGGAAAGTACGCGTTTTTTAACAAAAAGTATCAAAACAAAAGTTATAGAGAATTAAATCATCTTTCAAATGAGATTAAAATGATTGTAGTACCATAGGTTTTGAAATAACTAGTTTCAAATGTACAAAAAAGTGTTTGGCTATTGATTACGGTAGAGCTTTTTAAAAATACTCTTCATTTATGCTGTTATGACCTTAACTAATTTTTTAAGAACAGTTAGATTTTTCACGTCTTTATTCATTTTCTACTATTACAGAGCTATTTTAAAAAGAATTATTTTTTTTATGAAAGAAAAAGATTTTTATTTTTTATTTTTACTGATTTTTTCTAAGAAATTTATTAAGCTTCATTTTCTTTTTATTTCATTTTCTTTTCATCTTCTGCTCTTCCTTTCATCCTACTATGGTGATTGGTTTAAACAATGCAAAAAAGTAAAATTTTTTTAGTGAAATAACCAGTAAGCAAGATAAACATTCAAAATTAGCTGAGGCCATAACAGCATAAATGAAGAGTATTTTGTATTTTTATAAAACTCTACCGTCAAGAAAAAAAAAAACATTTTTTTGTACATTTGAGACTAGTTATCTCAAAACCTATGGAAGGTACTACAATCATTTTGATCTCATTTGAAAGATAATTTAATTCTTTACAATTTTGAATTCGGTAAAAAACGTATATTTCCCTTGATATTTGTAAAGCATTAAGGAAGCATTCCCTTAAAAAGTTAGCACTCAAAAACCTCTGAAATCATATATACAGGATGTAACAGAGCGCCCGTATCAGTAATTTTTTGAAGAAACAACGCATTTTCGTGAAAAATGTTTCATGCAAAAGTTGTAGAGCTCTAAGTAGCGCATTATATAATAATATTAATATGACCTTGAATAGCACCGTCAAGGTCATATAAAAATCACTTTGAATTTTTTAAATGGGATCCCCTATTTTTCATTACATATTCTTGTAGCTTACCTCGAAAGCTTTCCAAAACACTATAATAAAGTATTTTTTCATTAAGTAATTTTTGAGTTACTTTATATTAGGTATACAACTTTGCTTCCGCCGTTTTCCTATAGATGGCTTTAGCGGTAAGTAGTGGTCGAAATAAATAGATCATAGACGTCATGCAATATACTTGAGCATCTATCAACATAACCCCATAGAAACATTAGTCGATTTGTGTCCGCATCATAAAGTTATTCTCGATTGAAAATGTCAGTTTACGAGCCAAATTCTCGTCATTTGCAGGAGGTTTTAATTTTCTGCTTCAATATGAAGAAATCTGCGGCTGAGGCTCATCGAATGCTCTCAAATACTTATGATGAAGCCGCTATTAGTGAAAGAACGTGTCGTGCGTGGTTTCAACGCTTCAAGAATGGTGATTTTCACGTCGAAGACTGGCATAGCGGTGGAAGAGAGAAGGTTTTCGAAGATGCAGAATTGGAGGCATTACTTAATGAAGACTCGAGTCAAAGTCAAAAAGAATTGGCACCATCATTGGGAGTGACTCAACAAGCAATAACCAGTTTTTTACAATAAAGCCTCGAATTTCGGAAAAAAACGGCGGAAGCAAAGTTGTACACCTAATATTTTAATCTGACATATTTTGATATAAAAAATAAAATATTTCGTAAAATATTCAGTTTTCGATAATCTTACCGTAATACTTTTATGTACAGAATAACGAGACAAATCAATTAGTATAAAAAAATAATTGTTTTTAAGAAAATTATTTACAATGTATTTTTTTAAACAATTATTTGTTTTTTTTTTGGCATTAATTGTTTGTCTCATTATTCCGTACATAAAAGTATTAAGATTATCAAAAACTGAATATTTTACGAAATATTTAATTTTTTATATCAAAATATGTCAGATTAAAATATAAAATAACTCAAAAAGTACTTAATGAAAAAATACTTTATTATAGTGTTTTGGAAAGCTCTCGACATAAGCTATAAGAATATGCAATAAAAAATAGAGGGTTTCATTTAAGAAGTTAAAGATGTCCTTGACTTGACCTTAACGATGCCATTCAAGGTCAAACCAATGACACCATCTTATGTTCCCCTCAAAACCATACAATTTTTGTTCAAAACATTTTTTTCTAAAATGCTTAATTTTTGAAAGAAAAGGGGTGTACGGGTGGTCTAGGACACCCTGTATATATTCAGGGTGTCCCATTTTAAAGGACCCACTCAAACATCTCAGAAACACTGCGTTAAATCGAAAAATGTTTCCAACAAAAGTTGTGTGGCTTCAAGGTGGCCATAAGATGATGACAATGATTTGACCTTGGAAAATCATTTAAAGGTTTTATCATTAAAAGTTTATATGAACATGATTGTTATTCTCAACAGTTTCCTTCTCCTCTTGACTTATCCTGTGTACAGGGTACCCTAAAACTACCGTATCTTTTCTTAATGGCAAATTCCTTAGAACATTTCAAGACAAAAATCCTAATATAAAAATGTCTCAAGGCTACAATAGTTTTTAAATGGAAAACGAGTATATTTTATTTTATATGACAGGGCTGAGATTTTGCGCATTCAAGCACGGCGAAATAGTAGATACCTTCATGGTAACATTGATCGACCACTTTGACAGCTGAAGTTGAAACATGTCGCAAATTTTTACTTGGATCATTTTTAAGATTAGTTCTTGCATCCATTATTCATATGTAAAAATAATATACTAATGCAATGTGTAGAGAAGCGGGAAAACATATAATGACAATGCTATTATAAATTTATACGATAATCATAATATCATAAAAAAGGCGCTCCATTCATAGAAGCACTTTTTTCACTTGTCATTTAGCCGTGCCTGAGCGCGCAAAATCTCAGTCCTGTCATTCGTAAAATATAATCGCTTCCCGTTTAAGAACTATTATAGCCTCGACATTTTTATATTAGAATTTTCGTCTTGAAATGTTCTAAGGAATCTGCCATTAAGAGGAGATACGATAGTTTTAGGGTACCCTGTATACAGGATAAGTCAAGAGGAGAAGGAAACTGTTGAGAATAACAATCATGTTCATATAAACTTTTTTTTTACAATAATTCATACTACTCCCAAAATATTTCCCTCTCCTCCTTAATTCATCCTGTATAGTTTAGTTTAAAAATTTGATAATAATAGGACAAAATTTATAGAACACTATGATGCAAATTATAACAAATAATGTGATATCAAATTTTACCATCTGGATTATTATCATCAGATGCAGAATTGGAACCATCATCATCACTAGCATCAAGATCTTCCTCTTCATCATCCTCATCAGCTTCATCTTCATCGTCTCTTCGTCTTCCAACATCATATAATCTAACGCATGATTCCTGTATGCTTGAAAAGTCTCCTATATTTTCCACTATGGCAATCTGAGTGTCAAATTTGTTACACGCAAGGCCATAAATTCCTCTTTTTACATCGCAAGTTGCTATAAATTGTATATACACGAAGAAAATAAATTATTTATAAAATAAAATAAAATTTTGTCATTTATAAATTATAATATAGATTTTTCTTTTTCTCTTACCAATATTGCTATAATCTAAAGCATCTAGAGTCTTAAAAGAAGTCACATAATGAGAATCGTTTTCAGCCTCTTGTGCATCTAACGCAACTGCATATATAATATTGTTGACCGGCGAAAAAATCACTTCCATTTCGTCAAGAGTAGAAATTGTCTTAAGTAAGTGAAACGTTCTCAAATCCCATACTTCAGTATTAGACACAACTTCGGTTCCATTTGGATGAAAAACTCCGTTTAACGTTTGATTCAATTTATCGAATTTATGGATTTCCTTGCCTGAATTAACATCCCACAATATGCCATCACTAAGAACCAATTCATCATTCATACTAAAAGTTGCACGATTTTTAGTATATTGATTTGAAATTGATGGCGTCAAAGTTGTTAATAATTTTCCAGTTCCTATATCATATATCTATAATAGAAAGATATGTGAAAGGTATGGAATTTTATTAAGATTTCTGTTCAAGATATAATGTAACTGTAAAGTTTGATATAAAAACCATTATGCAAGGTAATTAATAACCAGTTAAATGTAAATAGTATATACAGGGTGAGTCATGTTAATAAATACACCCAAATATCTCATAAAGTAAGCAAGATGGCAAAAAATGTTTTATACAAAAGTTGTAGGGTTTAGAGGGGGACACATAATGAAAATATGGACTTGACCTTGAGTAACATTTTCAAGACCAAGTCAATGTGATCGATATTTTCTTAAATGGAACCCCCCATTTTTATTGCATATTCTTATAGCTTATCTCGAGAGCTTTTTAAAACGATATAATAAAGTATTTTTTCATTAAATACTTTTTGAGTTATTTTATATCTTAATTTGACATATTTTGATATAAAAAATAACATATCTCGTAAAATATTTAGTTTTCAATAATCTTACCGTAATACTTTTATATACAGAATAATGAGACAAATTAATTAGTGTAAAGAAAAAAACAAATAATTGTTTAAAAAAATATATTGTAAATAATTACATACTTTTTCTTAAAAACAATTATTTTTTTATACTAATTGATTTGTTTCATTATTCTGTACATAAAAGTATTACGGTAAGATTATCGAAAATTAAATATTTTACAAGATATTTTATTTTTTATATCAAAATATGTCAGATTAAAATATAAAATAACTCAAAAAGTATTTAATGAAAAAATACTTTATTATAGTGTTTTGAAAAGCTCTCGAGATAAGCTATAAGAATATGCAATAAAAAAGGGGGGGTTCCATTTAAGAAAATATCGATCACATTGACTTGGTCTTGAAAATGTTATTCAAGGTCAAGTCCATATTTTCATCATGTGTCCCCCTCTGAACCCTATAACTTTTGCATAAAACATTTTTTTCCATCTTGCTTACTTTACGAGATATTTGCGTGTATTGATTAAAAAGACTCACCCTGTATATATACATGATGTCCGACAAGTGACCAAATGAAAGGTGGAGGTAAATTGGGTCAAACTGAAAAAAAAAGTCCTGTACCATTTTGCGATTTTCGTAATAATTATTGAGAAATTAATTAAAAAAGACAGGCCAATTCGCGCGAGTATTATCGTGCAGTGAGAAAGAACGGCCTGATATGGGCGGTATATGGTTGCTAGGACGCAAGAATCCATCATTATGTATCACTCATACGTAATTTGTCATTTATAGAATGCTCCTTCCAAAACTTTGTCGCGCATTTACTTTTGGGTTGTCTCTTCTTGCTGCGTGCTTATACTCGCGCGAATTGGTCGATCTCTTTTAATTAATTTCTCAATAATTATTATGAAAATCGCAGAATGGTACAGGACTTTTCTTTTCAGTTTGACTCAATCTATCTCCACCTTTCGTTTGGTCACTTACTTATCGGACACCCTGTATATGTATATATGTAATGATGTATATATAATTAGCAGATTTAATATTTACTGTCGCGCTTTCTCCTTGCGTGCCAATTATTCTATCTTGTAATTTTCCAAACTCAACATAATCTTCATTTTCTAAAGCTAATTTCATTTCGAAAAACGTTCCTATGTCCCAGAGTGCTGACATAGGACTTCTCCAAGCAGTTGATGTCAACAAAAGGTTACCACGTTGATTACATTCCATATGATACACATATGATTCATGACATTGATAAGTTGCCTCCTCCATGCCTGTATGAATATTGAACATTTTGATGTCTCCAGCATGGGTGCCCAAAATGAGATATTGTGTACAAGGCTGCATTCAAAGATACAATTAAAAAAAGATATATAAAGTAATAAAATTTGATTTGATTTAGCTAAAATTTGACAGAGCTAAAATTAAGTTTAACAACTTTAAATCCCGATTTCGTGATTAACGACCTTCCTTCCCTTGCCGCTAATATCTTAACAACAATTCAGTCTTAAGAACGATCGTATCACAAGTACATTAGAATCGTGCTCCCCTAATAGTGCCGTAAAAGTTTTCTTTAAAGATTTTTCTCTTTTAAATATTTTACATTTTATTAATAATTAAAGTTATATTTCTTTTTATTCTTATGTTTTCTGCGACAATTAACAAATTCTTGTATATTTTATTCAAAGCTTTCGACTCCCTATTGAACAGTTTTGATTATTAATAAAATACAAAATACTTGAAAAGAAAAAAAATGTTAATAAGGATCTTTGCGGCCTTACTAAAAAAGTATGACTCTATTACATTTGCAATACGGTTGTCCCAGATGCATAAACTATGAAATCGGGCCCAAAATTGCAACTAAATCTCTGCTCTGATTTAGAATAAGTCAAAATTTACCGAGAAAGTACAACAAGTGAATATTCCTCCTACGTCAGTAGGCCGAAAAGTTTTTACAGGACAGAAGCGGCTGTAAATGTATCTTCTATCTAATGTTCTACTATCCATTCCTAATGCTCGCCTTGCTAATCTTACTGTTATATTTGTAGGTGAAGAATTTTTTGTACACAGGTCTGGGCACTTATGTGGCCTATAATAATAAATAAAATATATTCTATACCTAATCCTAGCAATCCAAAATAATTATATTTTATATTATATGAATACACGGTCGAATAATTAATAATTTCGAGACTCGCTTCGCATTTCCGAACGTTTGATCCGTTTGTACTGCCATTCAAGGAATGGTTGATAACGCCCCAACATTAAATTCTGTGTTAAATTAGTGAAGTCTCCAATACATAGAAACGTTAATAAATGATTCAGCAAGCCTAGTCCTCGGAAGCAAGCTCTTTCAAAATTTGATTAATGTTTTTTTTTTATATCATTTGTAATGTTTCTGTGTGTTGGAGACTTCTCTAATTTAATATAGAATTTAATGTTGACGCGTTGTTAAGCGTTTTTTCCATTACACCGATTTTTAAACAAAATTTTGTGACACTATTTTGTGTGACTATATCTCATTAACTTATTGAACCAAATAATTTAAAACTTACATCACGTGTTGAATTGTGAATAACCTCCTAAAATGGCAGCACAAACGGATCAAACATTCGGAAATGCGAAGCGATTCTCGAAACTTAATTGTTCGACCATGTACATGGCTTTTTTTATATATATCAAAAAAGTAAAAATTACTTTACTACTTACTCAAAAAGATTGAATTGTGGACATGTTACCATAGGATTTTTACAAAGAGCATGTTGATTGGTTAAATATTCTGTAATAATAGAATCAAGAGTAACAGATACATTGGAAGTAGCTACACCAGGTCCTCCGCCACCTCCGGGATCTCTGGAAATCTGTTTTTGTAAAGATCTACAACTGATTGGTTGAGTCATAGATTGATAATTGGTTGGGATGACTAGAGGTTGTCTATCGGACAATTTCCTACAACATAATATTAAATCAATATTAGAAAGAAAACAGGCTATAAATATATATTGAAAAAAATGTATGCAGCTTACTTCTGATTAATTTGTAGTTTAATAGGTTGATTCACATTGTTCGAAATTACATTTTGATTCAGACAGTCTGTAAGTTTTAATCGAATATTATTATTCACGGATGGTGAACCAGTGCATGCTCCTGTATGGGATATAAATCGAGATGACGATGTGGGGGTAGCATTATTTCTGGGTTCTCTTTGTGTACATCTACTTGTGTTGTATAAGTTGACAGGCGCACCAGGAGAAAAACTATTTCTTGGCTAAGAGACAAAAAAAGATTAGGTACAATAAAAAAAAAAAAAAGATATATATGATAATAATATTAATTAATTTTATGCAATTCATATTTAGGATTGTGAAATTCTTATCAATTTCAAAAAAATTGAACTACTCACAGTTACATTTGTAGGAT
Source organism: Polyergus mexicanus (assembly GCF_030449975.1). Lineage (NCBI taxonomy): Eukaryota > Metazoa > Arthropoda > Insecta > Hymenoptera > Formicidae > Polyergus > Polyergus mexicanus. The sequence continues at coordinate 3,279,900 of NW_027223342.1, forward strand.
TTCGGTATGTAAACGGTTGATATGTTATTGTAGATCTCATAATTGTAGACGATTCCAAATTTGCTTCTCTATGTAATGTATTAGCCGTTTCAATCAAACCTTTCGAAACGAGATGCTGATATATTAATTGATTAAGTTGTTGTTCATTGTATTGTATCCTTGTTTGTGCTACAACATTCGCCTATAAAAAAAATATATATAAAATTATATTTAAATATATAATATATATATATATATATATATATATAATTTTTCATTTCTTTCCTCTCTTGTTTAAATTATCTCATAGAACTCATTTAAATAAATAAATAAATAAATAAATAAAAAGATTACTTCCAAATTTCTTGGTAAATTGAAAGTAGCTTACCCTGTGTAAACTAACTAAGGAAATTTCATATTCTGCGCCTGTTGGTTTTGCTTTACCAGAAACTCTTTCCATTAATTCAAGAGCATATTTTTGAAAGGTGACATGTTCCTGTCGTTTCTCTTGTAAAATAGGATCTTTCATAAGTGATTGAATTTGACCATTTGTGAACATTGGTAGCTTGCTAATAATCTGCCTAACTTTTTCACTACGTGCTAATCCAGCTAACGCACGACAGGCTAACGCTCTTATACTGTCGGCATCGGTGATAGGCGTTTTCACCATCATTAATTGCAATAATACCTTTCGCAAAAACGATTTTATATAAATTATGCAGTTGAAATAAAACATCATTACACACACATACACACACAAATATACCATTATTCCGTTGTTTGACCTAACACTTTCCCATACTTTCTGTATTAGTTCTTCACTGTTGTGCATGTTTGCTTTTTTCTTAGCAGACCCAGTTATGGAATATCTGGCTACATTTCCTCCGACCTTGACATAGTTACCAAATATTAGTTTATTAGCATAAAAGTATAAATATAATATAAAAGGAAAATGTTGAAGGAAAAACGTACTCTGTTTATGGGAGCACATACACAATTAATTACAGCTCTAAGTGCTGCTCTCTGTACATCAGCATCTGCAATAATTTCACATTCAGCTGCAGCTAGCAAGAGATTAATTGCCATTGTCATTGACATGTCTGGCATATCGACTCTTTCGCATAGCAGCAACATAACTTTCGGCACAACAGAACAAATTGCGATTACGTCCAAACACGATCGAACCGTCTCTGCACTAGATGTGGCATGTACCCTAAAAATAATCGATCATTTAAAAATACTAAAAAATAATTGTATACACTGATTACAACATAAAAGATTCTATAAATTAGAAAAATAATTTGCCAAATTTTTTTTCATATACATGTGTTGTGTATACATCTTACCGTCCGCTGTAATTCCATTCACGAGCAAAAGCTATAATTTGCAAAAGCAATGTGATACCGCCCAAACGATGAAGTTCTTCCACCGGCGGCCATACTGCTCTGACTGACATTAATTCTTGAAGAAGCTCTACCTTTGCTTGAACTTCTTCGCTGCTAAGTTTGCAAGCCTAGAATAGACATTTTAAGAATAGGTAAATATTTAATAGTGTAAAATACTTGCAAATAATCTTGACATATGTTGTTTTAATTGTTTTAACATTCATTGTTTATCAAACAGTTATTAAAAATAAAAATTTATGTGAATCAAATTTCAGGCATAGACTGATATATGTATATTGAATTTGATGTTAGACCCAATATATTATATGGACATTATTATACCCATAGATAATATTTGACATACATACAGATTTTTATATAAGATGTTCAAAAATTAAAAAGCAAATATAGGAGAGATATTAATGTGATTAATTATTGTGTAATTAAAATTTTAAAAATGCATAATTATATAAAATATTTTACCTTATAAGGCGGTAAGGAAGGCTGCCATGTATCGCGTTCAGCCCTAACATTTTCTGCCCGTTGTAATTGTTCTGCTTTCATGTGTAAATGCGCTTCCATGTACCTTTTCAAAGCAACAGCCACATGTCGTACAATCTGCCTCGATGCACATTCCTCATCGTCATTTATAGTTGATTCTTCTTCAACATTTAAGATTGGTAATGTAGATATCTATAAAATTTAAATATATTTTACCTTTTGTCATACAAAGAACAATATTTTTAGATTTATTTTTATATATTATCTTTTTTACAATAAAATTTGATATTCTTCTTTTAAATAAAATACAGAAAAAAATAAGAGTTCATTTTACAATAAATGTAAATACTGGTCGATAATATATTTTTCTTACCACATTAAATAATTTTCTCAAGCCATCCTGCGCATCAAACTCTTCCAATATGACTTTGAATGGAAAAGAAAAACCAAAGAACATAGTCGCATGACATCGTCCAGAATCGTGACTGCGTTCCAGTAACCACAATGCATAAGTTACAAGATCGGATATTATGTGTTTTGGCAATAAACACACTCGTTCCATAGCGTCTTCACAGTACGCAAGATAATACAGACATATAGACACACCTGTTGCTGCAACACTCGGTCTCGGCACGTCTAACAGCCGTTGTAAGCCACCGACGTTGAGAAACTCAATCGAAAACTTCTTATGACACAGCAGGGACGCGAGATATTTAAGAGCTTCAAAAGCAAGTCTGCTATCTTTGGTCTCTCGTACATTAATATATTTCAATATCAAGTCCAGAGCGTTATGTTCGAATACATGACCTAGAAATTCTTGATATTCTCCCATAGGTGTCAAGTACCGTAGGATCAACATCTGTCGAGTCGCTAGAGTAGGAGGATACATCTGAACATTACCGATGACGTACGATTCCATTTCGGCCCAGGATGAATTCGAGTTCCCCTCCAGCAATGTGCTGGAATTCTGAAACGAATTACATAATTTTTGCAAATTGCATCTGACGGACGCTGGTACGTTTGCGATCCTCGTGAATTGCAAACCACTCTGTTTGGATGGTGTCACCCCCGAGTTAACAGAATTGTTCGTAGTTTTCGGAACAGACAGAGGCGGGGACATGATCTCGGGATATAAATCACTATTTTTCACAGGCGTTTCGCAACCCGAATTGCTTCTTTTCTTTTTTATGACTGGCATATCATCGTGCGTGGAGTCATCCTCGTCGGAAGAAAGTTCTTGCTTCTTTACGATTCCGTTCTTTCGCCACTTTTCTCGCGCTTTGTGTTTTCCAGGGATGGCTTTATCCTCGAAATCGACAATGCTGTTCCTATCTTGTCCGAAATGAGCGAACGGTCTGGCATTCTTCTGATGATCTTCGTGCGCTTTCTGCTGGCGATCTTCATGCGCTTTCTGCTGTAACTTGTGCAACCGTTGCAGCATCAATGGTACCATCTTAGCGTTCTGATCTCTAAATCCTGTAGCGATATCTTGCACTTCCATGGCAGCTGCCAAAAGACCAGTTGAGTAGCTCTGTAACGGTTCGACACTTTTCTCCGACCAAGAGAATAATCTGTGTATAAGGCCCTCCATATCTGGTTGAAATACAGCTGATGTTTCTAATCCTGGAAGTATGTCTAGCATCAAACGGCAAGCAGCGATATTCAGCTTTCTAACATCTCTTCCAGTTATCCCTGCACGAGACCAGTATGTGTCCCTCAAATAGTCATTTATTAACTGTAAACAAATATACTATTAAGACATTGATATGGTAAAAAAAGAATCAAAATTTTATAGTATTTATGATGGGGATAATAAATATATTATTACTAATCTTGTGTTTAAGTTACATATAATTAATAAGATTAGTCTTATTACATAAATAATTGTTGATGATAATAAGTTATTTTATTTTATATTTCATCCATTTTACCAAAAATGAAACAAATTATTACAAGATTCGATAAAGTAATTCAAAAATACTCATAAATATTAATTCATTAAAGGGCAATTACCTTTGTCATAAAGTTATCCTTTCTGAATAAAACTTTTAATATATGTCCAAAATTACATTCTGGATCAGTGCGCGAAGGATGCCTTTCATCAAACGGATCTGGATCCATCTTCATATAATTCTCTGTCTCAAGTTCTATTATATCTGCTAATCTCTGAAGAACAGGAATAGGATCATACATTGGTGAATTATGCTCTTCTTCCCATTGTCGAAGAATTTGTACAACGTCAGTTACTTCTGCAAGCGATTCTGCATTTGCCATTATTTATCTGTAAATATCAACATATTTATAATTCTACTTTAAAGATTTTTATTACAGTGAGATCTCATCATATAACAAGTTTTATTAAATTCTATGTATTTTAAATTTTATTTTAAAGAGTTTTGTATGTTGCAATGAAATCTCATTGTATAACAAGATTTATTGAAAATTCTATAATATTCTATTATATATGCATATATACACTACCGCTCAAAAGTATTTGCCCATCTAACGCAATCGTTCTATAAATGTTAGAAACAATTAAAACAATGTAGTAATTATGTGAAAAGTATTTATTTATATTTATGTATCTAATTACCAAAAATATGTATGCACAGTAATATAGTTCCTTAGAACTAAATTTTTTCCTCCATCTATGTGTCCACCTTTGTTTCTGATTATAGCGTTACAAAATAGTGTAAAAATAAAAAGCGAACTGTTAACAGATAACTGAAGAATATTACAAATACTTATTATGACATGGCACAGACCGAATAAACAATAGAAGTTCAGGCGAATTTTGTCTCTAAGTAAATTCCAAGGAATGAGCTACAGATATTTTATGATGTTTTCTATTTATATATTAGTGATAATCAAAATATTATTTCAAAATACTGCCTTATATAATGACGATACATGTGTACATAAAGAATAAATATAGGTAAAGTACCAATTAAGACTTTTATATAAAAATTATCCACAAAACCAATGGTGGGTAAATACTTTTGAACGGTAGTATATATATATATATATATATATATATATATATATATATATATAAAATTAATGTATATAAATACTATATAAATTAATGTATAAATAAAGCTTTAATAATATACAAAAAGCTTTAATAATATATAAAAAGCTTTAATAATATATAAAAAGCTTTAATAATATATAATATATAAAAAGCTTTAATAATATATAAAAAGCTTTAATAATATATAATATATAAAAATCTGATAAAAACGTAATTAATCCAATGGAAAAATCTTTATTTCTTACAAAAAGATATATGTATATGTGTGTATGTGCGCGCGCGCGTAAATTAATTATTGTATAATATACACGCATTTCTCTAAGAAACAAGCACAATAAAAATTTCTACTAATAAAAAAAAATATGTAAATTCTAACAAAAGCAATGTGCAGATATATTCCATCTGACTAAAATATGATGGCAAATTATCGCCCTAAAACAAACAACATAGATTTTGTCGATAACTTTGACTTTTTAATAAGTCGAAAAGAAATATTTTATTAGTAAGTTTTATAAATACATAAAGGATTAGTGCGTCGCTATCAATCATATACACGAATACCGACGATCTAACCTCAAAGTGGCAACAATAGTAAACAAAAAGCCCGACATGGATGGAAAAATGATCGAGGAAACTCGAGAGCGAGGTAATAAGATATACCGTAAGAAAAATAGATAAAATCATGCGACGAGAATCGAGCTGTCAAACGGTTGTCAAACCGGCCGGCTACATCGCCAGGATCCGCGTGCGCGCAAAATTATACGATAAGGATCTGTGGCGCGTGTCTTCTGCGGAGGTTAGGATCGACGTGATTTCACACTTGCAAAAAAAACATATTTCAACAACTTTCCCAATATTTGTACGAATGATATCACTCGACTCGGACACATACCCAAGTAATTTCAAGACTGAAAATGTATATATGGTTTTTCCTTTCGATCACACCAACTCGCGGAGTAATAGTAATGTACGGACGATGGATGACGGATGACGGATCCAGTAGATCATAGCATAGATATTACATATAGATAGAGTTTTATCTATCTTACTGAGTGCCAAGATAATAAGATTACTTTCCTCTCTCGCGCATGTGCAGTCGCGCATTTCTCCCAACGAGCCGAGAAAATAAGCTATTGTTGACGTGAATAACCTTTTTTATTTTGTGTAGAATGTGTAGATTGTGTAGAATATCATGTTTAATAAAAATACAATACATTTAATTTTTCGCACTTGTTAATTCTTAAATTTCCTAAAATTTTCATGCAAATTAAAAGTCGCTAAAGCCCATAAAGCCCGTATCAGACTACGCATTGAAAAGTGAAAATTGACGATAAAAGATTGAAATTTAGCTAATCACAACAAAAGGGACTAAAATTTCTTTATCTTAATTGGTCAAATTTCAATCTCAATGCATAGTCTGATACGGGCTTAAGCCTTGTATCCATGATGCTAGAACTCGGTCCGAGAAATGTAGGCCAATAAAATTGCCGCTTTTCCATAAAAGTTGCAAATTGACTGGTTACACATTTCTCGGTCCGAGAACTCGGAGTTCTAGCATTGTGGACACAAGGCTTCACAAATTATCGCACACTGGACGCGATGGGCGATGGGCGAGGCTCCGTAAAGTTAGCCGGACCACTTTAACTTTTTGATAATTAAAATTATCTAATCGTTTGGTGGTCGTTTGGTGATGATTGGTAGCCTAATTAAAACGTTTGGTGGTCAATCGTTTTTTTTTTAATTGAATAATTAAAATATTGGTGTAAAGTTAGCCGGACATTTTTAATTTTTAGTCTAATTGATTAAATCAAGGCTTATTCGATGCAAAATCGTTAGGTGGTCACAAATCCTTTATTTATAATGTTTGGTGGTCCATAATTTATCCAAAAAGTAAAAAAAACCATGTGTGGTTAAGTAGTGGGAATGGGTAACTGGAAGCTGTAAAGTTAGCCGAACAAATATATTATTTACCAACCAATTTTGTTAAAATTGGTCTTAATTGAAAGACAATCGTTTGGTGGTGATTGGTAGTCTAATTACAACGTTTGGTAGTTAATTATTAGGCTACTATAATTATAAAACCATGTGCGCTGTTCCTGCGCCTGCGCGTACCTTCGTCGTGTAATGGCTCTCGCAGACCAACGCGATGACGCGATATCCAATGAGAGCTCTGCTTTTCGGAAAAAATAAAGCTCTCATTGGATTCGCGCGTCGCGTCATCGCGCTTATCTGCAAGAGCCATAATGCTGATATTACATTCAAACAAAATGTTTGTGAGTCGGTGCCGAGCCGCCAAGCAGTGCGGATCGAAGTGTGTTGTTCGGGGATACCGTGAGACCAGTTTTCGGAGTCCATCTCGACTTCTTAGTAACAATTATAGTGCTGCAAGTTGAGTGGCTCGAGTCTGACCGCGATCTGTTATCTTTGCTTTATCTATTTGCTATTCGCGTGTTTTTGCGCTTTTGCGGTGCGTTGTGACTCCCCATTGCCGCCGGCCGGTTTCCCGGCCAGGCGATTCTTCTTGCTACTATGTCGACCCAGGACCCTAAGGAGGGTACTTTGCTTAAACCAAGGCCTGTAGCAACTGCTTCTTTAGCAGCTAATGACGTGCAATCCGCTAATGACGAGGACAGACTTGACTCTATTGCGTCTTCCCTTCTTCCCTTCCCTCCCGAATCAGACGACGTCATGGAAACCGAATCAGAATTTGCTATCAATGTTGCATCTAATTCACAGTCCGACTCTAATGCTTTGACAGGGGGATCCCTTCCGCCCAAGGAAGCGTGTGATATTTTAAAATATAAGTCCATTAAATCTAATATATCTAACAAGCGTAAGAAAATCGAAAGGAATTTGCCTTCCCCAGTGGGTGGTAGCGACGGGACGGGGGGGGCAGATGACTCAAGTTTAGGTAAACATGTTTGTGACTCTCTCGCTAATGGAAGTGAGTATGACCTTTCGTCTCTTTCGAATACAAACAAATACGATAGAACCTCGCAGGGTCCCTTTGATGTTATTATTCAATCTGCGGAAAATTCCACGTCTTCAATCGACCCTATCGCGGTTGGTCGCCTTCTCTACTCTATTTCGAAAAAAGACATTCTAGAGATTAAAAAGATAGGTTTTTCTAAGATAAGTATACAATTTAAGTCTCGAGAGGCGGCAAACAGCCTTATTTCTGATCCCATCCTTAAAACAAAAAGATACAATGCCTATATTCCTGTTTTCAGAACAACAAGGAAGGGCATCATTCGCAATGTTCCTCTTGATTTGCCCGACGAGGAGATTCGCAGGGGCATCGACAGTGGTGTTGCGGTCATCTCCGTAAAGAGGCTCAACAGAAGGCGGAGGAGCACGGACGCTTCACAGTCCCCCTCCTCTGATGGCCAAGAGTCTACATTGATACCTTGTAAGACCGTCTTAATTACTTTCAAGGGCCAATCGCTCCCTGGACATATATACTTGTTTATGGTTAGACATTCGGTCGAGCCTTTCGTCACAAAAACTTCGCTCTGCTTTACATGTCTTCGTTATGGGCACTTAAAGGCCCAATGTAAAGGACATCCCCGTTGTCAGCATTGTGGGGAGAGGGCGCATGAGGACCCTGCATCATGCCCCAAAAAGGACGGGCCGCCCTTTTGTATAAACTGCAAGGGTCCTCACAGAACCACTAGTTTGAGTTGTCCGTAGTACAACATCCAGAGAAAGATTAGAGAGCTTGCGGCGTACGACAATATTCCTCTTGCGGAGGCTAGAGGTCGTGTTCGGGGTTGCTCGGCAAGCGGAACTCCTGGCCCCTCATTTAATGTTGGCGAATTCCCGTCTTTGTACAATCCTCCTTCCCCTCCCCCGTCCTCTCACCCTCACCCTTCCTCTTCCTCGTTGCCCTCTACCTCCTTTCCGCTATCATTCTCGAGCGCCCTGCACTCAAAAGCGCCGTCTAAAAGAAATGCTTCCGCGGCACCTCCTTCTCTTTTTCCTCCCCCCCCTTCCCTTTCTCCCTTTCCAGCTCCGTCTCTATCGTATCCAAATCCAAAAGGGTTCACTAAAGATTTTAATAATAACAATGGCAGTGCCTCTTCCCACCCTCGCTCCTTTCAAAAAAATAAATCTCAACAATCATTTAGCTTTCCCCCTAATCACAACTCCCTCCTTATATCCCCTCATGGAAGGCTCCCTTCCTCTACTGATATGAAGGCGGGTTTTCGCAGTCCTCATTTTTCTTCCTCGTATCCTCCTTCCTCTCACCCCTCTAATTTTGATTCTAATCTCAATCCAGAACTGTGTGACCAACTCTTTGGTCTCTTTAATATTCTAATGGAAAAGTTCGCCCCCATCCTTAGGCTTCTGGGCCTGTATGACTCCATTGCCGAGTTTCTTAGTTCACTCCTCCAATCACTGAATTCGCGAGGCCCAGCCTCTAATCCCGTGCCCTCAAATGTCTAGTTCGGCGCGGGGCCGTCTTTCTCGGCATCATCCTCTGAGGATCCTTCAATGGAATTGTCACTCTCTGATGAATAAGATTGATCCTTCCTACACCTTGTTTCGGGAATATGATGTCTTGGCTCTTTCCGAGACCTGGCTCAGCCCCGACTCCTGCTTGAACATTTCTGATTTTAGTGTGTTCCGGACGGACTCTTTAACGCGAAATAGCGGAGGTTTGCTCCTGGCCGTCCGCAGGTCTGTTCCGTATAGTCTTGTTGAAACTGATGTCCGGTTTAGCGGGGGTTTGGAGTGCATGGCGGCCACCATTCATTTTGATAATCTTGATCTGACTGTCGTCTCCATATACAAGCACCCCCACGAGCCCCTCTCGGACTGTGAGTATGACTCACTTTTTGCCTTCTGTAACTCTTTTCCTCATACTATTCTTGTGGGAGACTTTAATGCCCATCACCGGGAGTGGGGATGTGGCCGGTCTGATAGGGAGGGCAATGCTCTTCTCTCTTCGGCCCTATCCGCGTCCTTTACTTGTATAAATAATGGATCCCCCACTTTTTTGACTCGGCCGAATCAGGCAAGGTCGGCGATAGACCTAGCTTTTGTGTCCTCCTCTGTCATAGACTTGTGCGAGTGGAGCGTGCTCGGTGATACTCATCTTAGTGACCACTTTCCGACGGAAATTAGATTTAACTGCCACGTTACAAGGAGGAAATTTTTCTCCCATAGAATTAGACTGACTGCGGCTGGAAGGGAGCAGTTCGCCCGGAGCTTGAGTGATGGTCTGTGCGTCCTTAATGAATCTTTAAGCAATCCTGCGTTAAACGCAGAAAATAGATACGAGATTTTTACCCGCCACTTAAGGAGTTGTCTGCCTCGGAAAGCGGGGGGGGGGCTCCTCTGAGGAGCCCTCTTGTAACCACAAAAGGCGGACCACCTTGCCGGCCCCCTGGTGGAATGATTCTTGCCAGGCGGCGGTTGACCTTAGACGTGAGCTTCTCTCTACTTTCAAGAGGTCTCCCTCGTACTCTAATTTTCTTGCCTTTAAAAAACAGGAAGCTATTTCTAGACGCATTTTAAAATCCGAAAAAAGGAAAGGATGGAGAGACTTTTGCCAAAACCTTAATCCGAGCACCCCGGTCACCTATATCTGGAAAGTTATCAAGCGATTTAAAAATCGTCACTTGGGCATTGTTACCCCTTCTCCTAGTTCTAACTGCCGCATTTTAGAGGAGATTCGACTCTCCATCAACTCCTTATGTCCTCCGCTCTTCATAGGGTCTTCTCTTCTCTGGGTGACTTCCCTCCTGGTTACTCCTGCAGGATGTTTGACAGTCCCTTCACCCTCGGGGAGCTTCTGTCGGCGATTCGAAATGCAAAAATGCGCTCCTCTCCGGGTCTTGACCAAATTGACTACAATATGATTTCGGCTCTTCCGATGGAATACTTGCGGATTCTTCTCGGCATCTACAATGAGCTTCTGGAGGACGGCCTCTTCCCGGCCTCGTGGCAACACTCCTTGGTCTTTCTCATCCCGAAATCCACCCCGGGGAAATATCGGCCTATCTCTCTCACCTCTTGCCTTTTGAAGGTTCTGGAGAGGCTTATCTTGACTCGTCTGGACTGGTGGGTGGAATCCTCGGGGATTCTCCCCCCTTTTCAATTCGGATTCCGTAGAGGGAGGTCGTGCTCGGACAACTTGGGTGTCTTGACGACTGACGTTTATGGCGGGTTTGTCTCGGGACGAGCAACGGCGTGTCTGTTCCTGGACGTCCAGGGGGCGTTTGATAATGTCGTCCCTAATATCTTGGTCAGGGATCTCATCGACTTGGGACTCCCCCCGAAAATTTGCTGGTTCATATGTCAACTAGTTAATTATAGAAATGTCCAATTCGTCTTTAACGGTGAGATTTCCCCTCACTTTGTTTCGGACAGGGGTGTTCCACAGGGCTCCATATTGAGTCCTCTTTTATTCAATTTGTACGTCTCTGGCTGTAAGCGGGGTCTCTCTCGCGATTGTCGGATCGTTCAGTTTGCGGACGACATTGCGCTTTACGTTGGATCCTCTGATCCCGGGATCGCTCTCAGATCCTTGGAAAGATCGGCTGATGGCCTGTCGCGTTTCTTGTATGCTAGGGGTTTGTCTGTCTCCCCGTCTAAGTCAGCCCTTATGGTATTTACTAAAAAAAGGGTCAATCCCTTGAGTTCTTCAATTGAGCTGAATGGCATTGCTATTGGCTCGGTCCAATCGCACAAGTTCCTTGGCATTTATCTGGATCCTACTCTCAGCGGCAAAACTCACGCCCTTTACCTGGTGAACAGGTGCGGGAAACTCTCCAACATCTTGAAGTCGCTGAGGGGAGTGTGGTGGGGAGCAGACCCCAGGACCATGCTCTGCGTTTTTAAGGCTCTTGTTCGGGGTTCTATTGAATATGGCTCTTTTATATTTCCCTTGCACAATTCTGGGCTAGTGGAACTCTTGGATAGGACTCAGCGCAGGGCCCTTCGTCACTGTGTGGGCCTGAGACGGACTACCCCTACTAATGTGGTTTATGCGGAGTCGGGCATTAGCCCGTTTTACATTTTTGACATCGAAATTTATTTTTCGATCTTTCGCGCTTAGGGACAATCTTCTTATTGAAAGGCTTCATGACCTTCAGGCCGCTCTTTTTAACAATAACAAATATAACCTGTTCAACAGATTTCCTTTGTATAGAGCCTTTTGCCTGAATAAAAAATACAAGCGTAGAATCGCCACTTTTTCTAAGGTTCCTATGCACCTTTTCTCTTATGAAACCTTGTCTTTCATTCCAACTTCCGAGGTTACCCCTCCCCTTGTGGTGGAGCTGATCCGCCGTGCCCCGTTTCCTCAGCTTACTTTTCAGTCGTCCTTATCCCATCTCATTGATGGTCGACACCTAATCTTCACGGATGCTTCCAAGAAGGAGCCTGAGGACTGTGTTGGCATTGGAATCTTTTCACCGTCTCTTCACATTCAAAAAATGTTTAGGGCTGACTGTAGCTCTTCAGTGTTTTCAGGCGAATGCATGGCTATCATCCATGCGATGGAATACATCCTCGAAAATGGTGTCAACAAGGTGACGATATTCTCGGACTCCCGCAGTGTGATGGACGTCATCTCTTCCGACAGAATCGACAGAGACTACAACTATCTAGTCCTTGTTCTCAAAAATAAGCTGAGGTCGGCCTTTCTCCAGGGCATAGACGTTATTTTAGTATGGATCCCTGCGCATGTGGGTATCCTGGGTAACGAAACGGCGGATCTCCTTGCTGGACGGGCTGTGAGGGGGGGGTGAGCCTTCGGAGTATCTGCCTCCCCATACGGACTTCTACTCACTTGCTCGAGATAGATATATTAAAACTACGGGGGACTTTCTTGCTTCCCAGGCGGGTCGGAAGGTCTCCCGGTACTTTGGACTGTATCCATCCTTTTCGCCTGATGCATGGTTTTGCAGTCATTCTCTTGATCGCACTGGGGTGGTGACTGCTACACGAATTCGATCTAATCATTATAATCTAAATTATAGTCTTTTTAGGTGCAACATTGTGGATTCCCCTGCATGCGATTGCGGGGCTTCCCAGCAAGACATCGGCCATGTTCTTTGGTCCTGCCCGCTGCTCTCCGCACATCGTGGTTCGCTCCTCTCTGCCATCGAGCGAAACCTTGGGATTCCTCCCCCCTATGACATCTTTGAGCTTTTAAAATTTCCGTCCTATAAAATTGTCGCTCCTATTGTTTCCTTCCTGCGCTTGAGTAGCGTTTCAATCTGACTTGACGAATCAAAACTGTACTTTGGCGCGCATGCGCGGTGCTCTTGTCCTCATGAACTAAACTGAGATGGCTCTCTGGCAGCATGAACGGTGGTGTACTCTGTTCCTTGCCAATTAACAGAAGAAGAAGAAAAAGAAAATGTTTGTCGATTGGCTATCAGATGGAGAATCTCGATAGAGACTCTAAAATTCTAGAAATTGTTTATTCGATAGTCAATCGTATGAATGTAATATCAGGTTAAGGCCGATATTACATTTGTCGTACGACCAACTTTTTAAGCATATTGATTGGCTGCAAAACAGAAACTTTCTCGAGTCTCTAGAAATTAGCTAATCAATGCGCTTAAAAAGGATTATCGGACCTCAATAACGATTGAGGTCCGATAATTTAAGAAACTCGCAACTGGTCGATTCGCGTATAAATAATTGGAGTGCCTCGCGGCTTCGCATGAACTTGGCGCGAGACATTACCCTGTCCCTTGATTCCTATTTCTTTTAGGAATTATATATAGGATAATGAAAAAAATGAAAAGTATAAACTTAACGCACAGCATCTCTTATTTTATTGCATTTTAAAAACATTACAGTTGTTAAAATCTTAGATTTAATAAATATAATTAATATAATGATGTATAAATATATTTATATTTTTATAATAAAAATATATTGTTATACATATAAAACACTATATAAATATTATTAATAGAACTCTAAAACAAAAATATTAATCTCTTTCTCTTAGAAAATCTATTATATAGTAGACAAAAAAATATTAATCTTCCTCTCCCTCTCTCCCTCCTCCACTCCCCCCCCTCTCTCTCTTAAAAAATTCCATAAAATTTGTTTTACAGATTAGTCACATATCAAACAGTAACAATAAAGTTATTTTATCAATCGAAAAGCATAAATAAAATTCGTTTTTACTTTTGATATGTCTATATTTGTGGTATTTCAAATCTATTCCCGTTCAAATCGTATACGCGTTTTAATGTCTCAATAACGTTATTCATTTCCTCACAAGGCATCGGCGCGCAATCATGCAGTATTTGTACCATCTTCAACAAGTCTTCGATAATGTAAGATTTATCTCGCACATTGTCTTCTGTCGCTAAATCAACATATGTATTAAATTTCCTCAACGCCTTCCTTATCTTAGCCTTGTCCTCTGCTTTCTTCACTAAAGTCTGCAATTTAGAAAACAAAACATGATATTATTAAAACTAAACTATTTTTTACTTATTAATCTAATTCGTTATTATTTACCTTAAATGATTGTAATTCATGATACATAGGCCAGTTTTCTTGACAAGGAATACAGTCACAGGTGAAAAAATACTGTTTGAGTAGCTTCTGTTGTCTCATTGCTCTCGGTTTAAGAGCATAATGTTCGCCATAATTGTCAAAGAGCTGTAATAAAACATAACATTGACATATATAGTAATATTTCTACCAAGCCATATATAATATAATATACCTGCTCGCCCTTTCGAATGGGATACATAGCGTATATCACCATATGCTTAGGTCTAGAGTGTCTCAATATATTTGGATTACAACTATGATTAATTAAACTCAAAAATGGCATTGCGGCTATACCGCGTTCTACACATTCTAAGCCTTGCTCTTCACTAAACTGAAATCAGACTTAAATGAGACTGACAAAGAAAACTTGTTAAAAAAAAAGCGAATAAAAGACTGTTATCGAACTTTTATAAAAGATAAACAGTAGATAAAAATGCACATACAATCGATTTATATTAAAATACTTAGCCAATGTCATACAGTATGAATATTGCTGGGAATTATCTGTTGATGTCTTAAAATGAGACCTCCGATAAATGTAACATCATCGTTTTTCACCAAAATGCTTAAATCTTCTGGTAATTTAGTACCAAACATCACAGTACGTGTCGCTAAGAAGTACAAAATAAGGCAAGTATCCAAAGACCTCCTGAATAGATCGGAAACAGACCTTTTATCAGTATTTGTCACAAGATTGTACACGCTAATATATCTATTGCTATATAATTTTCCATCTTGAGAAAAGCCCCTTGTCCGTGGATCTAAAACAATAATGTCATATATAATGCTGTTATATTAAGAACGAAAAAAGGAGATAAAAATTTTAAATACCATTACATTCATTAAGCTTTCCCAACATGGTTCTTAATTTTTTTATATCACCAACTTCTCTTATAGCAAGTACAATAAGTCTTATGCTAAGTAAATCAAGATTATAACATTCATATTCAATCAAAGTAGGGAAGACAGCACATTCTATATCATGACATTTTTTCCATTCGGCATATTTGCATTCCTCTGAGCAATACATAGCACAAGTGCAATAGTTGCAGGGTATATTCGTCCAGCACACCTTCAAGCAGTTTGAACAATGCGTCTGTACATTTCGTTGCGTTAATAACAATGTGTAAGGTTTCTCCACAGCAATTACTTCGCCGGGCTGAATATCACGAGTAGCAATAACATGTCTACCATAGCGCGTATTGTATTTTATAGCTACTGCATCCGATGCGCATAGAACTTCATCATTGTGGGATGCAACGATAGGGAGACAAGATTCATTTCCAGATTTCTTCACTTGCGTGCATATCAAATTATCTTTAACAGATTGTTCTGTCTGTGCAGCCTTAAAAAAATCAAGTTTTGATTGTAATTTTTCTCGACTCACATCATTCAAAGACATTTTATCTAGCCAATGCTGCGCTTCCCTCAAAATGTTCACCACAGAACAATTTTTCAAAATTATTAAACATTCTGTTTTACGTACATAAAGCTTTGCTCTTAGATCATCAGGATAATTGAGGGCTAGTGCTCTGTCGATATCCTGAATACATTCCGAATGTAAACCTAATTGAAATAATACTGCTGATCTGTTGGCGTAGGCAAGAGCAAGCTGCTCAGATGGATAAGGTGCAAAGGCTATACTCTTCGTATATAATTTCAGAGCATCAATGCATGTCATGTTATTGAGAGTTCCTTTGATAAAAACTTTATTACCTTGCTCCCGTAATTTCTCAGATTCTTTGGCATTTTTTGGTATACCAATTGTATTGTTACTAGGAACCATATTGTACTCGAGCATAGCATTGAAAGTAAATATTACACGTTCCTCATCAGTCTTAAGTTTCTTATATCTGTCTGCAAATTCACGTTGCTTGTTTGCTACAATCAATCGTGCATTAAACTCAATCACTATTTTATCCATTTTGTTTTCTTAAAAATATCGCTTTAATACTTGAAAGGTAAAATCTAGAAAGAGAAAAATACGAATAAGTTTCAACAATAAGAATATAAATTTGTAAAGCATCGTAAAATATTTATGCAAATTATTACCATATAGAAAATTTTAAATATTTGTTGATTAAAATACTAATTTAAGAATCGACAAGATTAGCAAACGATTTCGAAATATAAAGATCTTTTGAAATAATGGACGTATTTAGGGCTAATTTCACCAAATCCGGTTAGATCAATCCTCGGAATTAGATGCCCTTTTCGGACCGATTAGCCGATATCTGAGTAGGGATGTTCGATCCGGATTCGATTCTTTAAAAGATCGATTTTTTTAATCAAAAAATCGATTTTTTGAATCGATTCTTTGCTATACGATTTTTTTGCGAATCGATTCTTTACCCTAAGAATCGAAGAACTGATTCTATTTTTAAAAATGCTTCGAAGCATTTCTAGCGTGTTCCCGACCACAGCCTATGTCTACACTCTTTACAATCTATATAGTCTAAGAGCCAATTTCACAATTTTAACAGATTCCAGGAACCGACATTCGCCCGATCATCTACAACTATTATTTTTAAATTCACTGTCCATTAAAGATTGGCAATTAAAAAATGAATAAGTAATTTGGTACTAAAAACAAAGCAGTATATAAAAGTATATAAAAGAAATGTATGTAAAAAGTATGTGAAATAAACATATATTTTTTGTAAATACTTTTTTAATAATATAAAATTTTTCAAAAATTTAAAGCTTAATTGTTTAATTAATTATTTCCTTTATTAATTTAAGTTTTAAAAATTAAAAAACTAATTAAAATTTAAAATTAATTAATTCAATTAAAAAATTTTTATGGTCACAATTAGCTAAAATTAATTAATTAATTAGATTTATGTAAATTTATGTTTCAATTATATATAAATAATTTTGTACGATTTTTTAGATCGATTCTTGCAAAATCGATTCATTGATTCCTATTTTTTAAGAGAATCGATTTTCATAATTCGATTCAGAATCGATTCAAGAATCGATTCTTTTAAGAGAATCGAACATCCCTATATCTGAGGCGCCGCCTATGCAGTTCCCCACTACCGTTCAAAGTAGAGATGGGCGATACAGTATCGATATTTCAAAATATCGATATTTTTGGGTTCCAGTATCGATATTTTGTATCGTTATTTCATCTTCCGATATTAGTATGTATCGATATTTGGATAAGTATATCGAATTTCCGATACGATCCGTAGTAGCGCGCGCAGCAGCAATCGGTAACGGTGGCAACTACACTCGCTTGTAATAGCGTAAGTAAGTACATATAGCGCTTGTATATGCGCAATACTAAACCGCGCATACAGCCTGGCCTACAATAGGCTAAATTTATATCAGAGAGAAGCCTGAGAGAGGCAATGCCGGCGATTTTCGTGGGACGCCTTTTCTAGGCCGTAGAGCAGCGCCGTGCATCCACTTTTAGGAATTGGAAACATTTACCCACATCCACTTTTCAGTACTATCGGTCATTTGGTTCATGTTCATGCTAATATACATCCACTTTTCGATACTGTCGGTCATTTTGGTTCATGTCTATGCTAATACATCCACTTTTTGACTATGGTCCACACATTCTACATCCATAAATGATAGATAAGAAATACTTAATAATTAAGCGTATACGAATTAATTAATATATTTCGTTTTTTTTTTAGTTTCACGCAATATTTTTCGTTTTAACATATATACTATGCGCACGTTATACATATCCCAGACAGCACAAAACATCCTCAGGATCATCCTGAATATGTCCAGGACGGTTCAGGACATTTGTAGGATGTTTTAAGATATAATTATAAATATATTTATAAAAGTTTAATATGCATACATAATTATTTTTAGTTGTGTCGGCTATTTTATATAATTTAGAAATCTTAAGTATTATAATAAGTATTAATGTCCTATAAATGTCCACTGGATAACCCCTGGATGTCTGTAGGATATATCTACCCTGTCTATTATATTGGATGTCTTTTGGATTTCCAGAGGACATATACATGTGCAATTAATTGTTAACGTTAATTTCGTTTAATATTAATAATTGAATTTGATGCGCACATTTTCATATATCCACAATTATTATTTATTTAATATTTTATGAGAAATGTTACTGTTCGCAACATTCCAAAAACTTTACAAACAATAATATTTAACCGCTAGTTCCTTTGTTTACCGCTATGCGACACGCAAACTCGTATTTGAGATTTGGTCATGAGAATTATATAAAGCTTGCAAAGAGCAACTGACAGGAAATTACAAATGTAATTATTTTCTATCAGTTCAATTTTTGATGCAATCCCAACATAGGGAATTCAGATATTGGATTGTTTAGAAAATATTACACAACTCAAACCCGGGAGCCAAACCTAAAATATTCATGTACAGCACGAAAGCCTCAAATATTAAAGAACGGTGAACTATTTTTAATATTAGATTTTTAATATTGGCAGTAAATAACAAAACATAATTTTAATTTATATTTAAATTTTAAAATTTGCTCCTTGAAACATACGAAAAATATCCCTAACATATCCTATAAAAATCCTTAGGACGTTCCACAGGATCTCCCTGGATTCTCCAGAGGTTAATATACGGCTATCATTTACTCTTCCTCAGGACATCCAGAGGAGATCTGAGGATTACAATGGGATATCCTGAGGATATCCTACATGTATGTCCTGGATGCCCTTTGGATGTCCTAAGGACATCCTTGTGCTGTCTGGGATATGTTATTATTGAAACATTTTTTTATGCATATAATATGCATATAAAATGTTATTTTTGCGATAGATAAAGCAAAAAGAATAAAATTTTTAATAAACTACATTTTTTATTTGATCAAACCATTATAGAAAATAAAATAATTATTTCTAAATAAAATAATTTGTGTGTGTGTGTGTGTGTGCGCGCGTGTGTGCGTGTGTGCGCGCGCGCTTGTGTAGTATAATACTTTTATAATCTTTATTAATTGTGTATGTGTCTTTTGTATGTGTTTATATACTGGGTGGCCCATTTTAATCCATCCAGTCGAATATCTCAAAAACCAAGCCCAGAAGAGAAAAATGTTTCAAACAAAAGTTGTGTGGCTTCAAGGGGGCCATAAGATGGTGACAATTATTTGACCTTGGAAAATCATTTGAAGGTCATGTGAAGGTCAACTTTAAAATCTTCAATGGAAACCCCCATTTTTTATTTAGTATTCTTGTAGCTGACATCAAGAGCTGACCAAAACACTATAATAAAGTATTTTTTCATTAGGTACTTTTTGAGTTATTTTATATTTTAATCTGACATATTGTGATATAAAAAAATTAAATATCTCGTAAAATATTTAGTTTTTGATAATCTTACCGTAATACTTCTATGTACAGAATAATGAGACAAATCAATTAGTATAAAAAAAAATTGTTTTGAAGAAAATTATTTACAATGTATTTTTTTAAACAATCATTTGTTTTTTTTGGCACTAATTAATTTGTCTTATTATTCTGTACACAGAAGTTTTACGGTAAGATTATCAAAAACTAAATATTTTACGAGATATTTAATTTTTTATATCAAAATATGTCAGATTAAAATATAAAATAACTAAAAAGTACTTAATGAAAAAATACTTT
This sequence comes from Polyergus mexicanus, assembly GCF_030449975.1. Classification (NCBI taxonomy): domain Eukaryota; kingdom Metazoa; phylum Arthropoda; class Insecta; order Hymenoptera; family Formicidae; genus Polyergus; species Polyergus mexicanus. The sequence goes on from NW_027223342.1 coordinate 3,299,948, forward strand.
ATTATAGTGTTTTGGAAAGCTCTTGATGTCAACTACAAGAATGCTAAATAAAAAATAGGGGTTTCCATTTAAGATTTTAAAGTTGACTTTTACATGACTTTCAAATAATTTTCCAAGGTCAAATCATTGTCACCATCTTATGGCCCTCTTGAAGCCACACAACTTTTGTTTGAAACATTTTTCTCTTCTGGGCTTGGTTTTTGAGATATTCGACTGGATGGATTAAAATGGGCCACCCAGTATATAAACACATACAAAAGCACATACACAATTAATAAAGATTATAAAAGTATTATACTACACACGCGCGCGCGCGCGCACACGCACACACACACACACACACACAAATTATTTTATTTAGAAATAATTATTTTATTTTCTATAATGGTTTGATCAAATAAAAAACGTAGTTTATTAAAAATTTTATTCTTTTTGCTTTATCTATCGTAAAAATAACATTTTATATGCATATTATATGCATAAAAAAATGTTTCAATAATAACATATCCCAGACAGCACAAGGATGTCCTTAGGACGTCCAAAGGGCATCCAGGACATATATGTAGGATATCCTCAGGATATCCCATTATAATCCTCAGATCTCCTCTGGATGTCCTGAGGAAGAGTAAATGATAGCCGTATATTAACCTCTGGAGAATCCAGGGAGATCCTGTGGAACATCCTAAGGATTTTTATAGGATATGTTAGGGATATTTTTCGTATGTTTCAAGGAGCAAATTTTAAAATTTAAAAATAAATTAAAATTATGTTTTGTTATTTACTGCCAATATTAAAAATAGTTCACCGTTCTTTAATATTTGAGGCTTTCGTGCTGTACATGAATATTTTAGGTTTGGCTCCCGGGTTTGAGTTGTGTAATATTTTCTAAACAATCCAATATCTGAATTCCCTATGTTGGGATTGCATCAGAAATTGAACTGATAGAAAATAATTACATTTGTAATTTCCTGTCAGTTGCTCTTTGCAAGCTTTATATAATTCTCCAAATCTCAAATACAATTTCGCGTGTCGCATAGCGGTAAACAAACGAACTAGCGATTGAATACTATTGTTTGTAAAGTTTTTGGAAAGTTGCGAACAGTAACATTTCTCATGAAATATTAAATAAATAATAATTTTGGATATATGAAAATGTGCGCATCAAATTCAATTATTAATATTAAACGAAATTAATGTTAACAATTGCACATGTATATGTCCTCTGGAAATCCAAAAGACGTCCAATATAATAGACAGGGCAGATATATCCTAGGGACATCCAGGGGTTATCCACTGGACATTTATAGGACATTAATACTTATTATAATACTTAAGATTTCTAAATTATATTAAATAGCTGACACAACTAAAAATAATTATGTATGCATATTAAATTTTTATAAATATATTTATAATAATATCTTAAAACATCCTACAAATGTCCTGAACCGTCCTGGACATATTCAGGATGATCCTGAGAATGTTTTGTGCTGTCTGGGTTGTTTACTGGTAAGAAGTACAAATGATGATTTCACTAGACTTGTGTCGACTTCAGTCACTATAAATGGAAAACACCCACTGGGATGCGTTCAAGAACGTCACCCATGTGCACCGAGTGTCGTTCTGTTTTTGTTATTTACTGAAAGTTGAACAAAAATAGAAGAATGACGCTCGTGTGCACACGATCACACGAATGATGTTTTCGAACGCGGCCCTGTAGATATTGATATAAGTAAATCTTTGCATTGTCGATAATAAAACAGTAATTTTACAATAAAATGTTTAATTTGTTGTTCTTGAGGCAGTTACATAAAAGATCTATACATTTTCGATAATAAAATAATAAGTGGATGAACTAAAATAACGCGTAGCGAGTTTTTCTCACATTAAATCCCATAAGACCATCGGTCTTTAATGATATCTCATCGGTGGTTGAGCTAAAAAAAATAAACCTCTTTTCAAAAATGTGCACACACATTCGAGAATCGAACAGATATCGATAGTAAGTACATGTGACGCCTCGCGACATATCTCCGCATGCTTGATCATATGATCTTCATGAAAAAAGGGGCGAGTCATATGTGAGATCTAGTGAGATCTCTCTTTTGAATTAGACATATCGGTTTTTTCACACGAACGTATCCGAGGAAAATCTCGTCGCAGAATGAAGGGATGCATATTTAACATCGATGGCGGCTACTTAGAAGGTCTGTGCCGTGGTTTCAAGTGCGGCATACTTCAACAGAGCGATTATCTGAATTTGGTTCAATGCGAGACGCTCGAAGGTATTTATTCGCTTTACTTAATCATTTCTCGATAGTTTTATTTTCTGAGATAGAGCGTTAGATCAACAAAGGTTTTTAACAAAGATTTTTCATATCTTTGTAACATTATATATATAACTAATAGCTAAGGGACATAAAAAATTCTTTATTTGTTAAGATTTGTACTTTCGATTAATTCGTTTCTTTATTATTAATGAATCATAATCTTATCCTATTATTTTTGCTCAAATTAATTATTTCTATCTAGATCTGAAACTACATTTGGCTGGCACAGACTATGGCAGCTTCTTGGCAAATGAACCATCTCCTCTCTCTGTTAGTGTGATTGACGACAAATTGAGGGAGAAACTGGTCGTAGAATTTCAACATATGCGCAATCATTCTGTTGAACCTCTGTCTCAATTTCTAGATTTCATCACTTATAGTTATATGATTGACAACATCATTTTGTTAATCACTGGTACTTTGCATCAAAGACCTATTTCAGAATTGATCCCAAAATGCCATCCGCTTGGTAGCTTTGAGCAAATGGAGGCAATCCATGTTGCTGCCACACCTGCCGAGTTGTATAATGCTGTATTGGTAGATACACCTTTAGGTATATAAGATTTTGATTTAAATTATATTTCTTATTTATATTGTTCTTATTCTTGCACATTATATGAGAAATCATGATATACTTTCCTGAGAAATATGTGCTTATTTTGTTATAGCACCTTTCTTTGTGGATTGCATATCTGAGCAAGATTTGGATGAGATGAATATTGAAATAATAAGAAATACGCTTTATAAAGCTTATTTAGAAGCATTTTATAAATTTTGCAAAGAACTTGGTGGTACAACTGCAGATACTATGTGTGAAATACTTGCTGTAAGATACTCCACCGTATTAAAATAATAACAAAACGAACTAATAAATGCTTTTACGAATATATCATACAAAGGAGACGAAAGGCAATCAAGAGTGCGATAATTTGTTGCATATGTTTTATTACAATCAAATTACATTGATATTTTAACTAAGTGATAGACACAATTACAAAAAACGTTTCAGTCCTTTTTTTGGACCATATTTAGCGCAATTACAAAGTATATGGAATATACTTTATTATATTAAAACAGTATAAGAGTGAGTCATTCATGTTGTCAGAAGGTAAATGTTATATAATGAAATTTCAAGACAGAAAGAGACTGTCCGATAAAATATACTACATTAAAAAATAACAATGACAATACAAATATACTGAACTTAAATGCGTCACCCATGTTGTACAGAAGGCAAATGTTACATACGAATGTTCGATGCAGAACGATCATGACGATACGAATCATTCTATCTCGAACATTTGTGTGTAACATTTATCTTCCGTACAACATACGTGACTCACTCGAGTTCAGTATATTTGTATCGCCAGTTGTTTTTTTAAATGTAGTATATTTTATCGGACAGTCTCTTTCTATCTTGAAATTCCATTATAACATTTACTTTTTGACAACATGGATGACTTACTGTTGTTCTGTTTTGATATAATATATTTCATATACTTCACAATTGCGCTGAAGATGGTTCAAAAAAAGAACCAAAACATACACTTTTGTGATTGTATCTATCACTTAATTAAAATATCAATGTAATTTGATTATAATAAAACATATGTGCACAAATTATCGTGCAGGCTCTTGATTGCTTTTGTCTTCTTTATATAAAATAATAACATTGTGTGAAATAGATAACATTATATTTATATCTTTAGTTTGAAGCAGATAGAAGAGCAATCATTATAACTATTAATTCATTTGGAACTGAATTGGGTAAAGATGATCGTGCAAAATTATATCCACGTTGCGGACGTTTGAATCCAGATGGTTTAGCAGCCTTGGCAAGAGCCGACGATTATGAACAAGTGAAGGCTGTAGCAGAATATTATGCTGTGAGAAAAACTTTGAACATACAGTTTGATTAAAGCTTTATAAAATGAATTAATAATTTTTTTAATATAAATTATTAATGCTTTTAAAATAGATAATTATTAATCTTGTAATCGTAATTACAGTGTAATTACATAATTGTAACTATATAATTGTTACTGTATCTTGTAACTGTAATTATAGCATATAATAAGTTTAAGTTTTTAAATTTAAGTTTGTGTTTAAATTAATGTTTTCTTTTCTTGCTTCATATTTAAACAGGAATACAGTGCTTTATTTGAAGGCGCAGGTAATAATCCAGGTGATAAAACCTTGGAAGACAAGTTTTTTGAGCATGAAGCAAGTATATTTATTATTTTATGTAAAATATATACATGCAAACATTAATAACACATTTTATATTAATATTTTTTATATTAACAATTAAATTTTTTAACTTTATGGTATACACAGGTTCGTTTGAATGTCCATGCATTTCTTCAACAATTTCACTTTGGAGTATTCTATAGCTACTTGAAATTGAAGGAACAAGAATGTCGCAATATTGTGTGGATCGCAGAATGCGTTGCTCAGAAGCATCGTGCTAAAATAGACAACTATATCCCTATATTTTAAATTAATTGAACATATTAAACATTGCAATAATATTAATTATATTAACTTCTGCAACAATGATAAAGTAATTGATTAATTTAGTATTACTAAGATCTATTCTTTTAATCTAATATTGTGAATATGTAACAATGTTAATTATAATTGTCGTCAGAGAGGAAAGTTTCCTAAAATTGTTTGAAAAATGTTATTCAGGAAAGCTGTCTTAGAAAATTAAAATAATATATATGTATCTATCGAGTATTAATATATTCACATGTGAGAGTGTTATGAAAGAATTATTATTTAGAATTAGTCATACTTTGCTTTAAAATTTAAATAGTATAGCAAAATTTGTATTATGTGTGCATAATGTATATTTTATTGTATCTTTAATAAATTATTCCCACGTATTCTATATTTAAAAACTTAAAATATTCAATAGCTCTAAATATAAAGTAATAAAAATGTATATTGCATTCCATATAATTAACAATATTGTGCATAATTTTCTTAATTCACAATATATATCATAATACTTTATTTTTTTGATATTAGGCCAAAAAAAAAGAAAAATGGGAAAATTGGGAAAGAAAATGATGATTAGTAATTTTACTTTCTTATTAGAGTTTGTAGTTTAAATTCACCACTGAACTCAATGAATTTATTTGACAGCTTATCTATACGTATTTACATATCTATTTTGCTTCTTTATAGAGGAAGTTTTGTTTTCGTAATCAATTTTTCGAGTTTTCTGTGCCAATGTGTTTAGAATGTTCTAAAACATCAAAAAATCATATTCCTAAAAAATGTCTGTATGTATGTATGTGTGTACACAATATATTGTACAACCTCTAACTTCTGCAATTTTTGAAATATCGGGCTAAATTTTTTTTTACATGGATAGAGTATCATAATCTTTATATGAATAGAGTATCATTAAAGGATAGTTGATATTGAATTTGCTTCCTCCATGAGGAAGCCAAAATTGAAAAACTCGTTTGCTTTAAGGAGCTTAAGCTTATTTGTGACCGAAATAAAATTCCTCTATGAGGAAACCATGTGCAAGTTTCTAATTTACACAATTCTCAGCTTATTTTAAATTGTTTTTGTGCATTCTAAACCTCTTAAGAATTACTTTTTAAAAAAGCTTATTCTCTTTTATTGCAGCATTCTTTCATTTATTAATAGTATTCTCTTGGTAAAGTTTTAATTGTCTTTTTACTATGAAATATAGATACAGTTTTGATACAATTTTATGTATAAAGAAAAAAAGAAGTACAAATTTATCTTCTACAAATGTGTTCACTCTCACATTGCATTCGATCTCCCTCCGTCTCTCTATTTTTGTTAGGATCCACTTCCTCCTTCATCGAACTCACATTAATCACTTGTGGTAAAACATTATTCCCATGTTTTATTGTAGTGGGTGAGAGAGGTGTTGGCATTGATATTGTGTTTTTAATGCTATTCGCTAAGTTCGGTGGTTGATAAGTTGTTAAACTCTTCAAACCAATTACTTCAGGATTCTCTTTCCAAAAACGGTCACCGATAATATCGTCTACCAAAAGTACTACAGCAGGTTTCAACCTTCCTGTACCATCGGGCACCAATTTCCGAATGAGCGTTGTACCTTTCCGAAATAATTGTGGTTCATTATTATAATTTATTCCAAATTCTTGGAAAAGCAACTCATTCTTATGTGATGCTAAAGTGCCTCTAAGCTTTTCTTCTGCCTGTAATAAAAATATACATATATAACATAAAAATTTTTTTTAATTATACATAACGGTGTATTATGTGTGCATGTATAAAAATTATAATTATAAATTGTTATTCTAAAAAACAAACATCAAAATAAAAAATTTCATTATTCTTTATATTTTTTATTTTTAAAATTTTTAACTATTGTCTGCATATCTGTATTTCAATATTACAATTAAAATTTATAAATACAATCTAGGATTTGTGAAATTTTGCAAAGGAAAAAACTGATGTTAATTTGATATCAATCAATCATAATAATTAAAAATTTGTTTAGATTTTAAATAAAACTTTGCTTCTTTTTTGCTTCTTTTCTTTGAAGACTTTATAATATAATATTATCCGCAATTAAAGTATTAAAATATGCACAATAGAAATATTTTAATTTTTCTGCATATTTTTGAAGATATCTACACACACATTATAATTTAGTCTATATATAACTATATAGGTTTTTTGTTTTATAAATATATTTTTTTTATTGATGAATTTAAAATGAGTTATTCATAAATAAATATTTGATAAGAAAAAACCATTTATTCCAATAGCTAAATTTTTTAAATTTTGCAATATATCTACAAAGATTAACTCTCAAATAAAATTTTTATTAAAGTCGTTGCTTTTTTTGTTGAGAATTTGCTATTTATTTTAAAATGACACATTTTTTTTACTACAAAATAATATAATTTCCTAGGATACTTGTTTGTGCTTGTACAATGGAATAATAAATATATATGTGTGGATATATAACAATTATTAAGCTATATAATATTGTGTATAAAATTTTGTGTATAAGATATCATATATCTTTTATCTTTTTGAATATAATACCTGACTCGGAGTTAATTTTCCTTTCAAAATGAGATTCCAAAAGCAAGTGTTGTATAAGTTATTGATATGCACATCAGCCTGTCGCCAGGCCAAGTAGTCCCTTAAATTCTTATCTGTCGGATACAATACAATACGAGCGTCAAACGAAGGTGGATAATATAATTCTTTACCTCTGAAGATGCGTGGCCAATAATAAACATACGCCGAAGCGAATAATGAATTTACGTTAGACAATAGTTTCGATGCTGAAACAGACAAAAATATTATGAAAAAGTATATTTCTATATGTATAGTCACTCAATAATTAATCATGAAAATTCAATATATTAACTATGCTGTTTATATATTTTTGAAAAAAAGTGTCACAAATTAAACTAATTATTTTCAAATAAAGTTATAAAACTTAATTAGGCTTATAAAACAATAGTTGGACCAAAATTTGATTTTATGAATTATTTTTATTGAAGTTTTAAGACTATAAATGTAGTCAATGGTTTAAATTTTTTTAATTTATTCAAATAAATTAATATATTGATATGAAAATTCTATCTATAATAGTTTCAGAGAAATATATGTATTTCCATAGAAAATTTTTATAATAAAAATTAAAAAATAGGTTATATATTCTTTCTCTATAATTTGAATATAACATTATTTTAATGTTCTAATATAATTTAATAATATTTAAACAATTTAATACTAATAATATCAATAACATTTACATAAGTGTATTTATTTATATATATTTATAATAAAATAAGAAAAAGAAGAAATAATCTGTGATAATATCCAAGGAACATCACTTTGAATTTATTATGATAATCAAATAAATGTAATATATTATAATTTAAAACCAACATATTTGATTTTAAATTTTGGAATTTGAAGTCATTTTAAGATTGTATTATATGAATATTAATATTAGCTACAATATGCAAGAAAAAAAATATATACTTAAAATTTCATTTAAATCAATATTGAAAACTTTAGAAATTTTGCATGAGAAAGAAACATTAAAAAATTTGTCTTCTCTTTATATATATATGCCTTTTGAAATTATTCAAGTTATTTAAAATATGTTTGTTTGCATCCTTAAGAATAAATAATTGGTTGTTTTGTTTTAGTACAATGTCTGCTAGTGAATCTCTTCTATTCTCCTTATTTTTTATGTAATATTATTTTTTTTTTCAACCAATGTAAAGTTAATTTTTAGCAAAAATATTATAAAAAATTCATCAGTTTTCGAATTCTGATATTATATATCTTATTAGGTAATCCTTAAATTAATTTGTTAAAATAATATCAATCAAAAATTAAATAAAAAGTACAGTTTTTATTTGAACTTCTAAAAACATAACGAAAAATCAAGAATTTAACTTGATATTTTAAATTGTTTATATCTTAAAAGATATTAATCTTCCATGTTTTTGTAAAACAAAATTTTAAAATCTGTATATAAAATGTATATAAAACATAATTCGATCTGTATATACAACATAATTCGATATACAAGCCATTCCTTTTAGATTTTTACATCTTTTTCATTTTTTAACAGAATATGGTTGTTAAATCAATCATTGCAGAAAACTTAGTTAAGATATCTTAATTGTCTAAATAAAAAGAGAAAAAGAAAGAGAAAAAATTTGAAAATTCATTATAACGACCATAAAATAATATCAATAAAAACTGCAGTAAAGATATATATTGACTTAATCACTTTCTGACAAAATAATGAACAATTATGTCTAAAATACTTCAAAACTGATTTGTGCTGTAAAGGATTAAAGAAAAATTAAAAAAAAAACGCACTTTCTTTCTCTCTCTCTAATTCATAATAACATAATAAGTAATAAAATATCTAATATACAATAATGTGCAATATGCAATACAAAAAACTAAATACCAATGTTTATATAATTATATCCAATCATGGATCAAGTAATTTAATTCTCTTGAATGGCTAAACTTCGCACTTTGTTGTTGGGCATACGCGTACCTCTGCGTTTATAGAGCTCCGTGTCCTTCCGAAATATGAATGAGTACTCATCACTTTGTCCGAAGCCTAGTATAATCTCTTTAAAATCTTCCATAACGGTGATCGCGGCGCGATTCATCAGCTCCAGAGCAGCCACATCGTTTGGCTTGACGAATTGATGTGTCTCACAGAATCTGGAGAAATTTCTACCGTCTATCCTAACTACGATCCAACAATTTGGCAAACAGTTGTCATCCTGCTCAAACTCTTTCACATATTCGAATTTACTCTTTGCCATCGTCGTCGAACTTAAATATCGGCGCGGGACCACTTGTTTGTCCCGACTGATGAGCCTCCGGATCAAGACGCTACCCTTCATTCGAGCAATCTTTGTCAAAGCCACAACATTTTCGCCGGAGCGCGCAACATGGAAACATCGTTGAGTAAAGAATAACAGGAAGGAATGTATCGATAGTGGGGACACAACTTATGGCTTCTGCACACAAGACGCAGTAAAGCTTGCCGCGCGGCATGAAGCGACGCGGTGACCAATCGAATCAGAGAGAAGCCTGAGAGAGGCAATGCCGGAGATTTTCGTAGGACGCTTTTTCTAGGCCGTAGAGCAGCGCCATGCATCCACTTTTAGGAATTGGAAACACTCCCCAGACAGCACAAGGATGTCCTTAGGACATCCAAAGGGCATCCAGGACATACATGTAGGATATCCTCAGGATATCCCATTGTAATCCTCAGATCTCCTCTGGATGTCCTGAGGAAGAGTAAATGATAGCCGTATATTAACCTCTGGAGAATCCAGGGAGATCCTGTGGAACGTCCTAAGGATTTTTATAGGATATGTTAGGGATATTTTTCGTATGTTTCAAGGAGCAAATTTTAAAATTTAAATATAAATTAAAATTATGTTTTGTTATTTACTGCCAATATTAAAAATCTAATATTAAAAATAGTTCACCGTTCTTTAATATTTGAGGCTTTCGTGCTGTACATGAATATTTTAGGTTTGGCTCCCGGGTTTGAGTTGTGTAATATTTTCTAAACAATCCAATATCTGAATTCCCTATGTTGGGATTGCATCAAAAATTGAACTGATAGAAAATAATTACATTTGTAATTTCCTGTCAGTTGCTCTTTGCAAGCTTTATATAATTCTCATGACCAAATCTCAAATACGAGTTTGCGTGTCGCATAGCGGTAAACAAAGGAACTAGCGGTTAAATATTATTGTTTGTAAAGTTTTTGGAATGTTGCGAACAGTAACATTTCTCATAAAATATTAAATAAATAATAATTGTGGATATATGAAAATGTGCGCATCAAATTCAATTATTAATATTAAACGAAATTAACGTTAACAATTAATTGCACATGTATATGTCCTCTGGAAATCCAAAAGACATCCAATATAATAGACAGGGTAGATATATCCTACAGACATCCAGGGGTTATCCAGTGGACATTTATAGGACATTAATACTTATTATAATACTTAAGATTTCTAAATTATATAAAATAGCCGACACAACTAAAAATAATTACCCAGTCAGCCAGGTCTGTTCTAACAGATATTGCCAAGTGCTTGCTACAAATTATTGTCAGCAAAAAGGCTACAAATTTGGTACAAGAGTTGTTATTACCGATTAAGCTGGCAGATTGCCGGCAAGAATCAAGCAAAGCTTGCTAACATAACTACACAGCAAATTGGCGGCAGAAACCGAGCAAAGCTTGCTGACATGACTGACATCAGATTGTCGGCAAAAACTGAGCGGGATCTAGAGTGCGCAATCTGATGGCAAATTGGCAGCAAAAACCGAACAAAATCTGCAGCTTATTACAAAGTATTATAAAATAGTTCAGTCGCTTATCGCTATGCGGCGCGTTATTCATTATCTATACCCGTATTCAAATTCTTGTCATGAGTGTATATAAAGCCTACAAAATGCTAATAATATTATAATATATATATTTCTATCAGTTCAATTTTTGACATAATTCTTATACAGGAAATTCAGATATTGAATTGATTTTTGGCAAATCGGACAGATAATTGTTCGATTTTCATTTATTCAAACAATTTCTGTCCAAAAAGATCTTTAATTTTATAAATTAAGTTATTTGAATTTACCTATATGTTTTAACATATTAATATATGATTTTATATAATGTCTAATTATCTAATGGTCATTTTATGACCAAAACTTATCATCATTTTGTTATTTAGGGTTAAGGCTTTAAATCTATTTAAATATATACTTTTATATGAATGGCCAAAAGCTGCAGAATTTGTTCGGTTTTTGCTGACAATCTGCTATCAGATTGTCTTGCGCAGATCTTGGTCGATTTTTGCCATCAATTTGACGTCAAATCATGTCAAGCTTTGCTCGGTTTTTGCCGTCAATTTGCTGTCAGGTTATGTCAACAAGCTTTGTCACCAAAACACAAGCTTAATGCGGACACAGATGGCACTGGATTTGTTACCAAGTTTTGAGCGAATTTGATGTCAATTTGGCAACAATTTGTTATCAAATTGCTTACTGGGTATGTATGCATATTAAACTTTTATAAATATATTTATAATTATATCTTAAAACATCCTACAAATATCCTGAACCGTCCTGGACATATTCAGGATGATCCTGAGGATGTTTTGTGCTGTCTGGGCATCTACTTTTCGGTACTGTTGGTCAAATCTCCATATGGTTCATGTCCGTGCTACATCCACTTTTTGATACTGTCGGTCATTTGCTTCATATCCGTGCTACATCCACTTTCCGATCTTTTCGATAGTGATAGTACACTGATTGCTCTACGGCCTAGAAAAAGCGTCCTACGAAAATCTCCGGCATTGCCTCTCTCAGGCTTCTCTCTGGTATTACATATATTGGGCTATAGCGGGGAGCACACATTTTTGCATAAGCGCATAATCATAAGCATAAGTAAATTGATTGGTCGATTTCGTTATGCATAAGAAAATGGATCGATCAATTTTCTTATGCTTGTGATTATACGTTTATGTAAAAGTGTGTGCTCCCCGCTTTACACACACAAAGTGGGATAGATGCATATGCATAGCATAAGACCGTTTGGACCAATGAGCATCGAAATAAAATCGCCATACTGATTTACATAGACCGGTATTCATAGTCAGTTCTTATTTCAAGATCGTCTTAAGTAGAGTCCCATATAATCAAAAAGGCGACATCGTTACTTCGTCCGTGCTTCCCATGATCGTTATATTGGGCCCGCAGCTGTCCACGTGTAATCTAAAAGGTCTTAAAAATGTTTCAGAGATATTTAAAATGTTTTTTTTTTAGAAAATAATGTTTCAGAGATATTTAAAATGTTTTTTTTTTTTTTTATAGAAAATAATATGTTTCAGAGATATTTAAAATATTTTTTTTTTTTTTTTTTTTTTTTTTTAGAAAATAACATCACAAATATAGTTTGTTCTCACTTACAGTACGCCAGTTGCGATTAGTTTGCACGTAGGATTCGCTATGTGCAATTTAACCGCTAACATAGGACGCATTTACTTAACGACCGCAACGCTCGCGAACATTATCTGTCTTTGTTTAACTTTCGACGAATAACAAAGATGAAATAATACGTGAGCGTTGCGATCGTTAAATGGAACGGGTCCGTAGCGGTCAGCCAATCAGCAAGCGAAACGCCATTGTCGCTTCTCTGATTATATAGGACTCTAGTCTTAAATAATATCCTTAAAATCATAAACATAGTATATCTAGATCGAGTGTTGAGGAGTGGGAGTAAAGATGCACGTAGAAAAGGACATACTCTGTTTCGTGCTCCTTGCGTTCTCTCTCGCAAGGGACACGAAACAGAGTATGTCCATTTCTACGTGCATCTCGGCTTCCACTCCTCAACACTCTCGGTCTAGATATACTATGTCTATGCTTAAGATACTAATACGGCTCTGTGATTGGTTTAGGACATCTTAAGATTGTGCTTAAGCCGGTCTTAAATATAAGAACTAACTATGGCCGGTATTCAGTTCTTATATTTAAGATCGTCTTAAGCACAATCTTAAGATGTCCTAAACCAATCACAGAGCCGTATTAGTATCTAGTTAGCTAATTTCTAGAGACTCAAAAAAGTTTCTACTTAAATAAAGGCAAACGCTCAGTCTAGATATACCAATGAGTAAAGAATCACAAGAGAGAGCATTTGATGCTAAGCAAGCGGACGGAAGTGACTATATATAAGTGGACGCTCAAGATGACCGCTCAGGGACGAATTGCAGCATGACAGTGATGCTGAAAATACTTCGAAGACCTGGCAATGCCCCCTGATCTTACAATTAAAATTTATTAATAATATTTTTTTAGCTTAATATCGACTCTTTCTCTTTCTTATTTAGAATCGGTGATCGTGTGCAAAATAAATGCAGACTGGAATAAGTAAGGCAATACGTAACTCTACACGGCCCTGAAAAACGTCGAGAAAAGTGGACGTTCAAGATGGTTGCAATGATGTATTACCGGTCGCGATAAATCTACCATCTCACCACCAATTCTCTCTCTCCTATGATTCTTAAAGCGGGGAACACACACTTTTGCATAAGCGCATAATCATAAGCATAAGGAAATTGATTGGTCAATTTCGTTATGCATAAGAAAATGGACCAATCAATTTTCTTATGCTTGTGGTTATGCGTTTATGTAAAAGTGTGTGCTGCCCGCTTTACTCATTGGGTTATACTATGTCTATGGTGTATGATTACATCATGGCCAAACGCAATCAGTCCAAATCATTCGCTGCTGAGTTATCGTAGTATATGGTTGTTATTGAGATAGTTCTTAGCACTTTCTGAAAATTTGGTACCATATTTCGAAATGGGTCTTGAAGGAGAAGTCGTCCACATTCAGAATTACGTAAGTAGTAATAGAATAATTAATAGAAAGTATGCCCGCATGAATCATTGGGTGCGTGCATAGTTGGAACGGCTTATACGAATGTATGCAGTAAGATAACCTTGAATGCGAAAAGAGCTGTACACACGCGCAAGTTCAACTTATTGCAATGTTGCCAGACATCAAAGGCACAAAACAATTGTATTGTAAATTACATATATTGATTTTTCCTTTTTGTAGAAGGCAAAATTTTTTATATATTTCTGAATTGAATTAATAATTCTAAATTGTATGTAAGAATATATATATATAATAGTAATAGAAAAAAAGCATATGACACAATGCTTCCTTGTTGCGTGCTATGAGAAACGTGGAATGGTACGAATAAGGCTACAGTCTGGCAACACTGCGCGTTCCAGTGTATCCGATAATGTATTATATTATTTTTTTTTTTGTAAGATCTTTATTTTGATTCGATCCTGGGTCCTGTCCTTGAGGATAATCGATTGCGCTATACATATTGAAATAATCTTTCATTGCCAATATAATCCAAACAATTCTTGCGGAATGGCTCCATGAATATATGCTATTCATGTAGATTGTAGATGAATGATTCACTGAACATTACGTCAATCTTAAACAATTTTAATTATATCATTGTTCCATTGTCTTGATAAATCCGAGAACGATGTGCCGGTTATGCTTTTTCACCGATATGATAATTGAACGCAATCACCGTCAAGATTAATATCTTATATATATATACATATATATATATATATATATATATATATATATAATTATTATATTTAAAAAAAACACATTTAATATATGGTGATTGTGAATAACAAATATATTTGTTGAAAGTTATATTTATTTAATTAAAGATTCCCCTATTGATGTCATACTGTATTATAACGTCAAAAGAAAAGAAGAGAAGAGAAGAAATCATATAAATTTTTTTCACGAAGTACATCAAAATAATCAATAAATTCTTTTAAATGTTAACCATTCATGTTCGATAATATACGTTAGTATAAAATACGTTTTCAGAAAAAAATTTTTCTGTTAAAAAAGCGTATTTTACTAACATATATTACACAGTAAAAAAAAATGCTGGAACGGGACTAGCTGTTTTTATAGGTTTTTGGACGCTGAATACGAATCCGGTTTTGAAATTGCTCTATCACGTCAGAATTTTGAGAAATTTGCAATTAAAATTGCAAAAAGAGCTATTTTCGCGAACTTTGTCATTTTATAACTACAATATGTGATGTGCTGGAGAAGTTTTATTGCAATCAAAATAAAGTATGTTATTAGGACTTTCAACCCTCAAAAGGAATTTTTGGTCGGTTATAGTTAATAAGATATCCATGGTTAAATATGAGATGTATTGCATAAGTTAGCTGTGACTTAGGTTATTGACGATTTACCAAATAGCTTCAATTATGTTTAATTAAACTTAAGAGTTTTTTAGATCGTTGAATACGAATCCAATGTCAAAATTGTCAAATTCAAAATGGTGGACTCAATATGGCGGGTGTCAAAACTTAAAGAATATTAAAGCGGGGAGCACACACTTTTGTATAAACGCATAATCATAAGCATAAGAAATTTGATTGGTCAATTTCCTTATGCATAAGGAAATGGACCAATCCAATTTCTTATGCTTATGATTATGCGCTTATGCAAAAGTGTGAGCTCCCCGCTTTAGATTGCAATCTAAACATTTGATTCCACCATTTTGAATTTGACAATTTTGACATTAGATTCGTATTCAGCAACCTAAAAAACTCTTAAGCCTGTATCAGATTACGCATTGAAAATTGAGGATTGAAGATTAAAGATTGGAATTTGACTAATCAGAACAAAAGGAACTAAAATTTCTTTGTCCTGATTGGTCAAATTTCAATCTTGAATCTTGAATCTCAATCTTCAATGCGTAGTCTGATACGGGCTTTAAGCCTATCACACACAAATTGGCATAGCTGCATATGCATAGCATAAGATTATCTGGATCAATGAGCATGCTATGTAAATCAATATGGCGATTTTATTTCGATGCTCATTGGTCCAGACGGTCTTTATGCTATCATATGCAGCTATGGCAATTTGTGTGTGATAAACGGGAAGGAATTTGATTGGTCAATTTTCTTATGCATAAGGAAATGGACTAATCAATTTCCTTATGTTTATAATTATGTGCTTATGCAAAAGTTTGTGCTCCGGCCCTTAAGTTTAAATAATAATTTAAAGCTATTTGGTAAATCGTCAATGACCTAAGTCACAGCTAACTTCTGCAATACATATATTTAACCATGAATATCTTATAAACCATAACCGATACCAGAACTTTTTTGGGAGAAAGTCCTAAAGCCCGTATCAGATTGCGCATTGAAGATTGAGATTGAAGATTGAAGATTGAAATTTGACCGATCAGGATAAAGAAATTTTAGTCCTTCTATTCTGATTAATCAAATTCCAATCTTTAATCTTCAATCTTCAATTTTCAATGCGTAGTCTGATACGGGTTTAACAACATACTTTATTTTGATTGTAACAAAATTCCTCCACCACGTCATAATATGACAAAGTTCATGAAAATAGCCTTTTTTGCAACTTTAATTACAAATTTCTCAAAATTCTGACGTGATAGAGCAATTTCAAAACCGGATTCGTGTTCAGCGTCCAAAAATCTATAAGAAACAACTAGTCCCGTTCCGATGTTCGAAAAAAATCATTTTTTGTTTTCGGTGTTATCGAACTTGAATGGTTAACATTTAAAAGAACTTATTAATTATTTTGATGTACTTCGCAAGAAAAAATCGTATGATTTTTTCTCTTCTCTTCTTCTCTTCTGACGTCATAATTCAGTATGAGGTTCATGTCACGCATCAAATTATTCATTTAATTGATTCATTCATTTAATTCCCTTATTGATAAGGGAGTCTTTAATTAAATGAATAAAACTTTCAACAAATAAGCATAATAAAAGCATTATTAAATGTATATATAATGGATTTGCAAGTATCCTATCTTTTCAATGAAAATGGACTATGATGACAACCAAGATTTACAGCTATTTATTTATTCATGAATCAAAAAGAGAGGTTTCAATGTACATATTTTATTTTATTTTATTTTATTATCAAACATGACATTTAAAAAAATCTTATTTATTTTAATATATTTTAATAACACAAGAAAAACTCATAATTTCTCATTTCTGACATCATAATTCAATATGGCTACAGTGAGGACACAAGATCTTTAAGGATCGACAGGAGTGACGGGCAAACTCAAAATTGACATTGGAGACCACGGTGAAAATGTGAAACTCAGGTTTCAGGATTACCAACGTTGAGGAATGAATTCTCAGTCTCGATGTATAGGTGTATGTCTGTATACGTACACACACGATTGCATTGCTCGCGCGGACGCACCATGGAGAGGAAAGATAGAAAATGATCAACGATCACGCTATCCTTGTTTCTCTAGCGTATCGCTTTACGGCCGAGATATGGCCTGAAAATGCTTTCTGGCCTCTCGTAGCAGAAAGCAGTAATGCAACAAGATTAACGGGCGCCGATTTTCGAGAATTTTTTACTTGCATATATACATATGTGCATATATATGTTTAAATTATAGTTAAAATTGTACGTGTAATTAAATATTGTATAATGGTCAATAATAATAATAGGATAATACGTAACAAAGAGAACAAATATACAATATGTAAGACATGGGTGCCTGTTAGCCTTGGTGATTTGTTGCTTTATTACTATCAATTCGTGTATCACATCAGCAGGATAGGGATAAGTACGATTAGCAATCTTTATTTGATATTATTTTTTAACAATCGTAATTGCAGTTTCGTAGATTAAAATTATATTATCTTTTTTCATTTGTACCAAGAATATAATAGCTATAAGATAATAATAGCTTTTCATAGCTATTATTGGTTTATTACAAAATACACACGTATTAATAATATATTACATAAGATAAATTTTTTATAATGTACAATATACAGGGTATCCGATAAAGACTGTGCCAACGCTTGTGAGCAGGTAGAGTACAGTAAACTGAACAGAAAAGTCCTGTAACATTTTTTTCTATAACGCTTAATAAAGAAGTTATTATTGAATAAAATCTGCCAATCAGCTCCGACCTTTAGCTGCACGCCTGGCAGTGTGCGTGAGCGCTCCGTCGCTACGGCGACGCACACTACCAGGCGGGTGGCTCACCGATGTGCGTCCGGCTAATAGTCGGCGCTGATTGACCAAAATTTATTCAATATCTCCTTTATTAAGCGTTACAGAAAAAAATGTTACAGAACTTTTCTGTTCAGTTTACTATACTCTACCCGCTCACAAGCGTTGGCACAATCTTTACGGGACACCCTGTATATGTATGTTACAACATGGCCACATATTTTCAAAATTTTGACAATTGTTTTAAAATATAATTCTCACACAAAATATAATGTATATAACAAAAAGTATTATAAAAAATATATGTGCAGATGTCTGTGGAATCGAACTTGAGTCTACTGCATGATAGATTGAACATCTTACACTTTGCCATTACGTATTACTTATATACATATACGCTTTCATGCTAGTAGTACTTATTATATTATTATGTATTTATGCAATATTGGTGTGAACAATTGAAGAAAAATAATATAATTGTTAATCTATGAAACTGCAATTATACAACTGTTAAAAATAATATCAAACAAGGATTGACAATTGTACTACTTCATCTCTATCCTTCTCTGATATAATACACGAAGTATCGATAGTAATAAAGCAACAAATCATTAATTGTAAGTCTAACAGGAACCCGTGTTTTACATATTATATATTTGTTCATTCTGTTATCTATTATATCCTACTATTATTATTGATCATCATACAAAATATTTAATTGCACGTACAATTTTAACTACAATTTAAACATATATATGTACATATGTATATATGCAAGTATAAAATTCTCAAAGAATGGGCGCCCGTTAATCTTGTTGCATTACTGCTTTTTGCCACGAGAGACCAGAAAGCATTTTCAGACCGTATTTCGGTTGTAAAACGATATGCTAGAGGAACAAGGATAGCATGCGATTGTCGCTCCTTGTTTGACATTATCTCCCAACCGCATCCATGTGCTCAACTTATCGGTGTTTGCCTTCACGGACGCTACACATACGCGATGAAAGACAGACAAAGATGACGCAATCATATTTCCTTGTCGCGCGGCCAGTGTGCCACCACGGAATATTCCCCATATTCTGCATTTCTTATTGTTAGCTGCACTTTAAACATAGATGTAGTGAAATTCGTAGTCTTCGTCCTACATCTCGAAAAATTAATATTTTTTCATGAAACTTGTTCTGACGTATTCTTTATATTGTTATAATTAGTCGTACAGAGCCGGATTTTGCAATTTAGCTTTCAAAAATTTATAATAAATACAATATGAATTTGGGAGTAACTATACACCTGATCTGCGAGTAGCTGTTTGTGTTTGTTTAGTATTAGAATTTTTATTTTGATCATTTTTCCAAAAAAAAAAAAACACTCTGTACGTCTATGAAGACGATGCTGCTGGATACGAATATCATCATTAGAATCCGATTTTCTCTTTATTTTGGCTGTAGACTACGAATTCGTAATTTACGGCTTCTCGCGAAAGGTCTACTGTCTCTCCTGTCGACCCTTACATTGGACATATTATACAATTTATTTTGTTCGTGTTTTGCTATTTCTCGGAATCTATATAGTAATAAATGTATTAAAGATTGTTAAACTTGTGGAATTTGCGAAGCTAGAAAAATTTGGAAGTCACAGGAAAAATAAAAACAATAATAATTCTAAACAAACATAGAGATGATATCTTCAATAATGCAATTCACAAAACTATATTGTACTATAAAGAGAAATATGAAATATATGTACTTGCAAACATTTATATAATTGTAAATTGTAAAATCAATAATATATGCGTTATAATCTAAATTTATAACATTTTTATATCAGATAATCGACAATAGTTAATGACCCGTAGCGTTCTCTAATTTGCCACGAGACTTTCCCCTTTTCCTATTAGATAATCACAAAAAATTATCCATTATTGTAAATCTTTAATATATTACAAAATTATGACAGGAGTTTTAAGTTTTTATATTTTTTTTATACATTTTTAAAACTATCGAGAATTTATAACGGGAATACTTTAAGTTAATTAATATTGCACCGAAAAATTACGTTTTATTCGTTATACACTATATATATAACCCAAATTGTATCATACTTTCGTATTGTACAAAACGGAAACTTTAATACTTCATAACTTTTGAACGGATCGTGATTGCCACTTTTTTCAAGGTCAGGATCGCTCAGAACGATGACCTTGACAACATATATCAAGGTCAAGGTCATACATGAAGTTACCCTCTTTCTGTATAATTACCCATCGCTTCGCATCCAAAGCATCCAGCGAAATTGAAAAAATAATTTCTCTTTCCTATATATTAGGTTTCATTGAGATTTTACTTTTAAGTAAAAACTTTTGAAAAAATAATTTACTGAAATTTTGTATACTACATTATTTTGGTATCTACTTTAAGTACGCAAAAAGGCTGCCGTGAACTTGAAGTGTACCCATATTAAGTTAGCCCCCCCCACCAACGCCAAATTAAATCAAATACATAAAATAATTTAGTGCTAATTAGTTGCCGTAGTCCGAATTTTGTTGCTCAAACCGTTTAGCAGGAATTTACATTCAAAGTGGGGGGTGCTAGCTTGACATTAAGCCAGCCCCCCCCCCATAGTGAAAAAAATATATATAAAGCTCGAATCAAAAAATAAAATACACTAGAATTTGTTGCTATTTTGTTGCTCTAAAATAACATAAAAATATTTTTAAAAAAGTATATTATTTAATTAATACCACTATATACTCAGTCTCGCCGCGCCGTACCATTCACTTGCGCGAAGTAAAAGTAAATAAAAAAATGTATTGCTCGCATGTATTTGGTACTAAAATAATCTGTGGACAATATACTGTCGAAATATATGAGAAACTGAATTTGTTGCTCGTCTTAAAGTATTAAAAATCGATACTTTGTCGCCGCGGACCCTATACGACGCGCTCTTATATTATATAAATTAACTAAAAGAATTTGTTGCTCGCATGTTTTTGGTATTAAAATATTTCGATAGTATATTGTCCACAGATTATTTTAATACCAAAAACATACGAGCAACAAATTCTTTTAGTTAATTTATATATTAGGAAAGCGCGTCATATAGGGTCCGCGGCGACAAAGTATCGATTTTTAATACTTTAAGACGAGCAACAAATTCAGTTTCTTATATATTTCGATAGTATATTGTCCACAGATTATTTTAATACCAAAAACATGCGAGCAACAAATTCTTTTAGTTAATTTATATATTAGGAAAGCGCGTCATATAGGGTTCGCGGCGACAAAGTATCGATTTTTAATACTTTAAGACGAGCAACAAATTCAGTTTCTTATATATTTCGATAGTATATTGTCCACAGATTATTTTAATACCAAAAACATACGAGCAACAAATTCTTTTAGTTAATTTATATATTAGGAAAGCGCGTCATATAGGGTCCGCGGCGACAAAGTATCGATTTATAATACTTTAAGACGAGCAACAAATTCAATTTCTTATATATTTCGATAGTATATTGTCCACAGATTATTTTAATACCAAAAACATACGAGCAACAAATTCTTTTAGTTAATTTATATATTAGGAAAGCGCGTCATATAGGGTTCGCGGCGACAAAGTATCGATTTTTAATACTTTAAGACGAGCAACAAATTCAGTTTCTTATATATTTCGATAGTATATTGTCCACAGATTATTTTAATACCAAAAACATACGAGCAACAAATTCTTTTAGTTAATTTATATATTAGGAAAGCGCGTCATATAGGGTCCGCGGCGACAAAGTATCGATTTATAATACTTTAAGACGAGCAACAAATTCAATTTCTTATATATTTCGATAGTATATTGTCCACAGATTATTTTAATACCAAAAACATACGAGCAACAAATTCTTTTAGTTAATTTATATATTAGGAAAGCGCGTCATATAGGGTCCGCGGCGACAAAGTATCGATTTTTAATACTTTAAGACGAGCAACAAATTCAGTTTCTTATATATTTCGATAGTACATCGTCCACAAATTATTTTAGTACCAAATACATGCGAGCAATACATTTTTTTATTTACTTTTACTTCGCGCAAGTGAATGGTACGGCGCGGCGAGACTGAGTATATAGTGGTATTAATTAAATAATATACTTTTTTAAAAATATTTTTATGTTATTTTAGAGCAACAAAATAGCAACAAATTCTAGTGTATTTTATTTTTTGATTCGAGCTTTATATATATTTTTTTCATTATGGGGGGGGGCTGGCTTAATGTCAAGCTAGCACCCCCCACTTTGAATGTAAATTCCTGCTAAACGGTTTGAGCAACAAAATTCGGACTACGGCAACTAATTAGCACTAAATTATTTTATGTATTTGATTTAATTTGGCGTTGGTGGGGGGGCTAACTTAATATGGGTTTGAAGTGTCCTATTAAAAACAATATCCAGAATATTATAATAAAATAATTTGTGTAATAAGTGGAAAATATAATAAAATAGAATATTAATAATATTTAATAAACTGAATAAAATTTAGTATAAGTGCTAATAAAATTTCAAAAGTAATTTTGCAGTAATCAGCAGTTGTATCACAGTAATTATTTTTTACTAAGTGTATATTTTAGGTTTTAGGTTGATTGCTGTGATATAAATAAATTCAAATATAGAAATAAGACAACTATATAGAAATAAATCAACTTTTAATACTATATGAAGAATTGAAAAAGATATATATAAAAGAAAAAAATTTAAGAATATCAAAATAAGACTTAAATAAAAAATTAAAAAAACAGCAATGTGCTTGCGAATTCTAATGAGATATTCACCATATATTTTGATGAAATTGCATAATTGAGTTTTTTTACTATTAATTGATAACTCGAAAATAGATAACAGAAAATAAAGTTTAAAAAAATGTGTTTCAAATTATGAGAAAAAAATAATATAAGCTGAAGATAAAAATATTTATATTATTTTTTTATTTGTGTATATTACTGATATCATTCTGACTTAAAATCAAATTGTTATAGATATTGTACTACTTGGATTATATCTTATCTGTAATAGTTATCGTATTTTTCTCCTTTTTTCTTTTTACTTCATTTATACATATCTAACATTAAGAATGTTAACATATCTAATATAATGTATATTCTTCCAATAATTTATATAATTTTCATGTTTTAATTAATATATATTTGATGAAAAAAAAATAGACATAATTGTTATTTTCTCATTTTTTGTAGGATGATTTGAAGAGTAAACTTAAAGAAGCAGGTAATAGTTTGGTAGTTATTGACTTTTTTGCCGTATGGTGTGGACCATGCAAAATGATTGGACCACTAATTGAAGAATTGTCAAAGGTTTTATCACATTTAATTTTTATTCAATAGTTTTCTAAAATTTTTTTAATTAATGTAAATCTTTTTTTATACAGGAAATACAGGATGTTATTTTTCTCAAAGTTGATGTGGATGAATGTGAAGATATTGCTGCTGAATATGAAATAACCAGTATGCCTACATTTATTTTTATAAAAGAAGGCAAAGTGGTATGTATTACACTCAAAATGATTCAAACATTTAAACTTCTTATACATTAATATTGAAGAGAGAACAAACAGTTGTTAATAATTAAATTAAATATCTGCTTTCTTTTCAGTTGGAAACCTTCTCTGGTGCAAATTTTGATAGATTGAAAAATACTATTCAAAAACACAAGTGAATAATATACTATGATTGTTCAAATATATTTTCTTTTTTAACAAAAATAATATATGGATAATAAATTCGCAAATATATATGAATTATAGCTCTATTTTAGACATAATATTGAACAGCTATTTATGTATGTGACAAATGCATATATACAAAAAGCGTAGATTTTGCATTGTGCAAATTGAGAAAAATAGAAAACGCTGATTTTTTTCATAAAATAGAAACATTTTATTATATCTATCAATTTTGTTTTGTGAAAAAATGTAATAAACTTCTAAATATATAAAATATAATTATGTGTCAATAGAGAATGTATTGTTTATTTTTACATATATAATGATGGTAATACGGAGAAAGCTCCAGTACCAGATTTGCATGGTTGTCCTAACATCAGTCTACTTGACGGTGATAATATGTCATCCTTTTTTCCTATAAATAAAAATTAAAATAATATATACATAAACATATTTTTTTGTATAGCCTATACATTATAAAATATATTGATCTTACATCTAATTATAAAATCTATTACCTTGCAATGTCGCACTTTTCAAAAAAGCTAGCGAACTTTCAAAACTTATTTGCTGTAATGGTGAAGCAGAATTTTCCATTCCTTTCCGACTAAGTGGTTGAAATGTCCCATCAAATGTCATGTAATCGGCAATTAAGGCTAGATGCCTAAAATCTACAGTAATACCATACATCTTGAAGACGTCCCTAATTTCTCTCACAATAACTTTATTCGCAGCTTCTATTCCATATGTTTGAGAAATATTATGAATGTCATTGGAGTATAACCTATTTAAATTAAGTATGTTATCATACTTGAACATTTCCTGTAATAAAAGAAACAACATATATATGTGTGTATGTGTATAAAGATGAGATAGAAGAGTACGATTTCTATTTACAGATTGTTCATGATAAGCAGCACATTTACTTACTACTATATTTAAACCATCTGTTTTGAGAATTGTTTCATTTTCACTATTTTGGAAAATAAAAGCTTTCTTGATATATGGTGTTTCCCATAAAACAGTTTTGTCTGCAGCATTTCTAATTATTGTTGGCAAATCTAATTTGATCATTTTAAGTGGTAACTGAAAAGAATTAATATATATATATATATGACTTGTTTATGTAGAGCTCCTATATTATTACAATTTTATATTATTTATAAATGATAGGTGTTATTATATGGAATTTCAGAAACAGGATGTATCATAATTCGCGCCCATAAATTACAAAGTGCTATTTCTGAACAAAAAAGTTGACAAGTCCAAAATTATTTTTTTGTGATATTTAATCAAAGAGGAATTATAAAATAAATGTCATTTTTTATCAGCATCATTCTTTAGGCAGATTAAATAATATATTTAACTAATATTCTAATATTATATTATTATAAAATTAATATTATAAATTTTTTCTTGCAGTGTGTATCAAATGAAATTGTTCTTTTTTTTCGCATACCATGATTCGTATTCTAGATAATCATGAAATGTATCAAAAACTCTGGTTCATATTTATAAATAACTGTATATCTCTTAATCAATTTAATTGATTATAAGATTATGTGATTCACGGATTAATTATATAATTCGTATTATCTTCAGCAGATTAAACTATTTTTATAAATATTGCTTTACAAAGATACAAAGTATAAAGATTGTAACAACAAATTTTTGCTACAAGCACTTACCCAAAATGTGAATTTGCACCATGATAATTTACTTTCATCATAATCATAATCGATAGCATACTCATACATATCTATGATGCATTTTTTTCTGTAAGAATATGTGTCATTTTTCTTGTTATTTAATCTCTCTCTATAATCATCATTCTCTTCATTATCTTCCTTGCTTTCTGAGTTTTTATTTGCATTATTATTATTATTTGCTTCTTCCTCCTTATCATTTATAACATCTTCCACTTCTTCTTCTTCTTCTTCTTCTGAATCTTCATATTCTTGATTTTCTTGATGACGCGATAATGATTTACTCATTGTCGCATCAGCATCCTCTGCAACTTCTTCTTCATCAGATGATTCATGCATCTCTCCTAAATCCATCTTTATTCTTCTTTCAGTTTCATTTTCCGGCATTGTGCCGTCGGGATCAAGTTCATCTATTACTGCATCCTCGTCGCTTGCCCGTCTTTTTTCTCCTTCGAAATGTAATAAAACTTTGCTTGCTTTGGCGAGTTTTTGGATTTCTTTAAATATATTCATAAAAAAAATTTTCTCAGTGCGCTTAATTGCATCCTGTGGGCGAATAGAAAACTCCCCTTTATAAGATTTATAAGGAAGATATTCGATCGTTATAGTGTGCACTAATTTTCTATGCGAATCCTCTTCCATTCTCCTACTTATCGTGATATCCTTCAATATATCACGCAGGACACATTTTGTTAATTTTAATCTTAGCTTTTTTGCTTGCTTTTCAAGATTTTGCAGATTGTTTTGAAAGGGTATTTCCATACTTGGAGTTTTTATATTTTTCGTTGCCAACATTAAGATTTCACGTAATCTAGGAATACCTAGAGTCACATTCATGTCACCACGTCCAGCAAAATGAAATGTATTCAAGGTCATTTGAGTGGATGGTTCGCCTATAGATTGCGCTGCTAACAAACCAACCGGTTCACCAGGTGGACAAATGGTTTTTATAACTTTAATGGATAACAAATCTCTTAAATTAGATTTTTTAATCTTCGAACAACGAGAAAGATATTCGTCTATTAAGCCTTCTATTCGTTCTGGTAATACACCAAATTCAACATCTTGCCTGTATTTTGATGATACTGGATCAGGACATTTAACACATTGTGTACGAAATGTCTCTTTCACTTCTTCCGTCGCTCTTATCCATTTTCGTATAAGCGATAATGCGGCTTTACTCCTTCCACTATGGCTATCGATGCTTCTTCTTTTCAAACTATTATTTTGATTCTCAATAGAGAATTTAGTAAATTCGTTAATTCTTTTCTTTTGTAAAGAAGAGCCATTTTTATTTTCCCATTTTTTGATCTTTTTCATCATTTTTATAATCTCTTTATTATCCGTTTTTAGATATTCCAATAATTTTGAGTCTATAATAGCATTTTTATTGTCAACCAGAAATTCGATTTGTTCTTTTCTTAAGAATCGCGAACCCGGTATATCAAGGCCATCCTCTCCGTAATAAAATTGAATTAAACTACCATCATAGTCTCTTACTGTCGCATCGTAACCAACAACCAATCCTTCTAGATGTTTCACAAGACATCTTTGTAAGTAACCAGATCTACTAGTTTTTACCGCAGTATCAACAAGACCTTCGCGTCCTGCCATGCAATGGAAAAAACATTCCTGAGATTTAATACCAGTCATAAATCTATTTTCGATGAAACCACCGGCTCTAGGTGTCGGATCATATGCTGGGAAACTTAATAAACTTTTCCCACTGATCATTAATGGCGGCCTTTTACCTTCCAATTCGCTTTGGCCAAGTAAACACGATATTTGCATAGTATTAACCATGGATCCTTTTGCACCAGATTGTACCATAAGCTGTAAGTTATTATTTGGAAATTTTTTGAAGAGTCCTATCTGCAGACACGTTTTGTTAATATCATTAGTATAAACATCTAACACGCTCTTGTACTTATGATCGACTTGTGCGCGAAATTTCGGATTATCCCAATAAGATTCTTCTATCTTGTTTTTAAGTTCATCAATAAATATATTATCAGGTATTTTTACAACAGATTTTTGTATATCTTCTCCAACTTTTCGGCAATTAGAAATTATTTCTTTACGTTTTTTGTCGATTCTATGATTTATCAGAATGTCGTCAACGCCTAGAGTAAATCCATTGTACTGTAGAAACGTTTGGAACAATTTGGCAAATGCACTTAACATTTTACTCGCGTACGTTTCCCCATATAACTCATAAATACAATGAATAAGACCGTAAGAAGTCGCACCACAGTGCATTTTATCAAGTACTCCGCATAATAATTCTCCGTGCCGAATTATAACTTCAGCTTCCGACATAGTCATTGGATTTTTAAATTCTGTTCCACATTTCCAATGTCGTGGTGATTCTACTTGCCATTCTTTTACATTAATTTTTGTATTAGAGATTAGATTAATTCGTGCCTTGTGCGAAGGAATAATATTAATTATAATGGTTGAAATAATTTGTTTACCCGACCATAGAGATTTTGGTTTGATAATAGTTGGTGGTGAGAGGATTATATCTCCTTGTATCATCGAGAGTGCGGCGTAAATTAATTGCGTATAATGAGTTCGTGAGAAAAATCGACCCCTAGTCGTTAATTGTACCCCGGATATCATGTAATCTTGTATAAGACCACTTAACGGAGTTCCGTCTTTTGGTACAAGATATTGATTACTTACATTAGCTATATTATAACTTTCACTTCTAGCTAGTTCGTTTTGTGGAAAATGAGCGTTAAGTTCATCTCCATCGTAATCTGCATTATATGCCTTACAGTTTGCATAATGAAGATGCAATGTTTTTTCTCCTTTAAGAACACGTGCCTTATGAGCCATTATACTCGGTTTATGTAACGTCGGTTGCCTATTTAATAACAATACATCGCCGTTTTGAAGATGTCGATGTACTATTTTAATGCCACTGAAGGATTCGTTGGTTCTGTCGCTTGTGGTTAAAAGACGTTTTGCAATAGCTTCTCTTTGCATAGAATCGTTACTATTTATGGCTTGTATTGATCCATTTTCATTTTCTATTATAACCGCCCCAGGATGAACATCAGGTCCGTTTAAAACTAATCGTCGCAATTCAACGACGTTATATGGTGTCACAGCTGTAGGATATGTTAATTTTCGAGCAAAAGCCTCGGGAATGCCGATTTCATCGATATTCAAGTCAGGACCTGGAGTGATGACCGAACGTGCGGCAAAATTCACTCTTTTACCCATCATGTGCATTCTAATGATACCTTCTTTTTTCTCGAGAATTTGTTTCAAGCCTAGACCATTGATAGATTCTGGAGTCCTATTTATGTCACGATCCATCAGATGATCAACATTGCTTTGCAACATTTGCCAGGCATTGTGTAATTTTTCGACCGCTGTATGCCCTCTGATTTGTTCAAAAACAAGTCGACCCTCCTGAGGTAAGTGATCAGTACCTCCATCTTGAATCGTTTGTATAATATTTCTTAAGACCAAACAATCCTGTATAATGCTTTTATAAATATGAGTTTGAGGATGTTCGATCATTTGGCCATTAATAAAATTTACTGGTCGCACAATGGGTGGTAGCACAGGTACTACTTCGAAAAAGAATATATCAGTTGGATATTCAATATCTACTAATTCTAAGCAGGGTATAATTATCTGAAGAAAATTCCTTTCATTATTCCATAATCGTCGCATGTATTCCTTAGACTGATCTGGCATAATCATCACTGTATCCAATTTATGAATTACTTCATGCGACAATATTTCCTTAGGGGCTCCTTTATTGCTTATCATTATTTTATTTTGCAATGTCGTAATTTTCGGTAGAACATTGTTACAATTAATGCATATTCCAACTTTGTTCCTGACATATTGTTTAAGTATATATTCAACATAGGTATGCCACTGTGTATTAACATTCTTTATGTTGCTTTTATACTCATGATTCTCAGTCATAGGCTGACCGAATCTGGTTTTATTGAAAAAGT
This sequence comes from Polyergus mexicanus, assembly GCF_030449975.1. NCBI lineage: Eukaryota > Metazoa > Arthropoda > Insecta > Hymenoptera > Formicidae > Polyergus > Polyergus mexicanus. The sequence continues at coordinate 3,329,837 of NW_027223342.1, forward strand.
TTTGCATGTAAATTTCGATTACATCACAAATATACTCCGTTTGTTCTTCTGTTTTTTGAACATTCGATTTTACATAATTTATTTCTTGATCTAAAGTTTCAAGATCAGCAAGTTGTCCTTGATAAAGCAAGTTTAATCTTGCAGACAATAATGTCTTCATATATGATGGTATTTGAAAAGTAAAACAACTGAAGCAAGACAATTTGAACAATGTGGATAATCCTTTGTGAAATAATGGATTGACAACAGATACTGGCAATTCTATGTGTCCAAAGTGACCTGGACACTTGGAGCTATTATATCCACATGTGCTACATAGTTCAAAATTATTTTTTGTTGTGCCTATAATAAATTGAATATATTATATAAATTATATAGCAAAATATAATACATACATAGCTTTTTTTATATTTTATGTATCTGAGTTATTATCTTGACATATATGTCTATATATATTTAATTTAATGATATTAAAACTATACATGCATCTAATGGAGACAAATCTTTGAAAAAATATGATAAATTATCATATCATTATTAAGAGAAATTATATCACTGTCCTAATTTTCAAAATAACAATTTCAATTCGTAATTCTAATTTTCAAAATCATATATTTTAAGAATCCTGTAATTATCTTGAAGTATAACAATTAAGACAGAATATATATTATATATATGAATTTTTCTTGCAAAATACATAAAAAATAATTTTCTATCACTATTTGTGTGTTGGATAATTTATATATATAAATCAGTACAATATAAATAAAATTCAATATAATTACAGTGAAAAAAAGAAAACAGAAATCTTAACCATAAAATTACATTATGATTACACATACATTGAAATTAATATTTAAATAAATATTAAGATCAACTAACAAAAAATATACGATCTTGCTATTCTCTTGGAAGTTTAAGTTCATTTTTATTTAAAATCTAAAGTGTAGTTCTTGAAAAACTGGGCAAATCATAATTAGAATTGTTACAAAATGTTGCTATGAAAAAATCAAGAAATAGAAAAATATTATATAAACAAAAATATTTAATAGAATTATATAAAATATTTTATATCATTTTTTTTATAACAAAATATATTAGAATGAAACAGTTTACCTAAGGATGGATCATATAGTCCACCCTTTAGTGGATGTCCAAGAATGTTAAAAGATAGAGGTGTCCTGATTTTTGTTACACTTAAATTCCTTATATCGTTTGCTGTGAACACTGAGAATAATAAATGCTGGGAGTCTTGATGTTTTGGTGTTAGACGTTGCTTATAATATTTCCTCATTATTTTAATATTTGGCTTTCATAAATCTGCAACAATAATATTGAATAATAATAAATCTTTGATAAAAAAGTAAAAATAAGAAAAGTAAAATTGTCGCGTTCTAAAGTATAAATCAAAACATTTAATAAAAAACATTTTTGTAACTTACAATTAGAGAATATCACTCTATATTTTGATTCGATATAAAAGAATCCAACAAAAAAATAATGGTAGCTTTTATTATTGATTGTAGAATTTATTTTATATTTAATTTTATGCGTAAAATAAAAGACACTAAAGTGTGAGTAAAAGTGTGTGTAAATGCGAAAAGCCTAACCTAATCTATATAATCTAAGAAGTTATTGCACATAGATTTTAAACCAAAGATTAAAAAATATAAATAAAATAATAATGATATAGTTTGTTAATTGTATGAATTGCATATTTAAAACTTACTTTTACATGATATTTAACGTTTGCTCACCTAATTTGTTAACCGAGGGCCACTTTAACTAAATTCACAAAGTATGCTTTTAGAGCTGCGTTCCGAAAGCACGCTTAAGGGGATTCTAAAATGACGGCTGACTCTGACGGGTTAGCGCCCTCATCTAAGCGTAACTAAAATTATTGATAATACCGACCGAAATTATCGATAATATCAATAATTTTAGTTCCGCTGTTACCGATACTATTTCTGCTTGTTTTATGCATATTTGAAAGAGAATTGTGTTCAATATGATGAAATCGGACAACATCGTGTATTTCTACTCCTCTATTGCCTCGCACGCATATTTAAGCGTATCTAAGCGTATAGATAACAGATGTTCGATATATTTGCAGTAGACTACGGAAAATATGTTTTTACAAGAAAATAATTGGTTTTTTTTTGCTAATATATCATAAAAAGTTTAATTATACAAGTGGAGCGATTGCGAATATCATAATAGAGCAAGCGAGGTGCAATTATTCTACCAAAAAATCAATAAGAAACGTTGATTAAACTGTTTGAGATATAGTTGTAAACAATAGAGCTGTTATATTATGTTTGAATATTCTCGCCGTTGGCTATTGAGCTATATAGTTTCGATAGACGGCCGATAAGTGGCGACGGCGTCGCTTGGGAAATGATTAATTTGTTAATTTTTAATAAAAAATGCAATAAATCATGAAAATAATGATGGAGCAATATGGAGCAATTAACGAGCAATTGTTTCATGCTGGATATAGTTGCAAAAAATTATTGGAAATATGTTTTTGAATGAAAATGATAAATTTTACATTTTTTGTAAATATTTCAAAAACTATTAATTTTAAAAGGGGAGAAATTGTGGATTCTGACGGAGCAATTAAGGAGCAATCGCTTGAGCTATTAATTATTGAAAAATATAAACTTCCAGCACCAACTTATTTCCGCTATTTTACCGGGACGCTTTTTCTAGGTATCTAGGCCGTAGAGCAGCGCCGTGCATCCATTTTTAGGAATCGGAAACACTCACTTACATCTAATTTTCGGTACTGTCGGTCAAATCTCCATATGGTTCATGTCCGTGCTACATCCATTTTTCGATATTATCGGTCATTTGGTTCATATCCGTGCTATATCCACTTTCTGATCTTTTCGATAGTGATAGTACACTGATTGCGTGACAAAGAGAGATGTTGGCGCCGCATTTGTCTCTCTTTCATCGCGTATATGTGTAGTATCCGTGAAAGCACACACCGATATATTGAGCACACGGATGCGATCGTTGAAAGATAAATCTAGATAAGGAGCGAGAATCGCATGCTGTCCTTGTTCTTCTAACGTATCGCTTTACGATCGAGATACAACCTGAAAATGCTTTCTGGCCTCTCGTGGCAGAAAGCAGTAATGCAACAAGACTAACGGGCGCCTATTTTTTGAGAATTTTATACTTGTATATAAACATATATATATTTAAATTATAGTTAAAATTATACGTGCAATTAAATATTGTATGTTGATTAATAATAATAGTAGAATAATAGGTAACAGAGTGAACAAATACACAAGATGTAAGACAAAGGTGCCTGTTAGACTTGCTAACTTGTTGCTTCGTTACTAATAATATCGATGATACTTCGTGTATCATATCAACGGGATAAAGAAATAGCACGATTGTCAATCCTTGTTTGGCATTATTTTGTTAATGCAATTTACAAAAAAAGACAAATAAAAAAGTTATTTATTTATTAATTATAATATGATAGTGAATAATAAATATAGCATTAAAAATATATTGATATTAATATATATATTTTGTATAATAATATAAAAACAGATATAACAAAATAAAAATTATTTTATAGAAATATAAAAGATAATTAGTAGTAGAAAAAATAAACAATAACTTATTCTGAAATAAAATTGTATATAAGATTTTAATATAAACTGTAATATAGGTTTATAATTCAATTCTTTTATATGAATATATAAAATGTAATATTATATTTTTATATATTTTTACGGTCGAGATACAACCTGAAAATGTTTTCTGGCTTCTGGTGGTAGAAAGCAGTAGTGCAACAAGACTAACGCCGGGCACCTATTTTTTTGAGAATTTTCTAATTGTATATAAACAAATATTATATTTTTATTTTTAATTTATATACGCGTATATATATGTAGATTTCGAAAAAAATAATCCGGCTTTACTAATAAAATACCAACAATTTTTTTATAATATAGATATAAAAATAAAAGCGAAATATGAAATATATATATAAAATAAATTTTTATATTCCCAAAATCAGATATTAGTTTCACTAAAAGGATATTTAAAAATGTTTATTTTTAAAAAACGTTTTCTTTCTTTGCTATAAATCAAGTTTACAAAAAATTTTATTTAAGAACTTTTTTATTTAACTTATATTTTTTTTATTTTTTCATGTTATCCATTTTATGTTATCTTTTTTAAGGACATGTTTTCGTAATGAAAACATGACTTCTTTAAAATGAATAAAGCTGGAATATATAGTTGGTTTTTTAAACTTTCTCACTCTTTTTATACCATCCACTCTTTATTTTAAGGACATGTCTTCGTAACGAAAACATGACTTCTTCAAAATACAGGTTGAAAAAAATTCTTAAAGGAAAAAATGAATGCATATATATAGCAAAGATTACTATATTATACAGAATGTCCCAAAGCACTCTTGACAACGCTCGTGAGCAGGTAGAGCACAATAAACTGAACAGAAAAGTTCTGTACTATTTTTTTCTATAATGCTTAATAAAGGAGTTATTATTGAGTAAAATCTGGTCAATCTCTCAGCGCCGATTTTTAATCGGACCCACGTCAGTGTGTCGCATGTCTGTAGTGTGCGTCGCCGTAGCAACGAAGCGTTCATGCATACTACCAGGCGCGCGGCTAAAGATCGACACTGATTGACCAGACTTTACTCAATAATAACTCCTTTATTAATCGTTATAGAAAAAAATGTTACAGGACTTTTCTGTTCAGTTTACTATGCTCTACCCGCTTACGAGCGTTGGCACAATCTTTACCGGATATCCTGTGTACACACACACACACACACACACACACACACACACACACACACACACACACACACACACACACACACACACACACACATGCAGCCATGATATATCGAAATATTATGAATACCATGATATATAGCAATATTTTCAAGATCGCTAAAATGTTTGTAAATAATCATAAATTCCTATGTCGAGCTAGACTTGTTGACATAAGACCGACTGGAAATGTTATGTCGAGTCAGATTCGATGACGTAGAACCACAAATGATTAAAGTTGTTATATATACATATATAGCTAATGCAATTATATCATCATACATCTATAAAATTATGAATTAAATTAATTATGAATTAAATTTAATCTAATTTAATTTCAAGTTATACAAGAAATTGTAGATTTCTGATTAAATTATAAAATGCTAATAAGCCATCAGACAGGTAAATACAAATGATAATAAAGTTTTTTACTATAGTTTTTACTGTACTTTTTCTAGTAATAGATATTAAGATCAATTATAGAAGTTTCTTTTGCATGTAAATATATTTAATAATAGTACGTGTTGCAAAGATATTTATACATGTTTAAATATATGTATGTAAATATGTATAGATTCTAAATCTCTCTTTCTCTCTCTTGATGTTCTCGGACTTCTCGTTCTTGTTTATTTCAGATAGCGAAATAAATCGAAAATTTTTGTATTTAGATTATATTCATCTCTTTAATTGTCATTACATATTAAGCATATTTTTATTATAACTTGAATAAAGCCAATTATATTATCAGATTAAAAGAAATTATTTTATCTTTTTCACAATATAAAATTTCCACCTTTTTTATATAATTTCTATAAATTATTTTTGCAAACAAATACACACAACAATGATAAAAAAACATATTTACGAACTTTATTAAACATTATATATCGTCATACCAAGATGTTATCACACTATGCACATCATATATTTTTGAATAATTGATGCAAAAGATAGCACATACATCTTTTGATACATGGCAGTTAATAAGACCAGTACGCAACATTCATAATTTTCCAATATTATTTATATGTTTATCTCATTTCAAATTATATAATCATACATAAATAAATTGGCTCTTTCACATAAAAACGTTTCTGAATCATATTTAGCGCTTCATTAAAAAGTCCTATAAACTATAGACTATAGTGATATACATAAATTATGGATAACTTTTCTTGTACGAATTGTGTGTGATTGTAAATAAAAATTGATAAATAATAGTTATTTTATAAATGCTTAAACAACTTTACACATTTACATATGTCATTTACTAAACTTTGTAGTTTGATGTATATACTGAAATGAACATAACAAAATTGCTTTTCCATCAAGTGTTTTTGAGTGTTTGCTTAATATATGAAATCCAGTAATCTGCTACGAGATCACGATACTATATTTGGAAATTTATATAATCTTGTCACAAAATTTACAAAATATAACATTAAGAATAGTGTTTATGTCATTAATCGATGAATGACTTAGAATAAAACTCTAGATTCGAAATTGTTATTTACAATATTTATTGATACAATTATAGTCAAATTTGACAAAATTTCTGTCAAAACATAACGTTTCTACGATACTGTCCCAATATCATACAGAGGCATTCCATGTTCTTATTTGTAGTTTTATCCTTACACATCAATCCTAAGACGGAATTTTCTTCATTTTCTATTCTGCCATATAATCTACTTTATTATGCTGCATCATGTCTTCGATTATTAACTCTGATGCTTAAATCACTCAACATTTTAATTGAGATAACACAATGGATACCATATGCATACAAAATACATAAAGATACTATTAAAAAGAAAATATATATGCACAAAAGTGAAAATTACACTCGATGGTTTCGGTTTTAATAGTTGCAGACGATTTAGCAGTTGTTGCTAACATATACATCTCTCCTATTACCTCTATTCAATGGATGGTAGATAAGAATGACAAAAGAGGTATGGAGGGCAACTGCAGAAGGCAGTAAAATGTCAATATGACAATCAACAGGACAGTATGATAGTCAAATGTCAATATGACAGTTTTTTGAACACCATGAGGTCATGGGAACACTGGTGCGCTCTGTAATTCGCTACGATACCATTTCATGCCATCCACTGGTATTTGAAGAGCTAGTTTCTAGCGATACTGAAAATAATAAATGCATGAAAAGAAAATTAGAAAAGATAGTTGTATTAATATAACATGTTGCAACAACTCTTTTATATTATAAATAATCCCTTCCCACCCCGCCCTCCAGAAGATTTTGTGAAGGCTTACCAGTCTTATCATTTTCAGCTCCATCTAGGGAAGATGATCTTGGACCCCATATCCTTACTGTAAAATCATCTGATACAGAAGCCATCATTTGATGGTAAACAGGATTCCATGAGACACAATTAACTGTTCTAGAATGTCCTGTGAGTGTTGCTATAGGTAGTTCTCTCTTGATATGCCAGATGTATACTTTAGTATCTATGTTAAAAATAATAAATTATTGATTATGTATTATACAAATCTTTTTCTAAATAATGACTGAAATATATGCAGTGATTAAATATATAACAATTTTGTTTTTGTGAATGACAAACCTTCACTACCAGATGCAATAAAATCTTGATTAGTCCCTCCGAAACAGCTATGAATAGTAAAATGTCCTTGAGTGACTCCTTGAAAACGTCTTACAAGACATCTATCTTGTAAGTCCCAAAGGTGCACACCTTGATTGGCCACATTTAGTAACGCGAGTCGATCTGCTTTGTTTACGCTAAATGACATAACGGGATGATCTTCTTGCAACCTATAATGGCATAGAACAATTTTGTTAAAAATTTTATTTAATGATATCGCATTCTCAACTGATTACTAAATCATACATTGTGAAATCGCATAAATCGTCGAAATTATATCCCCGAATTCTATGATGTGTATCAGCAGCTAGAACAGTCTTTCCATCACTGCGACACCATAGACATTTTACTCTTACTCCTTCCCATGAATCGGAAACATTGCCATCCATATCCTAAAAGTTTTTATTAAAATTAAATACATTAAAAGATGCTCAATATGAGTTCAAGTTAATAAATTGTGTCTAATAAAAAGATGAGATCATCTATCAACATTTTCTTTGGGTGCAAACTGTATATTTATATCTAGCGATAATTAAAAATGTCTCACTTCCTCTCCCCCCCCCCCCCGCCACTTCCCTCATAATAAAAACAAATAAAATTAAATAAATAGCCTATTGAGGCAACCCATTATTAATTTATATCATTATTTCACATCAATTAATATGATAAAATTTGAGCAATATTCCATAATTGTAATGCATTTTTAAAATCTCATTTGTTGAAAATTTTTAAAAAGTAGTTTTATATGGTACGATCAAAGACATAATATTATAAACGGCTTATATTATTAATTTATAGAAGTTAACATACGCATTGGTAAAATTGACCACGAAGACCTCCCGCTACAAACTTATTTGAATCACGATGCCAGGCACAAGCTGTCAACGAATCATCCGTACTTTGAGTCAATCTTACGCGTAATTCACAATCGGGCGTGTCAACGTTCCAAAGCCATAATTCGGGACAATCTTCGGGACCACAAGCAATTAGATGACTGCTATCGGGGCTCCAAGCAATTAGAGCTACACCATATGTATGGCCTTCAAGTGTTTTTCTATGTGTTACTTTTAACGTTTCCTATATCACATTTAGACAAATGTTTATTGATTATATTTCTCAAAAATAAAATTATACAGAATGCTAATCACATTAAGCACATTTTTTTGCCAACATTAAATTGTTTTTCTCAGAAATTAAAAAAAAATTATTATTTATTGTAACTTTCCTATATTCAATGCTGTGCTTTAATGCTATAATTTTTTGCAACTAAATTTCATAAAGTAAAATTTTTTCAAATTAAAATAAAACGCAATTATATCTTGCAAAAAGATGATTTTATCTATTTTTTCAGAAAAATGCAGATTTTTTAAAAAAATTTATTTTCAATCATTTAGATAAAAACTCCAAATATTTTGAGTTTTTGTATAGAAAAAATTGATTTAAAGTTGGCCGAAAAGATCTACAGTTTAAAGAAATGTTAGTGTGAAGGCTAAATATTATTAATAAATTTACAGTTACATTTACATTTACAGTTTACAATATTAGATAATTATCCATAAAATTGATCAAATATTTCAAAAATTTTATAAAAACGTTTAATACAATTTTTGATATAGCTAGAAACATAAATTAATATAAGAAGAAAAAGAAAAAATAGGAATGTAAAAATAATTTTTTTTTTATAACTTGTATATTATCAAAATATAGATTATATATTTTTAAAATAATAAATTCTTAAAAAATTTTCGAAACACTTGTTCAGTTTCATAGTGAATATTACTATATGTATACTCACTGGATCTACATCCCATATAATTACAGTCATATCTTTAGAGCCTGTGGCGAGTTTAAGACCGTCGGGTGAGAATTTGCAATACCAAACTTCATCACAATGATCATTGAGTATCTGTATGGTATGGCACGGAAATTGCTCCTTGCCACAACTGTGATCCACAAGCAGAGAGACATTTTCTAGACTCGCCGGCTTTGGAAGAAAAATCATTAATAATTTTAATTGAGACAGTGTATAGATTTAATAAATCTAATATATTTTGAAATTCATAAATTTGACATTGCACACATACGCACACACAAACTACTTTTAGCCATTTAAAATATAAAATTAATAATAATGTACGGTAAAATATGTGCGATAAAATAAAAATTTGCTCTGTAGAATATAATTTAATTTCAAAATCGTAAATATTATCTTATATTGAAGAAACTTTTTTATAATAATTGTACTACAATTTTAACTATATGACACAAAAACTTATAAAAATAAAAATTTTAATTCTATAGGATAAATCTTTACTTAAACTCACAAATTAATTATTAATTTTGTATTTTAAAAGGCTAAAAAAAGTGCTTTGTGCACAATCTCAAATTCATAAATCTCGAAATGTATTAGATTTATTAACTTTTGGCGTAGGTGATCCGTCCAGTTCCTTTTTAAAATGAAAAGCACTTATATATATTGCATTATTATAAATACATTATATCCTGATGTTCCTATAATATTTTGTTGCAATCTTTCTAAAGGTCGACATTTTAACGTTATCAGTAATAATATAGTAAATATTTCGCAATATTTCAATCTTTTAATAAAATTGTTCTACAATATATTTGTAACCTTTCTTTGCTGCATAAGTTTTCACGAAATTTACTAAATAAATACAATTTTATCGAAATTTGCCGAATAAAATCAATTTTTAATAAATTTTTCCGAATTTTATTCAAATTTTAATAAAATCACAATAAAAAAAGATCAATTAATTCAGATTTCAGTATGTGATTTAGTACTATTTAAGTGTGTATTTCATATATTATATTTTCTATGAAATATTTCCATTAGAATGTGAATATGTGCGTATAATGTTCCTGTGATGGATAACTTCTGGGGAAAAAAAAAGTTTCATTTTCTATAAAAACTATGATGGTTTATATCACCCTTCAATTACCATAGATTTAAAAATATATGCAATAGAAACCTCCATTTTTTATTTATTAAAAAATTATAATTTTTTGTATATTTGATTATATATAACTTTACAAATATAATAGAATAAATATTACACGCACGCACGCACGCGCGCACGCGCGCACACACACAAAATGTCCTATTTTAACTTTCATATCATAATATCTCGAAAACCCTGCATTTCCAAAAAAAAATGTTTCAGACAAAAGTTATTTGACTCGAGAAGGAACATAAGAAGGTGCTATTGGTTTGATCTTGAATAGTCATTTAAAAATAACCGTGACGGTCACCTTTAATTTCTTAAAAGGAACCCATTTTCCATTACATATTCTTGTAGCTTACCTCGAGAGCTTTCCAAAATACTATAATAAAGTATTTTTTCATTAAGTTTTTTCGAGTTATTTTATATTTTAATCTGACATTATGATATAAAAAATAAAATATCTCGTAAAATGTTTAGTTTTCAATAAGTTTACCATAATACTTATGTATGTACAGAATAATGATATAAATCAATTGATATATATAAAAAAAAAAAAAAAAAAAAAAAAAAAAAAAAAAAAAAGTTTTTTTTTAGAAAGAATGTTTTTTTTTAATCGATTTGTCTCATTATTTCGTACATAAAAGTATTATAGTAAAATTATCAAAAACTAAATATTTTATTTTTTATATCAAAATATGTCAGATTAAAATATAAAACATGACGGCTACAATGTCTGGATACAATACAACCTATCTCAAAAAATAAAAAACATATTCAAATATTGCATAGTTCATCAGGTCCATATGATGGACATTAGGTGTATGTAGTTATAATACAAAGAATATATTTATTTATAATTCTTTAAAATAATTCGAAAAATACTTAATGGAAAAATACTTTATTATAGTGTTTTGAAAAGCTCTCAAGCTAAGCTACAAGAATATGTAATGGAAAATGGGGGTTTTCATTTAAGAAATTAAAGATGACCTTCACATGACCTTCAAATGACTATCCAAGGTCAAACCAATGACACCTTCTTATGTCCCCCTTCGAGTTAAATAACTTTTGTCTGAAACATTTTTTTTTTTTTTGAAAATGCATGGTTTTCGAAATATTATGGTGTGCAAATTAAAATGGGACACTCTATATACATATAATAAAATTTATATTAATAAAATTTATATTAATAATAAATTTAAATTAATTTATTAAATTAATTTAAATTTATATTAATAATAAATTTATATTAATAAATAATTAATAATAAATTTATATTAATTATTCCATTTCTGACTTATGACTTCGAATATTCTTGTGTCACATGTTGTTACTCTCATCTTAAAAACTACTTTTATAGAATAGATATTATAACTTTTCATTTAACCTTGGAACACACACACAAGTGTGTATGATAATATATTTTTTGATAATTGTTTACATTAATAGATATCTCACCTTGATATATGTTGTAAAGATGAAAATGTTAATTAATCCATACTATTTTAAGTGATGGTCTCGTTTTGAGTTTTTGAGATATTTAACAAAAAAGGTTTACTGAATAGAAAATATAATTTTCTAAAATTTTCGAAAATTATATTTTCTATTCAGAAAATTATAATTTTCTATCAGAAAATTATATTTTCTATTCAGTAAACCTTTATACAACCTACATCTATATTTAATATAGCGTATTAAATATTATTTATTAAACACCCATATATCTATACATAAACTATTTGTATTAGATATTTACTATTATTATTTACAATTTCGAATGTCTACCTAAACATTTATACATCTATAATCTATACAAACAAATTTAGTGTTTATAAAATTTGACAGAAAAGATCAAAATACAGAAATCTATGTGAAACCGTACAATAATAAACCTCGTTCCGTACTGAAAGTATCGGGCGGTAAAGAACCTCGCTTCGCGTGGAAAATTGGAAATCTTTGTGAAACTGTATAATTCTATAGGAAACATGTGGACAGGGGCAGAGGGAGTCTCTCTCTTCTAATTTAAAATTAAGATTAGTTATAAAATAAGTAGGATTAGGTTTTGATTAAGTTAGATTTTTTACGGGAGAGGGACTCCGTCCCTCCCCCGCCCACGCATTTCCTGTGGGATCATTATAGATGCGTTCCACTTAACGACCGCAACACTCGCGAGCATCATCTATCTTTGTTTAATTTTCGGTGAACAACAAGGATAAAATGTTACCGTGAGCGTTGCAGTCGTTAAGTGGAATGTACTCTATATGATTCTACATGAGTTTTCAAATTCTATTAAATGTACATGATCTCGAAAAATTACATTTTGTAATAAACTTTTTTTGTTAAATATCTAAAAAACCAATTAAAACAAAATAAACATTAATCAATAGTTGCTTTCCATTTACATCAAAACTCAGATAATTCTCATTTGTGATATCATAACTCAGTTGAGTGCACATTCCTTTTGATGCTAACAAGTGAGATTCAACTGAGTTTTTACGTGGTTTCTGCACATGATCGAGATCGTGTGCTTTAATGAGTCTAATAGATTCATATTAAAAGTGAAGTTATGAATCTGTATTGTTATGTGATAGCTTTGTTACCAAAATAAGCAGGTCAATGACGTCATTGTCTGAGTATGAAATACTCACATAACTGAGTGACTCAGTATCACTTGAGTGCAAATGGAAAGCAACTATTATCTTCATTTTTACAATATATGTTAAGATCATCAGCAAGGTATCCGTTAATGTAAACAATTATCTATTTTTTTTCATTTAATAAATAATTTATATTACGTTTGATAAACGAAAATACAAAAATGGATATATATGTATATAAAATTTCTTTAAGTAGATTTCATATAAAATTAGATTGGAGAAAATTCTTCAATGAACATAATGCGTTTTCAAAATGCACTTATTTGAGAAACTTTTTAATTTAATTTTTATATTCTTTTTGAAACATCGCAAATTTTGAAAATTTATATAAACTAGCATGTTTTTCTTATAAAAAATAATAAAAATAATAAATCTCTTTTTCTTTTTTATGTTTTTTCAGTTTTGTGTTTCTTTTTTTTTCATTATATTCACAAGAAAAAAGTAATGGATTATATTATCATAAACATACATATATGTATTGTGTACTGCCCTCGTGAGCTATATGTATCTTCATTATGCTTCTGTATTAAAATAATTATTTATCTTTAATAAATAATCAATTATATGATAATTGTTTATATGACAATTGAGTTGTTTTTTTTATACATCTTTTTACACATTTATTGTTTTTAAATTGAAACCGTTATATTGCAGCTATAATTTCAAACTGAGATATTTTTAATTTAAAATTGATGTGCCATTTATAATCAAAATATTAAATACTTTTATTATAAATGACATTTGAACATTGTTTCTTATTCAATTTAAATCTTTTTTTTTTGTAAAATAAAAACAATAAACTAACTGTTTTTAAACTCAAGTTTTTGAAACACGTGTGTGATATTTATGTTTCAAATTAAAAAAAAAAATGTATTCATCAACAATAAACATCTTATTCTTCTAAAATTAAATGACAAGATTTGGAGATACTGCGAATTTAAATATTTCTTTGATAAAAATGTAATTTCAAAAATAATTACTTTTATTTAGTATTAATATCTCTCATTATTATCTTTGTGCTATGTATAATTCTATAGATAGCTTTATTTTGTTTTGAGATAGATATATCAATATTACTGAACTTGTTAAAAGTATTTCAGTATTTTGTTTCATCAGAAGAGCAATATGATAATAAGAAAAAACAGATAAAGAAAATAAGCATTAAAAACATAGATAAAAAAATATAGAAATAATATAGTAAGCAAGTATACATATATGTACACATATATTAGCACATATTTAAACTGATAATTTAAATTGCAATATTTGTGATTTATTAATATACCTGCGTATGTGTTATGTGATACGTGCAGAGTTGACTTTGCATTTCCACAGCTTGACAAAGTAAAGAATGAAGTCTGCGTGGTGGTAACATAATGGAGGGTGGCAGGTACCTTTGTAGTCTGTCCATAAGCGCAGCCCTGGAGACCGGCCCTTTGCCATCCCAGCTTGCACGTGTCTGTCAACAAGTGTCCATTTGCTAGTGATTAAATTTTCAATTCTAAGTTAGTTTTAAAGATATTCTTTTAAATGAGGAAGCTTCAATTTTCGTAGGAACTTATTAATATATATTAGACAAGTACAGTTTATTATGCTGTATTAACTCTATACACTCTCAAATAATTAAGTTTCGAGACTCGCTTCGCATTTTCGAACGTTTGTTCCACTTGTGCTGCTATTTTAGAGGGTTATTTACAACTCAATACTCAACACTTGGTGCAAATTTTGAATTATTTGGTTCAATAGTTAATGAGATACAATCACGCAAAATTGTGCTATAAAATTTTGTTTAAAAATCGATGTAATGGAAAGAACACTTAATAACACGCCAACATTAAATTCTGCATTAAATTAGAGAAGTCGCCAACAGAAACATTACAAATGATTCAACAAGCCTACAGAGAGTCAGCTATACATAAGAATAACGTTTCGAAGATACAGAAAACATAAAAAAAACGTGAATTAAATTTTGAAAGGGCTTGCTTCAGAGCAATGCTGGGATTTACTTGCACATTTCGGCCCGATTCCGTGATTCACGCCTATTGCCCCCACTCACTGCTCCATATGTAAGAATGCCCAAATATAATAATAAGACAATACTTTTCTAAATGCACCACGAAAATTCAATTTCAAATTTTCACGATGCTTTTAGAAAAGTATTGTCTTATTGTTATATTTGAGCATTTTTACATACGGATGATCCTGAAACGTAGCGCCGCGCTAGTTTCGCGTATCTGACGACTCGTTGCTAATGTAGCGGTGAGTGAGGGGCAATAGGCGTGAGCCAAGGAATCGGGCCGAAATATGCAAGTAAATCCCAGCACTGCTTCAGAGGACTATCAGAGCTGCTTTGAGCAATGATGGAGACGTTGAATTAAGTGTGTCGAGTTAGGTGGTGACTACATTGAAACTTTTTAAGTGTCTAAGGTTTGTATGATTAAAAATAAATTTTTTATACAAAAGTCTCGGAACTTAATTGTTCTACAGTGTATGTCTATTATATAAAACAAATATATAAAATACCTGTAATTCATCTCGTCCACTGCACATCATAAATAAAGATAATTGATGAACACGACCAGTATTATGGCCCAAAGGTGTAAGCTCATTGCGTAATACATGTAGCGCATCAAATACCATACCTTCTTCCAAATATTCTAAATATTTTTGCTCTAACAGTAAGAATTTCATCTCCTATGAATAAAAAAAGAATATTGATTAAATTGTATATATATTTTACTAATTGTCCTGATAAAAAACTCTACAAATGCTATCTTTCCCAATATTAGTTTTTTAAAATTACACTCTTTTTCTCTTTGTTTTCTTATTATTTATTTGTTCTTTAACTATAATTTAACAGAATCATAGTATTGTAATTTTATTTTAAATTAAAGAAGGAGTTTTGTAAAGTTATACAAATGAATTTCTCAAAAAGTTACAATTTTGTAGTGCAGTACTTTCCATTGATATGTTATTATTTATATTTCATTATCAAACAATATTGAATAATTTTTATTATTTGCAAATCTTTTCACGTTAATTTATAATTAATATCTAACTTGAAAAGAATATATTTATGAATCTTTCATATATATATTTTTTCTTTCATCAGTATAATTAATAGAATATATAAATCAAGTTTGACTAAACACTTTAGAGAAGCAACTTATATTATCGTGATTATTATTTATATTGGAAAGATTTACCACTAAGCTCTGGTGTGCACTTTTCAAAAAAGATTTCAGTTCATTAAGGTCATGATCTGCTTTATTCCAATCGCCATCCATAACATGCTGTCTAAACTTTGCTGCAGCAGGATGATCTAGTCGACAGCCTGATTCTTGCATAAGTAGATCTGCTGTACGACTAAAAATAATATATTTCTTTCATTATTTATTGTTAATTATAAATTACATCTCCCTATATATAATATTGCTAAAAATTCATGCAAGATCTTTCATAAGAATTGATATTAATAAACTTATGGGCAATAATAAATGTTAAAATAAACAACTGCAACTATTGTCAATATATAGACTGATAAAATACATAATTATGTATTATAATTTCTTATAATTTTTAAAATAATTTGTAGAAATATAATTATAATTTTATATAAACTTAAATTATCTCCAGTGTTGGAATATTTCAATGCTATATGCATTTTTCATATTTTCCCATTGTCAGAAAATAAATATAATTGACACAGATACTATATACTACCTATATTTCAAAATCTTATTATTAGCTTCTTTTTTTACCATTTGAATATTGTTCTTATAGACTAATACAATTCTCTTCAGAAAGCATGAATCGACAAAGAAGACATTAAATTACTTATTAAATTTGTAGCTGACAATGAAACAGGATGACTATTGTAATATAATTAACAATTTATATGTATATTGTAATTCTATTATAGTAAAAATAAGTAGATTTATATTTGCAATTAACAATAAATTATTTTCTTATTTCTGAATTAATGAGACTGACGATAAAATATTTAGAAATGAAACAACAATATTACATACTCTAAACCAACTGTCTTTAAATGTTGTCCAATAAGTCTCACAATATCTTGATTAGTTTTGTCCATTATTTTTGGAGGTCCTAAACTCTGATTTATTTCCCCATTCACATTATTAACATCACCATCCGATTCGGGTAACAAATTGCCATTAGCATGAAGTCCACCAGAGTCTGCCTTAGATCCATTTTGTTGTAGTCCAGAAGATACACCACCATTTGAGGCCTGCTGTTGCATTACGCTGTCGTGTACACTGAAATGTTATCCATGATGGCACTGACGATACCATATTATTAATTCGAAGCCATTAGTATATATTCTATTCTAATCGAATATTTCTATTTTGTAACCTTAAAAATTTTGAAATTATTAGGCTATATATATTACATGTAAAAAGCGGAGAAAGTGTAACTATGAGAAATTATTTAGACGAAGAAACGTAAATACAAGTGCGCTATAAAAAAGAAAAGAAAAAAACATTACCGATAGTTATCCATATCCGGACTGGGGGAGTGCTGCTCGTCCGCTGGTCTTATGGTAGCCGATAGAGAACTACGGGACCTTTTGCGCGGTGGCGGAGCGAGTCCACCGTCGTCCGACTCGCTGCTCGAGGCCAGGCTTATGCGCGTACCGCCCCGTTTTTCACACGATTATTATCCCCCGGGGTAACTGTTGACGACTTAGCAGCTAAGGCTGTGGGGGACCGGGAATTCGAAGGCACACACGCGGCCACGATTGCGTTATAGGCACGAGGGCAAAAAGTCTTGGGCTTTAGCCTTTTCTCTTTTTTTCCCTTCTCGCCACTTGTCGTGTCTCTAAAAGAATGGTTCACCCGTCTTCTTGCGTATCTTCGCGTGTGGATGAACCAATCACCGCCAACGTTACCGCTATATCCACCGCCGTTCGACTCGATGGACACAAGTCCCGGGGAAAGGAATTTGCTCTTGCTCAGAATTCAATGCGAAGTAGAGAACAATGACTGCGGCACAGCTGATACTTGTTTAGATCGCCGTTTACGTCACACCGTGTTCTTCTTTGCGGATAGGCAGACTAGCGATCGTCGCGCCTGCTATATCCGTTCGTTACGTACTCGACTAGCATATAGATTGGCTGGCTTCGGGTTTTTTTTCGGCTTTCTCTTTATCTACTTAAAATTGCTTTTCACCGCGAGATGGTACTGCAAAACTGATCTGGGTAAAGTCACTAGATTGATAAAATACCGCAATCCATAAGACCTTTGACTATATACCTATGGACCCCCACTTTACCCATTTAAGCAAAGATCTAATTTCCACCGAAGTCGTCAATCCGATTCTGTTTCGGTGCGCATCGAATTTAACGTACTGTTTCTACTGGAAGTAGAATAGAAGCGAGAAAGATCGATATTTCAGTAGAGCCAACTTAACTTTTGCTTGTGAATGTAAATAAACATAATCCTTGACAATCTTTTTATTAATTTTCCGTTTTGATGATTAATACGAATAAACGATAACTGTTATGAACATCGATATAGATTATATATCGATTATATATTGATGGTTATAAAATAATGAAAAATAAAAGTTGGCACCATTTAGTCTCAACCGTTTTCACCGACTAAATTTCGTGTCAATTCGCTGCCACTCCGACAAAGCTTGTAGATCGAAATGGGAGTGAAATGAACGCAGTCAGTCGTGTTTCCATCGACTTAAATTTGGTTCTACGCCGCACTAGATGCGAATTAATACTTCGGTGGAAACTAGACCAATGTAAAAGGCCGCGATCCAAGATCTCAGCGCCCCCAGAACCCAAATGGCCAAGCCAAGAACTAATAATCATATATTCTGACTGTGAATTATTTGTAAGAGAAAAATTTGAAGTGCAAAAAGGTGCTATAAATGAAATAAAAAATGGTTTGTTATTATTCATTATTAAGATTTAAATTGATTTAAAAATTAAATATGAAAAAGAGCAACGTTTTCTATTAAAAAAAAAAGAAAATTAAAATATAATGCAACAAATATATCTGAAAATAAAAAAAATTGAGAAAATATAAAACGCAATCTTACATAAAAAAATAAAATTTTTTATTATAATTTATTGTCCTTTAAACAATATTATTTTGGTCAAATCTTTTCTAATATAAATCGAATGAGATTCTCGCGTAAATTCTTTTCCAATCCAAAATGGTAGAATTTTATTTTTAAATACAATTCTATTATCGCTTTTATTAATTCATATTTGTGATTGCTTAATAAGTCATTATCCATTATATGCACATTGAAATTGTTAAAAAGTTCATTTAAATTTATATTTCTTATCATATTATAAATATATATATATATTTCTATCAGTTCAGTTTTTGACACAATTCTTATACAGGAAATTCAGATATTGAATTGATTTTTGGCAAATCGGACAGATAATTGTTTGATTTTCACTTATTCGAACAATTTCTGTCCAAAAAGATCTTTAATTTTATAAATTAAATTATTTAAATTTACCTATATGTTTTAACATATTAATATATGATATTATATAATGTCTAATTATCTATGACAGGTGCACTTTGACGACGGACAATATGAACAAGCTCGACAAGATGGAAAAAAACTGCTTCACCCAAATGCGATACTAAATTTATTAAAGAAACGTAAAGCAGAGAAAGAAAAGAAAGAAGAGAGAAATATGGTTAAGAAAGCAACATATTCCAATCATATCCAGGATTTAGAATCTCGTAAGTTTTACACAATACAATAATACTCATACTATAAGAAAGCGATGCAGATTACTTGAGTTGTTTTCTTATGTCATGTATTACTGTAATGTAATTTACTCGAATGGAAATTAATATGTGTAGATGACTATACTGAAACAATCAATGCTGAAACAATCAATCCTGAAGCAATCAATGTTGAAACAAACAATGCTGAAGCAACCGATACTGAAGCAAACAATGTGGACTTAAGAGACACTGCATCAAATATAATTATTGGAAAAGAACAACAGATAAAGCACTTAAAGATAACGTTGAAAAAGACGTTGCAGCTCAATTGTCAATTGAAAAAAGGTTACGAAAAAAAATGGAAAACTTAATAAAGTATTTACGAAAGATCAAATAAAGTTTATCGCAAATAACATACAAAGAAGAGCATCGTGGTCTACTAAGACTATTAATAAAGCATTGAAATTTTATGTGGCCTGTGGACTAAAAGGATATGAGGATAAGCGTCGACAAAATTTGCCTTATCCAAGCATTCGAACTATACAACATCACATACGAGGCTTAAAATGTAAGCCAGGTATTTTGCAAGATTTCCTGCATGTATTAAAAATGAAAGTTAGTATCATGTATCATTTTTTGTCTTTGTGATTTTACTCCTATTTATATTTAGTAACTATTTTTAACTGTAATTATTTGCTTATGGTGTTTTCTAATTTCATTTTAGGTACAAACTGTAAGATGGAAGTTATATACATTAAGAGCACCCGTTATCAAACATGCGGTTAGAACACCCGTTAGGTCTAAGATCCGTTCGAGTTCGAGATATGTCGGGCCGACGAGAGCGAATAGGGACACGCCACGAGGCATATCGAGAGATATCGAACTATGAGGGAGACGAGAAGAAGAGTATAAAACTGCGTAGCTCGGCGAACAGGAGGGAGATCTGAGGGAAATCTGAAAGTAGTTGTCGAGTTAGTAAAAACGTTAATAGCAAACTCTTAGCGGTTCAGACTGTATTCTTCTTACAATAAATAAAGTGAATCTTTCAAATCTTACAATAAAGTCTCAGAAGTGGAATTCACCGCACTTTCAAGAGGAACAGAATGGATCGCGCCGGTCTTGAGAATTTGACCTACGAGCAGCTAAGAGAAGAAACTCTACGTTACAGACTGCCCCTCGTAAGTGACCGCGACAAATTAATTGATCAGCTCATGTCCCATTTTGAGCGCAATAGCCCAGCAGTGGATTTACTCACGCTGGGGCAACCTCAGGGAGCAAAGCAAGCCGATCAACCGTCTGGGTCACAAGAGGAGCGGCCAGGGTCAGCAACGAATATGCTGGCGGCAACGATTTCCTCCCAATTGCAGAGCATGCAACAGGCGATGTTGCAACAGCACCAGCAACAGCAGGAGCTGCTTCGCCACATGCTGCAAGCCTTCGCAAGGATCCAACCGCAAGCTTCGTCGCAGGAAGCAATCCCGTCTTCCCGAGAAGCACCATCTCCGATGAGTCAAGATACATCATATCATTCCATTCCGCCGAACACTGCCGCCCCATCGCCATTAAATCCGAGTTCACCGCATCAGTCGTCGATCGGTGCCGCACCGTCGACTCAAGCCGTCTCCATGTTGGCCTCTCAAATACCGGAATTCGGAGGCGGAGAGGATGAGAACGTGGAACTGTGGATTAAGCGCATAGAGCAGGTATCACGTATCCATAGAGCTCATCACGTTCCTCGCGGCATCCAGCAGGTTAGTGAAAACGGCACGTAAATGGTTCGATTTGGGCTCAGGCTCAATGATTGAGTCCTGGACCGGCTTCAGGGAAGCCATTCTAAAGAGATTCATGAGAAAAATTCTATACCATCTAGCCATGCAAAAGGTTGAGCCGCGCAGATGGAATTATACTAAAGAATCGTTCCTGGAATACTCGATGGATAAACTGGCATTAATCCATAATCTAAATTTGCCTCAGGACAGCACCATCCACCTATTAATTAGTGGAATCGGTAACAGATCCTTAAGAGAAATAGCAGCCTCATTAAAAGTCGATTCGGTCGATCTTTTTCTGGAATCGATGTATAGAATCACTTCGGTTTCTGGTGAGACTGACAGCAAATTGTTACAGACTAACAAGAATTCTAAATCAAAGGAGCTAGCCGACAATTGTGGATTCCGCGGAAAAACAGGGCATCTGCAAAAGGATTGCAAAAAGAGCAGCCTCTTCTGCGCCTACTGCAAAACACCGGGTCACCTTCGTGCGGACTGTTTCAAACTAAAGAGGAAGGAAGAAGCGACCACGTCAGCACAAACAGCACCGGTAGCAGCAGTAACAGCAACGGGAGTCACCCCGAAGGACGAGGAGACAGTCGCTGTTGTTCAGTTCGACAACGGCAGGAATCTCACCATACCCAACGCGCTCGCTACGATAACAAGGTTAAATATGAAAGACTGTTTATTATTCGCGCTCGTCGACACAGGCAGTCCGATTTCTTTTATAAAATCAAATGTACACAAGAAATTCTTGGATCATTCGGTCGAATTTCAAAGCCCTTCAGGCTTCTCATTTAAAGCCTTAAATAATAAACCGATTGAAGTTTTGGGATCAACAAAAGCTACGTTAACATTAGAGCAATTACCTTATTTGCAGCTAGCAATAACGTTACATGTTTTAAGGGAAGAAAGTATAGCAGCGGATTTAATTATTGGTCGTGATTTCTTAAATGATCAAAAAATAACTGCGATTTTTAATCCGAGTTCGTTGAAAACAAAAGAGAAGGCTCAGGATTTCCCTGTATCGCTTTTGCAATTATTAGCATGCCAAGTTACTAATTCCTTAGAGGATAAGATAGAAGATATCGTAATTGACTTTGACTTATCGGCAAAGAAAAGCTTAAAAGATTTAATATTGGACGTTAATAGCTCAACGGCAGTCGCTGTAAATGACGATTTTTCAATAAAAGTCACGCTAAGAGACGACTCTGTTTACGCGTATGCTCCGTGCCGTTTCGCATGGGCAGAGAAAAACCAAATACGCGAGATTGTTGACGATCTGTTAGCTCGCGGTATTATCAAAAAAAGCATTTCACCTTACTGCGCGAGAATAGTCCCAGTTAAACGGAAAAATGGATCTTTACGATTGTGTGTTGATTTACGTCCGTTAAATTCGAGAGTTTCGAAACAAAAATACTCGTTCCCGCTAATCGAAGATTGCGTAGCGCGATTAGGGAATAAAGCTGTTTTCACGCTGTTAGACTTAAAAGACGGCTTCCACCAAATTAAAGTACACAAAGATCATACTAAATATTTCGCTTTTGCGACCCCAGACGGGCAATATGAGTATACACGTTTGCCATTCGGTTATTGCGAGGCACCGGCCGAATTCCAAAAACGACTTGTGTACATACTTCAACCGTTAATAAGAGAAGACAAGGTCATTGTTTATATCGACGATATTATGATAGCGACCGAAACGGTAGAAACGAATTTAGAAATACTGCGTGAAGTATTATTTCAATTGAAGCGTTATAATTTCGAATTAAATCTCGATAAATGTCAATTCCTCAAGAAAGAGATAGAATATTTAGGATATATTATATCAGCGAACAAAATCACTATAAGCTCGCGACATGTTGAAGCCATAAAAAGCTTCCCGCAACCGAAAAATGTGCTCGAAGTCCAGCGATTTCTGGGATTAGCCAATTACTTTCGTAAATTCATTAAAGGTTATACTGATAAAGCCAAACCTTTGTATAATCTGTTAAAAAAGGCAACACATTTCGATTTCGATATACACTGTGTACGGGCGCTAGAAACATTAAAAGATGAATTAACCACAAGCCCGACTCTAGCTATTTACAATCCGCAGTCGGAAACTCAATTACACACAGACGCAAGTGTACAAGGATTGGGAGCAATATTATTACAGAGACGAAAAGATAATAAATGGGCTCCTATCGCGTTTTTCAGTCAAGCAACAAACCAAACGGAAAGAAATTATCACAGTTTCGAACTCGAAATGCTTGCGATAGTCCGCGCAATAGAACGATTTCACATCTATTTATATGGAATAGAGTTTACCGTGGTAACAGATTGTAACGCGTTAGTTTTCGCCGTGAACAAAGCAAATCTAAACCCCAGAATCGCTCGGTGGACGTTAAGCCTTCAAAACTATAAGTTCAAAACGACACATAGACCAGGTCAACGTATGATACACGTCGATGCTCTCAGTCGCCAAATAGCGTATATAGAATCAATGCCACTCGAGAGAGAACTGGAGTGTAAACAACTTCAAGACTCACAATTGAAAAGCATTGCCCAACAATTAGAGTATTCGGACAATGAAAAATTCGAGTTGATAGATGGATTACTTTATAAAAAAGCGACTGACCGTCCACGTTTTGTCGTACCGGACTCTATGATTAACAATATAGTAAGAGTTTACCATGATGATATGGGTCATTGCGGCTTTGAAAAAACGTTTCAAGGCATATTCGCCTCCTATTGGTTTCCGTCGATGCGAAAAAAAATATATGATCATATAGACAATTGTATCACTTGCCTCACGGCGAATGCTTCTCGCCATTCCCGTGAGGGAGAAATCCAAGATACCGGGCAATCATCCATACCATTCGAGACCTTACACATAGATCATTTTGGCCCCTTGCAACAGACAGAAGACGGCTTTAAACATATTCTGGTTATAGTGGATTCATTCACAAGATTTACATGGCTTTTTCCTACAAAATCTACATGCACGAAAGAAGTAATTAAACATCTGAAGTCGGTACTCAACATTTTTGGTAACCCGAGTGAAATAGTTTCGGATAGAGGAACGGCCTTCGCATCTAATGAATTTACTCATTTTTTAGAATCTTTAAAAATTAAACACCGTCAAGTTGCTGTTGCGGCCCCGTGGGCTAACGGCCTAGTAGAAAGAATAAATAGATTTCTTAAATCTACACTTAAAAAGTTGGTTGATTCCCCGAATGATTGGAAAGAGAAATTAGATAAGGCACAGTATGTGATAAACAACACTAGTCATTCTGCGATTAAGTGTACACCGAGTAAACTACTTTTAGGGTATGACAATAGGAATAACGCAGACAAAAACCTCGTGGAATTAATTCAAAAAAATGCGGATATAGAAGATAATTTAAATCGAGAATCGAATTATAAGACTGCGGAGGAAGCAACTAAGTCGCTTCGTGATTATAATAAAAAATATTACGATAATAGGCACGCAAAGCCAACTAAATATAAAACTAACGAGTACGTGATGATTCGGAATCTCCAGGTAAAGCCGGGTCAAAGCGCCAAATTGAAACCGGGCTACAAGGGACCTTACGTCATAACTAAAGTACTAGACAAAAATAGGTACGTCGTACAAGACATACCAGGTTTTAACGTATCCTCCAGGCCCTATAATTCAATTCTCTCACCAGATAAACTAAAACCATGGGTAAAACCATTGTAACAAACTAGTATAAGGACGCCATAGACTGAAAAATGTTCCGCACGAATACTTAATAAATAAGGCGATTAATATGTTCAAAAGATTGTATTAGATTAAGTCATTCGAGACGAATAACTCGTCAGGATGGTCGAACTGTAAGATGGAAGTTACATTAAGAGCACCCGTTATCAAACATGCGGTTAGAACACCCGTTAGGTCTAAGATCCGTTCGAGATATGGGCCGACGAGAGCGAATAGGGACACGCCACGAGGCATATCGAGAGATATCGAACTATGAGGGAGACGAGAAGGAGAGTATAAAACTGCGTAGCTCGGCGAACAGGAGGGAGATCTGAGGGAAATCTGAAAGTAGTTGTCGAGTTAGTAAAAACGTTAATAGCAAACTCTTAGCGGTTCAGACTGTATTCTTCTTACAATAAATAAAGTGAATCTTTCAAATCTTACAAAACGTTCAACTCTAAAGAAAAACATGCGGTACTTGTTTTAGACGAAATGTCTATAAAACCTGGCTTACAATCATTCCATTACTTCAGTTGTGGGCCGGCCAACAATAAAACTGTCAGGCGGATTTGACAGCTCTCATCTACAAGCAACGCATGCCCTTGTTTTTATGCTGTGCGGCATTTCCTCGAAGTGGAAGCAAACTATAGCGTATGAATTTACAGCAAATTTATTTTGTCCACAAGAAATCGTTCAAATAATTACAGTAATTATTCGATCAACAAGCAAATGATATTGGGTTAAAAATAAAAGCAGTCATTTCCGATATGGGACCGTAAAATAGGAGTTGGTGGAGAATCATGAATATCACAGTTGGTAAATATTGTAAAATCAATAATTATACTGCACATCCATGCAATATAATGAAGAAAAATTATTTATTATGCCAGATTCAGTTCATGTGTATAAAAACGTTGCGTGCTCGTTAACAGCGTGCAATAAATTTTATTTGGACGAGACGCTTACCAGAAAATATAACTTACCGTATAACGAAATATCGATGGAACCCATTCGCGAACTATATAATTTAGACAAAAAAGATTCATTGAAATTATGTCCATGAAATGTGTTTAAAAGAAAAAGGTATTAATCCATCTCATTTCGATAAAATAAATGTCGCCTTAAGTGTAGCATTATTAAACAATAGTGTTGCTGCAACTGTATTGTATCATATAGCCAATGAACGTATTGCAAACATACATAGAACAACTGCCTGGTTTCTTAAAATTATGTATAAATGGTTTAAAATTATGACTAGTCGATATCAAATGCTTGCATTGTCACATCTTGATGAAAATGTTTACAAAGATAGTGTCATATTTCTTAAAGATTTTATAGAGATTGTTAGAGGAATAACAGTCGGAGATAGAAAATAGAAACCATTTCAAAGTGGCTTAATACTTTGTACACAAACTGCTTTAGATTTGCAAGTAGAATATTTAGAGAAAGAAAATTTTAAGTTTTTATTATTAAGAAGGTTTACGCATGATGCCTTAGAAAATCTATTTTCCGTAATTCGAGCAAGAAAATCTGTACCAGATGCACGTGAATTCAAACATTCGTTCAGACTTGTTTGTTTATCACAGTTCCAAGCTAATATTAATCATAGCAATTACTCGACTGTTGACTCAGATCATATCGTTCAATATTGTAATGAAATAATAAATTGTGACTTAAAAAATACCTCTTCAGAAGTACAATGCTAGCAGAGTTGAAGACGATTTATTGGATACAGAAATATATGATCCATTACTTGGAGATGAGGCAGATTTAAGCGATGTAATACAAACAGCTTTGTATCATTTAATAGGTGCGTTATTATATAAGATCAAGAAAAACTTTAAAAATTGCGATCATTGTTTTAATAGTCTTGTAACTAATTGTATGAGTGATTCAAATAATAATAACAATAATATAAGTTTTTTCTTTAGACTTAGAGAGTATAAGGAAAATATTTTAACATTTCCAACTATGAATATATATAACATTATATATAAATGTAAATTATTATTTAGGAAAAATGAAACGAAGTTAATTTCAAATAAGTTACAAGTTATACAGTTTGTGCAAATGTTTTTACAAGATTGTCCTACAAGCTTTATTCCATCGTGCCACAACATTATTTATAAACTTATAAAAACATTTGTTACAGCACGCATCCACTTTTCCCTAAAAAAGGAAACTATTAATGTTATAAAAAATACTAACAATAGTAGAAGCGTTGCTATGAAAGCATATATAAGCAATATAAAATATAAATAAAAATATTGATTTATATAATTTACGATTTTTCTTTTTATTCGCAAAATACATTCATGTAAATATATAATTTGAATGTGCCGCGTGTTGGAGCCAAAATGGCGGATGATTGCGGTACTTTGTCAATCTAGTGACTTTAGATCTGGACAAAGATATCCTACCCTATATAATTAGAGAAGCGACAATGGCATTCCGCTTGCTGATTGGCTGACCGCTATGGGTCCGTTCCACTTAACCGCAACGCTCGCGTATCATTTTATCTTTGTTGTTTACCGAAAGTTAAACAAAGATAGATAATGCTCGCGAGAGTTGCGGCACTGCGGTCATTAAGTGAACGCGTCCTATGTTGGTGGTTAGTTTGCACATAATGAATCCTACATACCGTAAGTGAGAAAAAAGTATATTTGTAATGTCATTTTCTAAAAAAAGACATTTTGGATATCTCTGAGACATTTTTAAAACATTTAAAGGTAACATTTCATGAGCAGTGAAAAGCAGCAGAAGTTTGGAAAATAACTAGAATCGGTGACATACTTCCGGAGCAAATTTTTGCTGTTTGAAGTTCATCCTGTTGAACAGCAAAGCAGTAAAAGCTGTGTTTTGATTATATATGTACATATATTATCACCATAGTATGGAATCACCAGAGGTAAGTTTGTAGGAATTATAATTATATAAATAAAAACCTACTAGTGCTTTTACTCATTTGGTTATAACCAGGGTTGGGAAGTAATGCGTTACTTGTAACGCCGTTACCGTTACAGTTACTTTTTTTCGGTAACTGTAACGGTAATGGCGTTACAAATTTTATTTGTAACGGGAAAAGTAACTTCGTTACATTTTTCGGTAACGAGTAACGAATTTAACAGTTACTTTTATCGTTACTTTTTTCAAATTTTTTGATTTATTTAAAATATTATTCTTGCTATTGTGCGTGATAAAATTTTTATCTTAACCGTAAAACCGTAAGCAAATCGACCAATTAGCATTCTTATTATGTTGTAAAAATGCTTGAATGTGATTGATCAACTTATGGCTCTTGCAGACCAGTGCGATGACGCGACGCGCGATATCCAATGAGAGCTTTATCTTTTCGGAAAAGCAGAGCTCTCATTTACTACCAGTTCTAAGTACCTTGCAACGAAAATTAGAAAATCTCAATAAATCTGACTTTATAGATTGCCATTCATTAGTTGAAGCTATTCAGCAAGGTTTAAATAAAAGGTAACTTATTAATTTGATTAATACATATGTTATTTAATTTTAAATAAGAATTTAATTGAAAAATATTATTTTATTTTAAACTATTGATTCAAAAGTATTAATTTCAATAAAACAAACAATGTCGCTTAATTTACTATATTTGATTTTAGATTTCTTACAATATTTGAAACAAAAGAATTAATAATAGCAGCATGTTTACATCCAATATTTAAGTTAAACTGGTTAACCGGAGAAAAAAGAAAACGTGCTGAAAATTACTTGGAGGATTTATTGGGAATCCGATCAACTGAAAATTCTTCAAAAGCTGGAAAATCTGACGATAACGATGATTTTTTCATTTTTGAGCAAAAAACGGTGCAAAATGAATCTGAACAAGAAGAATTGCAACGGTTTTTAAAATCAAATAATTGTAATATAGAAATGTTAAACGACTATCCAAAACTTAAAAAACTTTTTATTAAATATAATACAGCTCTACCAAGCAGTGCATCTGTAGAAAGAATGTTTAGCATCGGTGGCTCTGCATTAACACCACAAAGAGGGCATTTAAATGATGATACTATGGAGCAACAAATTTTATTAAAAATTAATAAAGAATTTCGATAAAATTTAATCATTTATTTTGTAATAAACCTTGAATGAAATCTTGCTTACAATTTTTTTAAAGTTTTTCTTATGCAAAATAATTTATTAGTTTGTATTGTAAAAAAGTAACGGAAATTGTAACGACTCGTTACTTTTTAGTAACTGTAACGGTAACGAGTTACTTTTTAAAATTGGTAACGAGTAACGGTAACGAGTTACTTTTTAGAAAAAATAACGGTAACGGTAACGAGTTACTTTTATAAAGTAACTTTCCCAACCCTGGATATTAGATAGGTTAATATATGATAAACTAATTAGGTATTGGATAGAATAATATATGATAAGCCAATAAAGGCATTATATAGGATAATGTGTGAAAAATCTCTTTTTGAATCATATGTGGGAGGATGGGATCCGAGCGGAATCGAACCTGGAATCTTTCGATTACCAGCCTGCGACTCTACGCTTTACGCCCGGCGCCACGCATCATCCCTTATATATATTCTAAGGGCCAAACCACAGACTTATATATAATACTAGACCGCTAACTCCTGTGAATACATGGTCCCGAAAAGTATGTACACAAACATGCGCACACAGCACATACACACATGATTCCTACTTAAATCACGCATGTGTAGATGTTTGCTTTTCATACGTGATACATACTTTTTGGGGTCAATTTTTCGGTCAGTATATAAGGGAGTTAGCGTTCTAATATTATATAGAAGTCTGTGGGCCAGACTATCTTTAAGGGCTCTACCCAGATCTAGTGATCCTTCAGGGAGTGATTGGTATACGCGGTTTCGTTTTCTATTGGTCAGCGGCCATTTGTTTCAAAACCGAAAACAGAGCGAGCAAGTAAAAAACATAGAAAGAGTGCAAGAAAAAAACGACGAAACAAACTTATGTTTGTAAACTATTATATTTTCTATAAAAATTTTAAAAATATTACTTTTTAACTTTCATAAAATTGCACAAATTGTAATGGTAAGCGATTATTAAAATAAAAGTTTTAAGAAGTTTAATGCTTTATTGAGAAAATATAAAGGAAAACAGGTAAAGTCATAATTTACATGTAACTTAACATCACGTAACTTATACAATTATTTATAAATATATAAGTTTTATTTACAGAAAAAGAAATATATAACGGGCTGTAGTGCAGATTATTAGTGCACATTTGCATTGAAACATGTTTGAATTTTGCCGCTAAATATACCACTTCCGCTTTTGAAACAAATGGTGACGATTAGAGTTCGTTCCCACTGAGCGCGTCACGCGTTACGTCACGACGCGACGCGACGGCAGTTCAAGAGATGGCGTTTTCTGTTATTCACATGTAGCTCCTAATTACCGTTATTACAGGTCAAGGAAAAGACTCGAAACAGGTAGATATCTAATAATAATAATATTTGCTTTCAGGTACACACTTAATCCTCCTCTCGTCTCTACTCTCTAAATCTATCTCCTAGCTCTTCCCTCTCTTCTTTCTCCGCCTGCGCACCGGTTTTTGTCGAGCGTTCTCATGGGCGCGGTGTTCATGTCCGCCACATACTCCTCCGCCAGCAATGTTGCGAACTGAACAGTCTTCTTCTTTGGAGGGTATGTTTTGAGTATTGTTTTTGGCCTGGTATTGCTTGTTTCATTCCTCCGTTGTAGCTCGTTTTCTTCCTCTGCGTCCTCCAGTTCTGTATCATCCAGTAAGGTATAGACTGGTTTTAAACGCTCTGTGTTTATTGTACTTTCTCCTGCTTCTGTCCGTATAATGTAATTACTATTGTTAATACGTCTGACTATTTGGTAAGGTCTCTGATAAGGCGGTTCTAAAGGTTTCCTTACTGCATCTTTTCTCAAGAAAACATGTGTACAAGTTGTTGAGTCTTTATGTGTGAAAATCTTGACCTTTGAGTGATGTGCTGTTGGCTTCGGTTGTAATGTTCTCATGTGTTGTCTGAATTTCTCTATAAATTTTTGTAGATCTGGTTGATCCAGGTCAGTAACTAAAAATTCTCCAGGTATATTCAATGTCGTCCCGTACAGTAACTCCGCTGGTGAGCTCTTAATGTCTTCTTTATAGACTTCGTAATCCCAAAAGTGCAGTGTGAAGGACCTCTGTCCAATCTTGATTGTTATGACACATTAAAGCCGTCTTTAACGTTCGGTGCCATCTTTCTAGGATTCCATTCGTCTAAGGGTGGTATGCTGTTGATTTCGTCTTCTTACAGCCTGTGAGATTTGCGAGTGCTTGGAATAGTTGTGACTCGAACTGTGCTCCTTGATCAGTTGTTATAGTTGCTGGTGTTCCAAAACGACATATGCAGTGTTTATAAAATGCGGTTGCAACTGAATCTGCGGTAATATCATCCAACGGAATTGCTTCCGGCCAGCGGGTGAATCTATCAATCATGGTAAATAAGTTTTTGTATCCTCGGCATTGTCTCAATTCTCCTACGATGTCCAAATGTACATGTTGAAATCTCCGTGATGGTACTGGGAACTGGATGTTGGGATTCCTCGTATGCTTGTGTACTTTGGTTAATTGACATTGCGTGCATGTCCGTGCCCATCTTAGGATGTCTTTCTTCATGAATGGCCAAACGAATCGTTCTCTTATTAGCCGGCTGGTTATTTTTCCGTTTGGGTGTGCTAAATTGTGTACCGCTTTGAAAATATGTAAACGTAATATCTCGGATATGTAGGGTCTTGCCGTGCCTATGGAAACGTCGCAGTATATTGTCTTCTCCGTGTCGCCAAGGTGTAGTGATTGCAATACTAATGATGTGTCCGATGTTAGGAGTTCTTTTAGTTGTGCGTCTGTCTCTTGTTCCGTCGCCAATTCGTCTGTGTCTACAATCGTCGGTAATTGTATTTCATTTATCCTGGATAACGTATCTGCAATAATATTGTTTTTTCCTTTTACATGAATGATGTCGGTTGTAAATTGTGCTATTAAATCAAGTTGTCATGCCTATCTTGGCGTGGCTTTGTTTGTCTTTTGCGTGAATGCAAACGTTAAAGGCTTGTGATCGGTTCGGATTTGAAATTGAGTACCTTCTAACATGTATTTGAAATGCTTGACTGCTATATAAATTGCTAGCAATTCTCGATCATAGGCGCTGTATCGCAATTCAGCGCCGTGTAATTTCCTTGAAAAGAAACCCAATGGTTTCCATGTTTCCTCCTGCAATTGTTCGAGTGTTGTTCCTATGGCCTTATCGGAAGCGTCCGTCGTAAGTCTGAGGGGTTCTGTTTGCTTGACGTGTACCAACAATGTGGCATTTGTTAAACTATGCTTGCATTTTTCAAATGCCTCTGTGGTTGTTCCGTTCCACGAAATTTCTGTTTTGTCTTGCGTTTGCTGTTTCGTAAATATTTGAAAAGAGGTTCTTGGATTCCTGAGGCATTCTTAATGAACTGACGGTAAAAATTTAAAATTCCTAAAAACCGCCGTAGTTCTGTAACTGTCCACGGTCGTGGGTATTCCATGATGGCCTTGACGCGTTCTGGAATTGGTTTTATTTCTGCCACCGAAATGCGGTAACCCAAATAGTCTACTTCTGATTTGCCGAACACACTTTTGGCAATATTAATAGTCAAGCCGTAATCGTCCAGTCTTTTGAATAGTATTCTTAAATGTTTCCTGTGTTCCTCTTCTCTGCTGGATGCCACCAGAATGTCGCTTATGTAACAATGCGTGCAGTCTAGACCTCTAAGGACTTCATTCATAAATCTTTGAAATGTCTGAGCTGCATTTCTTAACCCGAAAGGCATTACGGTGAATTCAAATAGCCCAAAAGGCGTTGTTACCGCCGTCTTGTGGACGTCCTCTTCTGCTACCGGTATCTGATAATACGCCCGCATCAGGTCGATTGTTGAAAAGAAATTTTTTTCCTTGCAGGTGGTTGACGAAATCGTTAATGTGAGGTATGGGGTACCTATTCGGAACGGTTGCTGCGTTTAGTTTCCTGAAATCTCCGCAAGGTCTCCATTCACCTATCTTTTTGGATACCAGGTGTAAAGGGCTTGCGTAGCTGCTACTGGATGGTCTGCAGTGTCCTTGTATACTCATTGTCTTGAATTCCATTCTTGCTGCTTTGTATTTCTCTGGTGCCAAACGTCGAGGGCGTTCGAACACCGGTGGTCCTCTCGTTACTATGTGATATACGATTGCATGTTTCTTGTTCGCTGTTGCTGTTCGCGGTATGGTTATTCTTGGGAACTGCATGAGTAAATCTTTGTAATTCGTCCCTGGTGCTATTGTTGATACTGTTTCTGGTGCGAGTTTCAAACTTCCATGTCTTATGTGCTGTGTTAGTGAATCAATAATACATTGCCGCTTGATGTCTACCAGGAGTCCGTGTTGTCCCAAAAAATCCGCTCCGATCATCGGACGGTCGACCTCGCATATGCAAAAATTCCCGGTTAAGTTTCGTCGTAATCCAAAATCCAGTGTCATTGTCTTCGCTCCGTAGGTTTTAATAGCGGTGCCGTTCGCTGCGTATAACTGGTAGCTTGCTAGCTTACTCGGTCCCTGATGTAGTTTACGTGGAATTACGGATACTGCTGCCCCTGTGTCAACGAGGAATTTCCAACCTGTCTTGCGGTCCCTGATGTGGAGGCGGTGGGTGATTGGAACGCCGTCGTTTGTTGCCTCCGCCAACGGCGGGCGTTTTATTTTTCCTTTGTCTTAGTAGCGTCAAAACTGCAGGACTTGGTGTACCTGAAAGCAACAGTTCCAAACCGACGATGATAATAGCATATGTTTTTACCTAGCCTCCCAGGCGAAATGCTCCTGAATCGTCTCTCTGGCGTGCGGTTTCTGTCTACTCTCTTGCTTGGACTACGTCGGTTAAGTGCCTCGACTGCTTGCTGTAATGCATCTATCTTCGCCTCCTTTGTTGTCACTGCATTGCACGTCACTGCGTTTACCGGCTTAGTAACCTCGCATATCGCGTCTGCTTGTCGTGCGAGTCCGGTGAGATTGTCTTGGCTGACGGCCAAAATAGCTCTTACCGGTTCCGGTAGGCGTTCCAAGAAAAGTGTTTTGAAGACCTCTTCGTTGCATTGTCCTGTTACCAATGACCGTAATCTTTGCAGAAACATGGTAGGTTTGTCGTTACCTAGCTCCTGTCCTCCTAATAAACGCCGTAATTTAGATTCGTTTGACTCCCCGAATATACTAATAATTTGCTCTTTCAATGTGTCGTACTTTCCTTGTTCTGGTGGCTTGGTCAAAATGTCTGCGACGAAGGGTAAAGTTGTCTGATCCAGGTTGACCGCCACTTGCCGAAATTTGGTAATGTCGGAGGTTACGTTCCCGAGTGCGAAGGCGAGTTTTACTTGTGTGAACCATGACATAGAGTTTTCCTTCCAAAAGGGGGGTAACTTTCCCGCCTTTACGCTACTTACATCGGCCATGCCGCCATTCTTCACGTCGTTGCTCGTCATTTCTTGCGTATTCATCTTAGCTCGGCGGACATATATCACGTCGGGGTCACCGACACATATAACTTTTGAAAATAAAAAGTATAGACAAATAATATTTAATGTATTATATCGCCTATGAATATTTTACAACGATAGATTTTACGAAAATATTATTTTTGTTATAATTCTTACTATTATGATATTAACGTAATTAATAATAAAGATAATAAAATTGTAATAATAAATATTTGTATGATCATTATAATAATATTAAACAAACTTAAAAATAAAATGCATAAAAAAAATTTATAAAAAAAAAAGTTCACGAGCAGAGGTTCGAATACGGAACCTCTGGCTTACCACGCTGGTCCGCTACCGCTTCGGCCACCGAGCCGCTTGGAAATGGAGAAAACTTTTAGGTTTATAAAATCCTACAAAAGGTGTGAGGTACTCTTTCTTGGAACTGGGGGCCTATGGGGTCCTATAGCTTGAACATGGTATGAGTTTCGGGCACTACTATTACCACACGAAGCCTCATCCCGAACTTCATTTTCCAGCCCGTGGATTCCCCTTGTTAGAGATATTCAAAATGTCTTTTTTTTAGAAAATAACATTACAAATATATTTTTTTCTCACTTACGGTACGTCGGTTGCGATTAGTTTGCACGTAGGATTCACTCTCTCTCTCTACGTACAACCAACCGCCAACATAGGACGCGTTCACTTAACGACCGCAACGCTCGCGAGCATTATCTATCTTTGTTTAACTTTCGGTGAACAACAAAGATGAAATGATACGTGAGCGTTGCGGTCGTTAAGTGGTTCGGGCCCGTGGTGGTCAGCCAATCAGCAAGCGGAACGCTATTGTCGCTTTTCTGATTATATAGGACCCAGATCTAGAGATCCTTTAATAAGAGACTGGCCGAAGAGTGTGTTGTTCATGTTTCGTCAAAATTCTGCGAGTAAGAGAGAAATATAGGCTATCTCACTCTTCTACTCACACAAATGTTTAGCACGCGTTTGTTTATATATGTGTCTTTCAATTCATATCAGTGTAAAATGACACGTGTTTTGTGTTAGAATTTCATAAAAATGGGTGGATGTTTAACAGAATTTTGCAACAATCCACGATCGAAAGGTTATACATATAATGAAAATATTTCCCAGAAATCCTCAACAATGACCTCATGGATCAAAAATGTTGGCTGTAAAAATCGGGCACCTACAAAGAATTTGTATCTTTGTAAGATAAAAAAAGTAACATGTTTCTAATAAAATTAATCAAAAATGTATTATTAATTTAATTAAAAGTGATGTTATGAATCTTGTTTTTTATTTTTTATTTCTATTGAAACTTATTAGTGTCTTATTACCTTTTTTATATTACCTCTATTTTATAAAATTAAGAGAAAACATTAAATATCAAAAATTATTTAACCTAAATTATTTAGATTAATATAAAAACTAGTTTTTAGTATTTCTATAATATTTATCATTTAATATTATTTCTTAAGTACGGTCCTAAGATGCTAATACGGCTCTGTGATTGGTTTAGGACATCTTAAGATTGTGTTTAAGACGGTCTTAAATATAAGAACTGACTATGAATACCGATCTAAAGGGTCTCTACCCAGATCTAGAGTCCTATATAATCAAAGAAGCGACATCGTTAAACCCGTATCAGATTACGCATTGAAGATTGAGATTGAAGATTGAAGATTAAAATTTGATCAATCAGGACAAAGAAATTTTAGTTCTTTTTGTTCTGATTAGTCAAATCCCAATCTTTAATCTTCAATCCTCAATTTTCAATGTAGTCTGATACGGGCTTTACCTTCTCCATGCTTCTCATGATCGCCATGTTTGTCCCGCAGCTGTCCATGTGTAATCTAAAGGTAACATTTCATGAGCAGTCAAAAGCAGCAGCAGTAACTAACTAGCATTCTTTGGTGATTTTACAGAATTGCTGCGCTGCCCATGAAATAGGTTTTCTGCAGTGTTTTAAAAATCGGTAATCTCAATTTCAATATTAATTGAGTTATAACCAGGGTTGGGAAAGTTACTTTATAAAAGTAACTCGTTACCGTTACCGTTATTTTTTCTAAAAAGTAACTCGTTACCGTTACTCGTTACCAATTTTAAAAAGTAACTCGTTACCGTTACAGTTACTAAAAAGTAACGAGTCGTTACAATTTCCGTTACTTTTTTACAATACAAACTAATAAATTATTTTGCATAAGAAAAACTTTTAAAAAATTGTAAGCAAGATTTCATTCAAGGTTTATTACAAAATAAATGATTAAATTTTATGGAAATTCTTTATTAATTTTTAATAAAATTTGTTGCTCCATAGTATCATCATTTAAATGCCCTCTTTGTGGTGTTAATGCAGAGCCACCAATGCTAAACATTCTTTCTACAGATGCACTGCTTGGTAGAGCTGTATTATATTTAATAAAAAGTTTTTTAAGTTTTGGATAGTCGTTTAACATTTCTATATTACAATTATTTGATTTTAAAAACCGTTGCAATTCTTCTTGTTCAGATTCATCTTGCACCGTTTTTTGCTCAAAAATGAAAAAATTATCGTGATCGTCAGATTTTCCAGCTTTTGAAGAATTTGTTGATCGGATTCCCAATAAATCCTCCAAGTAATTTTCAGCACGTTTTCTTTTTTCTCCGGTTAACCAGTTTAACTTAAATTTTGGATGTAAACATGCTGCTATTATTAATTCTTTTGTTTCAAATATTGTAAGAAATCTAAAATCAAATATAGTAAATTAAGCGACATTGTTTGTTTTATTGAAATTAATACTTTTGAATCAATAGTTTAAAATAAAATAATATTTTTCAATTAAATCCTTATTTAAAATTAAATAACATATGTATTAATCAAATTAATAAGTTACCTTTTATTTAAACCTTGCTGAATAGCTTCAACTAATGAATGGCAATCTATAAGGTCAGATTTATTAAGATTTTCTAATTTTCGTTGCAAGGTACTTAGAACTGGTAGTAAATGAGAGCTCTGCTTTTCCGAAAAGATAATAAAAGTAACTGTTAAATTCGTTACTCGTTACCGAAAAATGTAACGAAGTTACTTTTTCCGTTACAAATTAAATTTGTAACGCCATTACCGTTACAGTTACCGAAAAAAAGTAACTGTAACGGTAACGGCGTTACAAGTAACGCGTTACTTCCCAACCCTGCTAATATCTATACCTAGTTAATGGTGTATAGACAATTCCTTTCGGAAAGTCTCCCAGCCACATCAGAGAAGAAGAATATATATAAATGAAAGGGAAGGCTGAAAAGTGACGAAGGAAATGAGAAAGAAAATTATAGTTGCCTCTTTCTCGTGAGTAACTACACATACAAGCGTCGTGTCTGTAAATGTACATACTTTTATGTACACTATGACGTCCCGCCATTTTTCAAAACCATTTTTTAACATTGACATTTCGTCCCGCCATTTCTCAAAACCATATTTTAATATTAACATTAACATTTTTTTATAAATAATTAAGCATCGATTTTTGTATTATACTTATGGAATATAGAACAATTATTTAACCATTTGCTCTTATTTCCATTATTAATCAATTTCACTAATTGCTTAATAGTTCTATATGGTTATTTACAGCGATAATGCCAGCGATTTTCGTGGGTCGCTTTTCTAGGCCGTAGAGCAGCGCCGTGCATCTACTTTTAGGAATTGGAAACACTTACCCACATCCACTTTTCGGTACTGTCGGTCAAATCTCCATATGTTTCATGTCCGTGCTACATCCACTTTTCGATATTGTCGGTCATTTGGTTCATATCCGTGCTGCATCCACTTTTCGATCTTTTCGATAGTGGTAGTACATTGATCGCTTGACAAAGAGAGATATTGGCGCCGTCTTTGTCTCTCTTTCATCGCGTATATAAAACTATAAAAACTTTTATAAAATTTTTATCTTTTTTTTTATCTTTTTGAGCGTAATTTTACTGATCTAATTAATAAGATTTTTGCGATTAAAATAACACCAAATATTCGGATACAGATTTTTGCGATTAAAATAATACAATATTTGGATGAATTTTAATTAAAAATTTTTTTACTTATCTAAGTAAAAATTATCCAAATTATATCATATTTGATGTCATTTTAACCGTAAAAATCTCATGAATCCGTTGTAATTACTTTCAAAAAGGTAAAAGAAGAAATAAAAGTCTTAATTTTTATTTCATAATATATTTAAATTCATATAAATCATTAAAAACTTTTATATTTTACATTTTATCCGTTTAAAAATAATTTTAATGGGTTCATAAGATTTTTGCGATTAAAATAACATATCAAACACGACATAAATTGGATTCTTGAAAATATCAAAACTATTTTATAAATAAATAAGTTAAATTTTGTGAAAAATAAAGAAATGGTTAAGTTTTAAAAATCTTAAATAATTTTTTTTAATAAAATTTAATTAAGAATTTTTAAAGTACACCGTGTTAAGTAATAAAATAAAAAATATGTAATATGTGCAAAATATTTAAAAAAATTTATTTCACATTTAAAACTCATGATTTTTTTATGTTTAAAAAATGTAATTTTAAATTCAATATTTAATGATTTAATATATGTAACATTTTATATCTCTCTCACACACGCATGAGCGAATGCATGCATATATCTGTGTAATAAAATCTTATATATATAAAATTATTATATATTAAAAATATATTTTTTAATATAAATGTCTTTTTATTTTGAAAAACATAAGTTTTAAATGTAAAATAAATTTTTTAAAAATAAAAAATAATTGTATAACGCATTTATACACACTTAAAAAACATTTTTTAAATGTTAAGCTTTAGGTCTTTTTTTGATAAATAAAAAGTGATTTAATTCACTATTTTGATGTTTTTAAAAATGTTTTCCAAACTTTTTCAAAAATATTTTTAAAAGTATTTGTTTACTTTTTAGTGTTATTGGAACGCATGTCGTTTTTTCAGTCGACTGTAGATTAATGTATAAACAAATAATGAAAATTTACTCTATTCCCAGACAGCACAAAACATCCTCAGGATCATCCTGAATATGTCCAGGGCGGTTCAGGACATTTGTAGGATGTTTTAAGATATTATTATAAATATATTTATAAAAATTTAATATGCATACATAATTATTTTTAGTTGTGTCGGCTATTTAATATAATTTAGAAATCTTAAGTATTATAATAAGTATTAATGTCCTATAAATGTCCACTGGATAACCCCTGGATGTCTGTAGGATATATCTGCCCTGTCTATTATATTGAATGTCTTTTGGATTTCCAGAGGACATATACATGTGCAATTAATTGTTAACATTATTTCGTTTAATATTAATAATTGAATTTGATGCGCACATTTTCATATATCCAAAATTATTATTTATTTAATATTTCATGAGAAATGTTACTGTTCGCAACATTCCAAAAACTTTACAAACAATAGTATTCAACCGCTAGTTCGTTTGTTTACCGCTATGCGACACGTGAAATCGTATTTGAGATTTGGTCATGAGAATTATATAAAGCTTGCAAAGAGCAACTGACAGGAAATTACAAATGTAATTATTTTCTATCAGTTCAATTTCTGATGCAATCCCAACATAGGGAATTCAGATATTGGATTGTTTAGAAAATATTACACAATTCAAACCCGGGAGCCAAACCTAAAATATTCATGTACAGCACGAAAGCCTCAAATATTAAAGAACGATGAACTATTTTTAATATTAGATTTTTAATATTGGCAGTAAATAACAAAACATAATTTTAATTTATATTTAAATTTTAAAATTTGCTCCTTAAAACATACGAAAAATATCCCTAACATATCCTATAAAAATCCTTAGGATGTTCCACAGGATCTCCCTGGATTCTCCAGAGGTTAATATACGGCTATCATTTACTCTTCCTCGGGACATCCAGAGGAGATCTGAGGATTACAAAGGGGTATCCTGAGGATATCCTACATGTATGTCCTGGATGCCCTTTGGACGTCCTAAGGACATCCTTGTGCTGTCTGGGTTAAGTAGTTTCCGGCATTACTTCAGAAGGCAGAATATTATGTACAGACCACATTTAAAAAAAAGAAGATTTACAAAGTTGTACCAGGTATATAAATATGAAACCGGAATTTGCCCATTGATGGCCCTAGCTGTCAATGTAGTTACCGTCAAACCGCGTCATTGGCGCCATTTTCTTGTTTTGACATCTGATAAAGATTTTCAACTCACAACAATACAAGTTTCATACAACAGCATAGTTTTTAATAGCGTTTAACATGTCGAATTTTGTGCCTGGAAACTACGATTTGCGGACAGCATTGATTTTCTGTTACCATTTGAAGAAAACTGCTGCAGAATCGCATCGAATGCTTGTCGAAGCTTACGGTGAGCATGCTCTTGGTAAATCACAGTGCTTTGAGTGGTTTAAAAACATGACATGTTAGAAAAGTCTGGAAACGGTCAAATATCTCGAAAACAACTTTTCTGAGAAAAATGTTTCGAACCAAAATGCTTTCTCAAGAAGTTATCGACCTTTTATATATGACCTTGACGGTGCTATTTAAGATCATCTAGTATGATCTTAAATAGCACCGTCAAGGTCATATATAAAAGGTCGATAACTTCTTGAGAAAGCATTTTGTTTCGGTACTTTTTGTTAAAAGACGCACATTTCCATGATATTTGGAAAAATGTATAAAATAATCACGATTTCAGAAGTTTTGAGCGATACCTTCTTAAAAAAGCATTTTTCGACTCATGTTTAAACGAATTTTTTTTTTAGACTTATTGAACTAACTCTGAAAACTTATGTGTACAGAATTATCGTATCTACTCGGAATATAAGTAACCTCAAATGCTTTATTGATAAATAACTTGAAGTTGTACATGTAACCACGGGCAACCGGAAATAATTGACAAATGGACTTAGGCCACTTTCAAAATAAACGGCTCATGTATATGTACCATATATAGGAAGAAGACCGATAGAAAATATTCTCAAGATATAAAACAAATTAGAAAATGTAGGATATAAGTTATGTTAAAAAAGAAAGATTGAATATTGATTGAACATGGGAATAAACATGTTATTATATTATATATTTTATTATACAGCTTTTTTTGCATGTATCTATTAGAAACTTATATATTATAGAGAATGTTCGCTATAGAAGCAGTTATAAAATTCAAGCGTATAAAATATAAAGCTCAATTATTCAACAAAAATTGTATGTAAACAATTGAGACATTTGATTTAAATTTATACTTATATTAAGTATACACAAGCTCTTGAGCACAAGCTCACAAGCTCTTAGTGCTATTCTTTTAAAGCTAATGTTCAGTGTAAAGTCAATTCTTTTTACATTTTTTGTACATTATTTAACTATAATATTTAACTCTAAAATATTTTAGTTAATATTATTTTTAAATCTCGATTTATTCACGTCGCAAATTCTCGAGTCGAGCTTGTAAATCCGCGTCAGCGTCCGCAAGATTGCCTCCTTCCTCATTGCCTGCTGCAGTAGCAACTGGCTGCTTTGAACCAGCTACACTTAGTGATCCAGATGCTTGTGGTAGTCCAGAGAGTTGATCTGTCAACTGTAGACCTAATTCATCCAATACCTGAGCAACTATGGCATCACTATAAAAATAAGATTAATAGATATATCACTTTTTAAGTTTATATCACTTAATATAATAAATATTACTGTATAAATAATTCTTAATCTACAATTAATTGATAAATGTTCAATAATTCTTTATTATGTGACAATTCAGAATCAAGGAATATTTATGTATAATAAAATCTGTGATTAATAACCTTTCTTCTTCATCTCCTTCATCCTCCATTGCATCATCTATTGCATCATTCATTATTTCTTCCTTCATATCCATAATCTCCGATTGCTTTTCAAATTCTTGTAATATTTTTTGTATTTGTGGTAAGTTTAATTGTCTGTAAAAATAAAATAAAAATTGCAGATCAGATTATATGTAATAATATTGGGAATATAAAGATAGTGTATGTGTATGTGTAATAAATACTTTAATAATGTTTAATAAATATAAACAAATAAGTGATATAAAAAATATAATATAAGTGATACAATATAATACAAGTGATACAAAATAAATAATGTAATAAAAATATATGATACACATGTTGATAAATTGGTATTTGGTAAATGATATACTCACTTATTCATATTTTGCATCGCTTTAGTCACCCCTTTCATAGCTTGTGCCATTGTATTTTGGGAACGTAAGGTTTGTATTTTTAGGGACACTGCTTGAATATTTGCTTTCATCAGCATAAACTTTTTGACATAACGCCTTGTCCTAACTAGATCTTTAGCCATAATTTTCACAGCGTCCTACAGTTTGAAAAAAAATCAAAATAATATTAAATAATTATATAACAAAATAAAAGTTAGATTACCATTTGTCCATCCTTTGCGAGTTTCTTTATGTCAGCTATAATTTTTTTTTCCTGTTGTTCCATTCTTACTTTTTCTCTATCTAAATCTCGCATTGCTTTGTTCAATGCTCTTTGGTTCTTTCTAAGCATTTCCTCAGGAGTAATACGCTTACCAAATAACCACTCCATGATCATGAAATGCTATAACAAATTGTTCATTTTAAATCAATATAATAAAAATGTAAATATACTAAATCATATACATTAAAAGAAAAATACCAAATTAATAATAGAAGATAGATATATATATGAAGAAATAAAATGTCTTGGAAAATGCACTTTGATTTATACTAAAATTAACACATATAGTTGTAAATGTATTACTATATGCTGATTATTCGCACTGTATCCTACAGCCTTTTTATTATTTGATGATTTTTATTATCACTTGATTCATATATAATATAGCACATATATTTTCTAATTTCTTTAGAATTTCGAATTGTTTTTTTTTTTTTTTGTAATGTTTCCAATCTAAAATATCCTGCACAAAGAAACTTCAAATATTTGAAACTAGGTTATATGTAATTTATGAGTTACTTTAAAATTACATATTAAAGATATTTCAGATTACATTCTTTGCATACAAAATTTTCCGTCAAAAAAATTTATCAATATTTTTTGCGCTTTATTTAATATATGTATTACATATTGTTAAATAACTATTTAGTCAAGGATGCGCACGTAAATGTCAAATCCATAAAACAACAGACTATGTAATTTTACCAGGTATTTCGTTGATGTATAAATCTTCGTAGGATATCGAGGATGATATCAAATGATATTTAATGATGATATAAACACGCAATCAGTTTTCTTTCGACAGATCGTGCAAGATAACTATAAACAGAGAGAAGCCTGAGAGGGACCACGCCGCCGTTTTTCCTGTAACGCTTTCTCTAGCTGGTACAGTGGCGCTAACTGGATCTATTTTAGAGCCGGCGGAACTACGTGGCCGG
Organism: Polyergus mexicanus; assembly: GCF_030449975.1. Classification (NCBI taxonomy): domain Eukaryota; kingdom Metazoa; phylum Arthropoda; class Insecta; order Hymenoptera; family Formicidae; genus Polyergus; species Polyergus mexicanus. The sequence goes on from NW_027223342.1 coordinate 3,374,095, forward strand.
ATCGACTTTCCGGTGTCATGGTAAAACAGTCGATTAGTGCATGTCCGTGCTAGAGATCCACAATTATAGTATATTATCACTTTGAAAACTAGATTTTAAGTTCAAATTTTGTAAGATTTATTTTTTTTTAAATATTTATTTGTATTTATTAATATTTGAAGAGGATCCAAAGGAAGAATCAAAAAGTCCATTAAAGATATGAATCACATGATTTTCTATATAAATTAATGATGTATTAATTCTTTGCATCTAGCTCTTATTAGCCTTTTTTATTTAATCACATTGTAATATGTTTACATTTAGAGTCTTCAAATTTGTTATTTATTAATATTTATTTATTATTTAAAAAAATAATGTATCATATTTAAACGTATAATATATTTAAATATAAGATGTATTTAAATGTACGATATATTCGATTTATGTCGCGTTTGATGCCATATTTTAATCGCATAAATCTTATCAAACCATTACAATTATTTTCAAATCGATAAAATATAAATTAAAGTTTTAGTTTTCATTTTATATTTATGTATTGTAATAAAAATAAGGAAAGATCGTCGATGCTGGAGAGTCGTCGAAAGCGAGAGCGAGAACGAATGAAGAGCAAACTAGATGACTAACATTTTGCATTTTATCAGTTTGAAAATAATTGTAATGGATTAATGAAATTTTTGCGATTAAAATTACACTAAACATGACATAAATTGGACAATTTTTAATTAAACATGTTATCAAAATTTTCATTATTTATTTAGTGAAAAATTATTCGATTTATGTCATGTTTGGTGTCATTTTAATCGTAAAAATCTCATTAATCCAATACAATTATTTTCAAACTGATAAAATGCAAAATAAAAGTTTTAGTTTTTATGTTATAAGATGTTCATATGTATTGTAGATAAGGAAAAGATCCTCGATGCTGGAGAGTCGTCAAAAGCGAGAGTGAGAACGAATAAAAAGCAAGCGAGATGACAAACATCAAAGAGTTCCGAAGTCTCTCTCACGAGGCTTCTTTTATCTCTAATCTTTCATATGTACAGGATAATTGAAAACAACCTTCTGTCCTTACAATGTCATATACTTGACTCAATTCTAAGATGATTTTTCCTTTGCCAAAATTTTTTCCGAGACTTAGTTTTTAAATTATAAGCCAAAATAGTTAACGAATTACGGGTCGCGTACGCGAGGCAGGCAGGAGCGGCGCAACTCACCGTCCCATGCTGGTAATTATGTGAGGCGCTCGCTGCGATCAACTATTTGCTACATGCGATGGGGTGTATGTGTGAGAGAGAACGTATACGCGCATACACACACATACACATTCTCTCTCTCTCTCTCTCTCTCTCTCTCTCTCTCTCTGATCGCTCCGCAAAAGTAATAACTTTTAAACGGTTAAACCCACACGGAACAAAAACCTCTAATGGAAGTCCAGTAGACATTCATCATGGAGATTCAAAACCTCTATTAGACGTCCATGTAATCTCCTATAGACATCTATTAGACATCCACAGTTCCGCATTTCTTACTTCCATTCAACATTAGACGTCTTCATAGATGTAACATGAACGTTATATGGTGTAATCATAGATATTTTGTGGAACTTTGATGGATAAATAATAGACATTAATTAGAGGTTATATAGATTCATTATGGATGCTTTTTCCACAAAAATTAAAAACTAAACTATCATTCATAAATTGTTGAATTTATATTATTTACTCATTTTTATGTGTGTACTAATTGTACCAAATACAAGAAATATATTTCGTTAAATCAAAAATATATTAATTGTTTTTAATACAATTATTTAAACAGAAAAATGAAACAGAAAAATGAATAAATAATACATATCCAACAATCCCTACAAAAAATTTTTTTTTTTAGTTATTGCCTGTAAATGTATTGTATATAATTTTTTATTGAAAAGAAAAATATTTTTTCGGTTTTATTGATAAATTTGAATTAAGTTATAATTGTATATATTATCATATATAACCGATATGAAATAAAATTGCAAATATTTTTAACGGTACAATTAATAAATTAAGAAGATTTCGCACTTTTTCGATCAGTCGGTTCTATTTTTATCTTAATAGTAAAAGGAAGATAATTGTAAACACACAAAAATGAAAAAATTGTGAAAAACCTTTTTCTATTTATTGTAAAACTAATAACAAATACAAATCATATAAATAAGAAATATTTTGCAGTAATTGATGATAACACACGAATCTGTGTCAATAAAAATTTCATAAAATAAAAATTTTTATTAACACAGATGCATATGTTCAATTATTATATGCAATCTTAATATATTTATAATGCGCGTAACTCGAAAAACTATAACTTTTATTATTAATTAAAATGTGGATGTAAATTGTCCATGCACATCTGAAACATATGTAAAATCTATTATAATAGGCTTATTTTTAGACAGTAAGCGAATTGACCAATCATAATCGAGATTCACTAGGGTTATTTCGAGAGTACTCAATTGTGATTGATCAATTTGTTTACCGTCTAAATCTTACTGTTTTTATATTTTTCTAATGGCTCTCAATACTGAAAATTTATAATTTACATAACATATACTATTGATTTTCAATATTAGCAGTGAATATCAAGACCCAGTCCATTCTACTTAAAGCCAATGGCTTTTACAGAAACATAAGCAATAGTAGTGTACAAATAGTGTCGGAAATAATCTATAATTAAAGAGTCATGCAAATTTAATTTCAATATACAGTGATGAGCGTGGGTATGAATGGTGAGTATAGATACATATAAAAATATAAACATTATTCTGAATACGAGTTTAGAGAATTGTGTGTTAAAACAATAATATATTTCTCCCCTTATTATCTTTTCGCTATATCTTCTCATATCTTGTATTAATTTTTTTTTTTTTTAAGAAGTCTCAGACTTGCGATATAATAAGCTATTGGAAACTTGCACATCGCATTTCATCATTGACTGTTTCATAAAAAGAGCTGAAAACGAACTTACGTACATTATTGCAAGTGAAAATAACTGCGAAATATGCAAATAATTCTATAACACAACGTACAATAGAATTTGTATGTAATATGTTGCCAGTAATGATTAAAATAATTAATATTTCATACCTTTTGACATTATTAATATACCTTTCCAGTTCTTTATTCTGATAAATTAGAAACGTTGCCTTCGCATCTATGGGTCCGCTTCTTCTCATTTTCATGTCTCGCTTTTGAATGTCGAAACCACTCCATAACCCTTCGTTGTATTTTGCCCTGATCGGAATCTGGGATATTGTGAAGTATGGATCCTAAAAATATTTTCATTATTTTAACTTTTTCTTCTATACTAATTGATTGATGATTATAGTAATTCATAGTGTATTATCTTTGTTTAATAATTATTTCTAAGTTATACAATGTAAAAATGGAAATAAAATTTAATTCATCAAAAACTTTTTAAATTTGATTAAAGTAGTAATCATAAATATATCTATATATGATACAAAATGTTCCATGGCAAGTTATTGAAACTTAATTAGCTGTCATTTTTACACGCACATAGAGAGGAAAAAAAATAAAATATCTTCTAACAGAAGATATTTTGCAGTTGTATTTACATATAAACAAACTTACTGAAAATAACTTTTATTAGTTTCAATTTATGCAGTGGCTCTTTTCCGCGTCGGCCTTCCCAGTTATATTTCTCCGCCAATTTATTTGAGAATGTTTTATACAACGTTCTCTTTACGGCATCATCGACGCATGTTCCTCCGATAGATTTGATATATATGCGCTATAAAGTAAGAGTAAAAGTAATATATTATTAGATTAAATAAAGTAATGTCTTTTTCTTAACAATCTTCAATCATTTTCTATAGCAATTTTAAGTGATTAATATCTCTAATAATATCTAATAAATAATTAATAATAATTTTAAATGATTAATATATCTCATGAAATGTGATAATTTTATAAGTAAAAAAAAACCAGCTTTTTACGCTTAATTATTTTAATTGGGATTATTTATATGTATAAAATTAAAATAGGGATTAAAATTTCTGAAAAGGACATACAATGTTTTTACTGTGGAAAAGTTTACCTAAGATTGATTATATAATGTACTTATAAAAGATTTGATAATAATTGTGAAATACATATATATATATATGCATTCAATTACTAAAATATAATTTCACATGACTATTATATTGTATATAAATTTATATGCGTTAACTTACTATTTCAGTGTTATGTTGGGAATCTGAAACTTTCAAAATCTCCTCAACTTCCGCTAATTGGGCTACAGTTTGCAACGGAAACCGATTTTCAGCGTCACCAAAAGAAAATTTCGTACTTGCACATTCTGTGCTTTTATTAGTTCTTTCAACTAAAATATCTAATAAGCTCAATGCTTGTCTCATATCATATTTTATAGTCACTATTTCTCTTGTTAATCTCTTGAAATGATCCACTGTAAATAGCATTTATTATTAATAAACGGTTATATATATATATATATATATATATATATATATATATACACTTATAATGTATAAATAGCATATACATGTATATAATATATATAAATAAATGTATATAAATGTATATAATAATATAATAAAATGTAATAAGTATAGTAAATAAAATATATAAATTGTATATAAAACATATAAATTAGTGGCATTACATATAACGAGCTTTAACAAGGCCCTAGTTACTATAGCAACGGATGTTGTTGCTACTGCGGCTGCGGGTCTTCTTCTTCCGAGCTATGGACTGTGTTAGACGCATGTATTGCGATTAGCAAAGAAAATTATTAAATCAGTGGTGAGCATATTGAACAATATACTATATTGGACAACAAGAGCTATCCAGAAAATAAGGCAAGTAAAATCTGTAACCTGTAATCTTTATGAAATAGTTTTTGCTTGAATATGTAGTACATATTTACATAATTATTCATTAAACATTACAAAATAATACATACATTCAATCAGCTATGCCGAAGCGTAAATATCTGTCATCGCATATTTCAACGAGATATCGCCGTAAATTAATTAGAGAAGAGAGTGATGAATTATTTCCACTTATTTGTAATGAAAAACCTAGAGTAAATTCGTGCGTAATTGTAAGTAATTCCGCTTTAAATAATGACAATGATAAAATTGTACATGTCAATATCAATAACGCTCTTTCCGAAATTGTACAAGAGAACAAAAAATTTACCATTTTCCGATGAAACGAATATTTCCGAATCTGATGCTTCTTTGAACAATATATTTTCGCACGAAACTTTAATAAGAGAGAATAATAATTCAGAAAAAGAAAACAATGATTTTGAGGCATTCTTAGTACAATGGGCTATCACGTATCGTATTTCTCATGTAGCTTTATCACATTTATTATCTGGTTTGAAAAAAGTACATCAATTTTTTTTTAATTTACCAAAATGTGCAAAGACATTACTACGTACACCACGATCTTCTGTTATTACTGACATATTTCCTGGTCAATATTGTCATTTTGGTATTGAACATGGTGTTCTACAATTTTTATCTACAAGTAATAGTACAGTTTCATCTTCTATTCAGATTCAAATCAATATTGATGGTGTGTCGATATCTCGATCCAGTTCAAATCAATTATGGCCCATTTTAGGTCGAATCATGCCTTATGGAAAAGTATTTCTAATTGGTTGCTATTTTGGCAAAACCAAACCAGCGGATGCAAATGAATTTTTAAAACAATTTATAAAAGATATAAATATTTTGATTAATAAGGGCATAACTAATAACAATGAAACAACATTTCCAGTGTCAATACATTCTATCATATGTGATGCTCCTGCTAAATCTTTCATTACACTTACTAAAGGATATAGTGGTTATTTTAGCTGCACAAAATGTACAATTGAAGGTGAATTCATTGCTAACAGAATTTGTTTTCCCAATTCTGACTGGCAAAAAAGAACAGACGCTAATTTTCGTAATCAAACTCAAGAAGAATATCATCTCGGTCGTTCTATTTTATTAAACATTCCAAATTTTGACATTGTATCTCAAATTCCATTAGATTACATGCATATGATATGCATTGGCGTTGTTAGGAAGTTGATAAAATTATGGATAAGTGGTCCTCTTAAAGCTAGATGTTTATCCTCGCAACGAATAAAAAATGTTTCTCAATTTCTTCTCGATATTAGGCATCTTATTCCAAAAGAATTTGCAAGAAGACCGCGAGAAATTCAAGATTTTGCACAGTGGAAAGCAACCGAATTAAGACAATTTTTGTTATATACCGGTCCTGTTATATTACAAAAAGAAGTAAATCCTGATATATTTTCAAATTTTCTTACTTTACATGTTGCTGTTCGGATTTTATGTCAAAATAATAGTACAGTTGAATATATTGAATATGCGAATAAATTATTGAAACATTTTGTTGAATGTTTTATCAAAATTTACGGGCCCGAATTTGTATCCCATAATGTTCACGGTCTTCTTCACATAACTGACAACGTAAAACAATTTGGGCCATTAGATACTTTTAGTGCCTTTCCATTTGAAAATTTTATGAAAGAATTAAAATCTCTTTGGAGAAAATCTGAGAAATTATTAGAGCAAATTAGCAATCGTTATGCGGAAATGAGTTTTTATAAAATCAAATCTGACGATGCAGATATATCAAAAATAAGTGTAAAGAATTCACACGAAAAAGGACCGTTGATATCAGGTTGTTTCAATCCACAATTTTCGAAGGTTGAATTTCCCCATTTTATTATTTCAATCAAATCTTCTGATAATTGTTGTCTCATAGAAAAAGATATTGTCTGTTTGGAAAATATCGCAACGTCGAGTGAAGGTAATTATATTGCAATAGGTCGTAAATTCAAAATTGTTGAAGAACTTTATAATAATCCATGCAGTTCTATTCATTTGGGTATATTTAAAGTAAGTCAATTATCTGACATTCAAACCTGGCCTTTGCATAAAATCAGTCATAAATTCGTAAAATTGCCATACAGGAATGAAAGATATTTCGCAGTAATACCGCTTATAAGCACTACATATTAATAATATTTGTATATTGCGCTTTAATTTAATAAAAAATTAAAATAAATTCTGACAATAAAAGCAAAATAAAATATGACAATAAAATAAAAAATTAAAATGATTTCTGATACACAATAATCTATACAAATTGAAATCTTGTTTACAATATTACTCGTAGAAGCTCTTTTGTATAATTTCACAGGAAGATATCAAATCGAGGATTTATCGTCGTAGAATTCTCCGATGGTATCCAAGTAATACCCAAAATTTGGTTACAAAGTGAGGATGTATGCAAATATCCTTCATATTTCAAAACGGATTTAAGACTGCGAAAGGCAATTGGAAAAGAGGAAATACCAAATTCTGATTGGCCTTCCTTTAAAATTAATCGGATTTTTGGCGAGTATTGTAAGTATTTCAATAAAATAGCTTTTATTGCTGTTAAGTTTTACCTATTCATAATACTAAATGTTTACAACATTTTCAGCGTCTTTACAAAAGGCTGATGCGAAAGCAGAAAAGGCCTTATACACGTCAGATATGGATACTGAGAAAGAAGCTAAATCTTATAGAAAATATAGAGCGAGGAAAGTTTTATCTTCATCCGAAAGCGAAGAAGAGTCATGCACAAGTGCAATTTTGCCACCTGCTCCATGTCCTCCTGCAAAACGTAATTATAAACAATTCTAATCGCGTATATATATATATATAAAATTCATATATATCTCTCTTATATTTTAACATTATATTTTATTTTATCAATATGAAAAGTCAACGACTGTGCAATACAAACGAAATAGTACAATGTGAAAGTGCATCCATTACACGTTCTTGGGATTCTGCAAAAAAATACAAAGTATCATCACAAATTTCAAACTTGAGCTCCTACTCATCATCTTTGCAAGGTGAGCAAATTTATTACATATCTCCATGTAACAATGCATATAATATTATATAAAATTTCATACTTATAATTAATATTATCAGTAAGTATAAATTTAAAAATGTATACATAATTTTTTACATACAATATTTAAAATAATACATATACAATATTAATAATATTTTAAAAATTGTGTGCCTACATATTCTATCTATACATATATGGATATACGACGAAATATACATATATGTATATATAGAATAATATATATGTGTGCACTCATAAAGTTTACATATATCTTGTCAAAATTCCATTTTTCTTCTAACTTCTATTTTGTATGCTAAATGTATTTATAATATATTTTATGTGCAGATGCGAATGGTTATGGTATTTTGTACGAAAGAGATGAAGAAGCGTTTAACATGCTACAAGAGAGAAAAATGGAGACAATTTAATACACCGACATATTAATAAAATGGAGGAAGTTGGTCGATCTAGCTGTATGCAAAGAAACCGATATGTAAAGGAAAAGGAAAATGATGATTTAAATCATCAGTTTTCACAAACTGCAATTGGTAAGTAAATGTAATGCATATAAATATAATATGAACACACACACACATACGTACACACACATGCACGCACGCACACACGCACACGCATACGCACACGCATGCACCATTTATTATATATATATGGACCGTTTATTTTGAAAGTGGTGCAAGTCCATTTTCTTTTGTTTCGAGAAAATTAAATGTTAGCAGATCTGACAATTAAAAAATATAGGTTAATTATGTGAAGTCTGGGAATGTTTGTACTAATTTATCAATATGTAATTTGATTATATAAATTTCTTTTAGGCGAATTTAACTAAAATAATATATATTTCCAGGCTGCAAATGGACTTACACCACTTTCATAATTAGTCAATTGTAAATATCATTTAATTTCAATTTTGAAATAACAAATATCACTTAAAATATATTTCATATTAATCCAATTTTGTTTATAAATAATAACAAGAAATAAAATAGAATTTGTATTTTTTATTTTGAACGTTAATTATATTTATATATTGTTAAACTTAACACAAGATATTGGTATTATTAATTATTTATGCTCTTCATGTGGCAGTGTTTTGAAATATTCATGATGCACAGGAGGTATATAAGGTAATAGCTGCTGCATATCCTTATATTTTTCGTATGTACTAGGCCTGGCATCGTGATGGAAATTGGACTTACACCACTTTCATAATCAATGGTTACGCAATTTCTTTTACCGGCCAATTTTAAATTGAACAAAGCATTGGCATTTTTTGATATTAAATACTAACTAGTTATAAACAAAAAGTTTACACTAAATTAAGAATAAATTACGTCATATCTCATTTTTTAAAAAAAAGGACTTACACCACTTTCAAAATAAACGGTCCATATATATATATTTGAAATAAATGGTGTACATATAGAAATTTTGCAACTGTAATAAAGTTTAGCAATTGTGTATTGTGAGCAGATTTAGCAATTGTAAGGCCTTTATTTATACGTGTTAAATTGTTTTCTATACAAATTTAAAAATAATAGGTATTACAACTTTTACCTATTTCTAAAATTTTTAATAAAATCTATTATTATTATTATTTTTTTATAGTTTTATATAACTTTTATATAATAGATATGCAAAAGATAATAATAATAATAAATATTTTCATATAGAACTATCAATTTAAAAAAAAATGCAATAATCTACATTTTATTTCTTTCATTAGTAAAATTGTATAGTATATCGAAATACAATATATGTTCTTGTCTGCTATATTTTTTGAAAAAGCAACGTATGTAATGCCACTAATTTATATGTTTTATATACAATTTATATATTTTATTTACTATACTTATTACATTTTATTATATTATTATATACATTTATATACATTTATTTATATATATTATATACATGTATATGCTATTTATACATTATAAGTGTATATATATATATATATATATATAACCGTTTATTAATAATAAATGCTATTTACAGTGGATCATTTCAAGAGATTAACAAAAGAAATAGTGACTATAAAATATGATATGAGACAAGCATTGAGCTTATTAGATATTTTAGTTGAAAGAACTAATAAAAGCACAGAATGTGCAAGTACGAAATTTTCTTTTGGTGACGCTGAAAATCGGTTTCCGTTGCAAACTGTAGCCCAATTAGCGGAAGTTGAGGAGATTTTGAAAGTTTCAGATTCCCAACATAACACTGAAATAGTAAGTTAACGCATATAAATTTATATACAATATAATAGTCATGTGAAATTATATTTTAGTAATTGAATGCATATATATATATATGTATTTCACAATTATTATCAAATCTTTTATAAGTACATTATATAATCAATCTTAGGTAAACTTTTCCACAGTAAAAACATTGTATGTCCTTTTCAGAAATTTTAATCCCTATTTTAATTTTATACATATAAATAATCCCAATTAAAATAATTAAGCGTAAAAAGCTGGTTTTTTTTTACTTATAAAATTATCACATTTCATGAGATATATTAATCATTTAAAATTATTATTAATTATTTATTAGATATTATTAGAGATATTAATCACTTAAAATTGCTATAGAAAATGATTGAAGATTGTTAAGAAAAAGACATTACTTTATTTAATCTAATAATATATTACTTTTACTCTTACTTTATAGCGCATATATATCAAATCTATCGGAGGAACATGCGTCGATGATGCCGTAAAGAGAACGTTGTATAAAACATTCTCAAATAAATTGGCGGAGAAATATAACTGGGAAGGCCGACGCGGAAAAGAGCCACTGCATAAATTGAAACTAATAAAAGTTATTTTCAGTAAGTTTGTTTATATGTAAATACAACTGCAAAATATCTTCTGTTAGAAGATATTTTATTTTTTTTCCTCTCTATGTGCGTGTAAAAATGACAGCTAATTAAGTTTCAATAACTTGCCATGGAACATTTTGTATCATATATAGATATATTTATGATTACTACTTTAATCAAATTTAAAAAGTTTTTGATGAATTAAATTTTATTTCCATTTTTACATTGTATAACTTAAAAATAATTATTAAACAAAGATAATACACTATGAATTACTATAGTCATCAATCAATTAGTATAGAAGAAAAAGTTAAAATAATGAAAATATTTTTAGGATCCATACTTCACAATATCCCAGATTCCGATCAGGGCAAAATACAACGAAGGGTTATGGAGTGGTTTCGACATTCAAAAGCGAGACATGAAAATGAGAAGAAGCGGACCCATAGATGCGAAGGCAACGTTTCTAATTTATCAGAATAAAGAACTGGAAAGGTATATTAATAATGTCAAAAGGTATGAAATATTAATTATTTTAATCATTACTGGCAACATATTACATACAAATTCTATTGTACGTTGTGTTATAGAATTATTTGCATATTTCGCAGTTATTTTCACTTGCAATAATGTACGTAAGTTCGTTTTCAGCTCTTTTTATGAAACAGTCAATGATGAAATGCGATGTGCAAGTTTCCAATAGCTTATTATATCGCAAGTCTGAGACTTCTTAAAAAAAAAAAAAATTAATACAAGATATGAGAAGATATAGCGAAAAGATAATAAGGGGAGAAATATATTATTGTTTTAACACACAATTCTCTAAACTCGTATTCAGAATAATGTTTATATTTTTATATGTATCTATACTCACCATTCATACCCACGCTCATCACTGTATATTGAAATTAAATTTGCATGACTCTTTAATTATAGATTATTTCCGACACTATTTGTACACTACTATTGCTTATGTTTCTGTAAAAGCCATTGGCTTTAAGTAGAATGGACTGGGTCTTGATATTCACTGCTAATATTGAAAATCAATAGTATATGTTATGTAAATTATAAATTTTCAGTATTGAGAGCCATTAGAAAAATATAAAAACAGTAAGATTTAGACGGTAAACAAATTGATCAATCACAATTGAGTACTCTCGAAATAACCCTAGTGAATCTCGATTATGATTGGTCAATTCGCTTACTGTCTAAAAATAAGCCTATTATAATAGATTTTACATATGTTTCAGATGTGCATGGACAATTTACATCCACATTTTAATTAATAATAAAAGTTATAGTTTTTCGAGTTACGCGCATTATAAATATATTAAGATTGCATATAATAATTGAACATATGCATCTGTGTTAATAAAAATTTTTATTTTATGAAATTTTTATTGACACAGATTCGTGTGTTATCATCAATTACTGCAAAATATTTCTTATTTATATGATTTGTATTTGTTATTAGTTTTACAATAAATAGAAAAAGGTTTTTCACAATTTTTTCATTTTTGTGTGTTTACAATTATCTTCCTTTTACTATTAAGATAAAAATAGAACCGACTGATCGAAAAAGTGCGAAATCTTCTTAATTTATTAATTGTACCGTTAAAAATATTTGCAATTTTATTTCATATCGGTTATATATGATAATATATACAATTATAACTTAATTCAAATTTATCAATAAAACCGAAAAAATATTTTTCTTTTCAATAAAAAATTATATACAATACATTTACAGGCAATAACTAAAAAAAAAAATTTTTTGTAGGGATTGTTGGATATGTATTATTTATTCATTTTTCTGTTTGCGTAAATAATTGTATTAAAAACAATTAATATATTTTTGATTTAACGAAATATATTTCTTGTATTTGGTACAATTAGTACACACATAAAAATGAGTAAATAATATAAATTCAACAATTTATGAATGATAGTTTAGTTTTTAATTTTTGTGGAAAAAGCATCCATAATGAATCTATATAACCTCTAATTAATGTCTATTATTTATCCATCAAAGTTCCACAAAATATCTATGATTACACCATATAACGTTCATGTTACATCTATGAAGACGTCTAATGTTGAATGGAAGTAAGAAATGCGGAACTGTGGATGTCTAATAGATGTCTATAGGAGATTACATGGACGTCTAATAGAAGTTTTGAATCTCCATGATGAATGTCTACTGGACTTCCATTAGAGGTTTTTGTTCCGTGTGGGTTTAACCGTTTAAAAGTTATTACTTTTGCGGAGCGATCAGAGAGAGAGAGAGAGAGAGAGAGAGAGAGAGAGAGAGAGAGAGAGAGAGAGAGAGAGAGAGAGAGAGAGAGAGAGAATGTGTATGTGTGTGTATGCGCGTATACGTTCTCTCTCACACATACACCCCATCGCATGTAGCAAATAGTTGATCGCAGCGAGCGCCTCACATAATTACCAGCATGGGACGGTGAGTTGCGCCGCTCCTGCCTGCCTCGCGTACGCGACCCGTAATTCGTTAACTATTTGGCTTATAATTTAAAAACTAAGTCTCGGAAAAAATTTTGGCAAAGGAAAAATCATCATAAATCGAATATATCGTACATTTAAATACATCTTATATTTAAATATATTATACGTTTAAATATGATACATTATTTTTTTAAATAATAAATAAATATTAATAAATAACAAATTTGAAGACTCTAAATGTAAACATATTACAATGTGATTAAATAAAAAAGGCTAATAAGAGCTAGATGCAAAGAATTAATACATCATTAATTTATATAGAAAATCATGTGATTCATATCTTTAATGGACTTTTTGGTTCTTCCTTTGGATCCTCTTCAAATATTAATAAATACAAATAAATTAATATTAAAAAAAAAATCTTAGAAAATTTGGACTTAAAATCTAGTTTTCAAAGTGATAATATATATTATACATATAGTTTTTACATAGATGATATATACATAAAATAATTATAATGTAGGCTCAGAGGTAAGAGCAGTCGCTCGGCAAGCGAAAGATTCGGGTTCGATTCCAGATTCAGCGACTTCGCCTCGATATTTTTCTCGCCTTCGTCTCTCCAGGGGAGTAAAGAGGGGTTATTATCCAGACAGCACAAAACATACTCAGGATCATCCTGAATATGTCCAGGACGGTTCAGGACATTTGTAGGATGTTTTAAGATATATTATTATAAACATATTTATAAAAATTTAATATGCATACATAATTATTTTTAGTTGTGTCGGCTATTTAATATAATCTAGAAATCTTAAGTATTATAATAAGTATTAATGTCCTATAAATGTCCACTGGATAACCCCTGGATGTCTGTAGGATATATCTGCCCTGTTTATTATATTGGATGTCTTTTGGATTTCCAGAGGACATATATACATGTGCAATTAATTGTTAACATTACTTTCGTTTACTATTAATAATTGAATTTGATGCGCACATTTTCATATATCCAAAATTATTATTTATTTAATATTTCATGAGAAATGTTACTGTTCGCAACATTCCGAAAACTTTACAAACAATAGTATTCAACCGCTAGTTCGTTTGTTTACCGCTATGCGACACGCGAACTCGTATTTGAGATTTGGTCATGAGAATTATATAAAGCTTGCAAAGAGCAACTGACAGGAAATTACAAATGTAATTATTTTCTATCAGTTCAATTTCTGATGCAATCCCAACATAGGGAATTCAGATATTGGATTGTTTAGAAAATATTACACAATTCAAAGCCGGGAGCCAAACCTAAAATATTCATGTACAGCACGAAAGCCTCAAATATTAAAGAACGGTGAACTATTTTTAATATTAGATTTTTAATATTGGCAGTAAATAACAAAACATAATTTTAATTTATATTTAAATTTAAAAATTTGCTCCTTGAAACATACGAAAAATGTCCCTAACATATTCTATAAAAATCCTTAGGATGTTCCACAGGATCTCCCTGGATTCTCCAGAGGTTAATATATGGCTATCATTTACTCTTCCTCAGGACATCCAGAGAAGATCTGAGGATTACAATGGGATATCCTGAGGATATCCTACATGTATGTCCTGGATGCCCTTTGGACGTCCTAAGGACATCCTTGTGCTGTCTGGGTATATATATATATATATATATATATATATATATGATTACTTTAATGGAATACTGTTTAGTGGAATAGTTTAATAAAAATTTGTATGAAAATATTCATATTAAATATATATTTATCATTACTTTAACATTAAGGGGATGGTGATCTCGTTTTAGAAACAAGATCACAACATAATCTCAAAAATGTTGAGTTTAATTGAAATAAATAAAATAGTATATATTATATATATTGTTGCGTCCGCGGATCGAAATCGATATAACTCGAATCCGCGTGACACAACCGACACTCGCGTACCGCAAGTAAATAATTAACACTCCTTTGAAAGAACGAAAGGAACTTTAATATAATAACACAGAACACTATTATACAAGGAACACAGAACTATAACGGTTATCGTAATCTCGAATACGTCCGCCCGGAATGGCATACGTCGCGAGACTCTAAGATGGCCGATCTCTCTTCAGATGAACGCCGTTGTTTAACAACAACCCTTAGCAACGTTCTCCCGGAGACGGGTACAGCAGATTCAGGAATAACGGTCACAGACGACCCGCAGGGACGCAACATTACTCCCCCTCTTCAAGATTGTCGTCCCGACAATCAATGGTAGAAGGGCTCTTCTAAATTAAATGGGTTGGTCGTTGTCCTCTTCTTCCAAGGCGTCGACTCCAGGGTACAAAAACGGTTTCTTGCCCTACCCTGAGCTGCTGCTGCAGGTTACCGAGCACCGTCAAAATCCAGAACCCAATCGACTTCGATAAATCTTGAAATTGCAGAAGCTGTCCCCCGTTCTTCGCCTGATTTCCGGAAATGTCCAATGCTGCCGCATCTCCGCATCTCAACATAAGGGAGCGAATCTTCGGACAAGAGGGGGGTAACACCCGTGGACCCACCATCCTTCTAAGAGGACACCTCAAGTCCCTGTCTCGAAATTCGCCCTTCGTCCCACGGGAAAACCACGGTCACAAACCGGGGAGAGACAGAGTCTTCAATGATGGTCTTTGAAGAACAAATTTCGAAACAAGATTCTATAAAACATCTTCTTCCATTCCTTAAGAAAAAGAAACAGAAAGAAAATTAACAAATATCAAGTAACATAAACCATAAATCGGGTTTCGGATGTGATTTAAATCTGCCTTTCATGATACGAAGCTAATCGATCTAAATGAACTATTTTATTTCTATGCCTTCTAGACTTCCGGATACAATAAACAACATCATTAAGTTTCTTAATTATTTCATAAGGACCTTCCCAATTGCTTTGTAACTTGGGAGACCTACCAACAATCCTACGAGGATTAAACAACCAGACTTTCTGTCCACACTCAAAATGAATTTGACGAGCCTTTCGATCATAGTAAGCTTTTGCTCTTGAAGACTTCATATTTAAGCGTTGCCTAACCCTATCATGAATTCTATTCAATTTTTCTTTTAGTTCCGTCACATAACTTTCTTCCGAAACATCCACTCCAACTTCTGGAGGACTACCACGAAGAAGATCTAAAGGTAGTTTCAAATCTCGACCAAAACATGATTCGGCTGGAGAAATTCCTGTAGTCTCGTGTTTGGCTGACCTATAAGCTAATAAACACATTCCTATCCAACGATCCCAATCTCGTTGATTTTCCGCAACAAACTTAGCCAAATAATTTATAATTGTTTGATGCTGTCGTTCGACCAAACCATTGGACTGAGGATGAAATGGAGTAGTTCTGGTCTTTTTAATTCCCAATAAACTTGACAATTCGTGGAAAACACGAGAATCAAAATTCCTCCCTTGATCGGTGTGTAATTCTGAAGGTACACCGTATCTTGAAATTACTTGATTTACGAAGATTTCCGCAACAGTATTCGCCCTGAAATTCTTCAACGGAAAAGCTTCGACCCATTTGGTGAAACAGTCAGAAACAACTAATAAGTATTTATTCCCTGTAGAAGATGTCGGAAATGGACCCAAAATATCCATTTGCATTCTCTCAAATGGAACTCCAGCGTTATAAATTCGTAATTCAGATTTTCCTTTATCAAAAGGTCCTTTTTAGCAATACAAACGTGACAAGACCTGCACCAATTTTCAACGTCCTGCTTACAGGTGCCCCAATAAAATCGTTTTCGGATCTTTCCCAAGGTCTTGTTCACTCCGAAATGTCCACTAGAAGAAGAATCATGAGCTTCTTCCAAGATCTGCCGAATTCTCCTTTGTGGAACTACAATTTGAAAAATAGAAGTCTGTAAATTAGGAGATTCCCACTTCCTAAATAAAACACCATTTTTTAAAACGAGAGAATCCCACTGCGACCAATAAATTTTGGAAAACAAATTTTCTGAAACAATTTCCTGCCAAGAAGGACGCTGATCCTTTTCTTTTCCAAGTAAGATCTTCGTTATCGCCGGATCTTCTAATTAATCCTTCCTCCAATTTCCTAAATTTTCCAACCCAAAGACAATTCTTCCAACGAATTCCTCCTTTTTCAAATCAATTTTGTTGCAATAGTTGCAATTGATTTCTGCACAAGGGCGTCTCGATAATCCATCAGCGTTCCCATGAAGTTTCCCTTTTCGGTGAAAAATTTCAAAATCATATTGCTGGATTCGCTCTAACCATCGCGCCATTTGTCCTTCTAGATTTTTGAATGACATCAACCACCGTAAAGAAATGTGATCAGTTCTAATCACAAATTTACGTCCGTATAAATAGTGATGAAATGACTTCAATGAATCTATAATAGCAAGTAACTCTCGTCGAGTTACACAATAATTCCTTTCTGATTTCCCCAACACACGACTATAATAAGCAATAACTTTTTCTGAGCCGTCCAGAATTTGAGATAACACTGCGCCAATACCATGGTTTGAGGCGTCAGTATCAAGAAAAAATTGACCTTCATTCCTGGGAAAAGATAAAATAGGAGAGGACATTAAATGTTTCTTTAATTCCTGAAAAGCTGATTCGCACTGTTTTGTCCACACAAACTTTGTCAAATTCTCGGTCAAAGAAAATAATGGCTTAGCTATTAAAGAAAATCCCTTCACAAATTTTCTATAATAAGAACAAAAACCCAAGAAACTACGTACCTGCTTCTTGGTGCGAGGAACTGGCCAATCCCTAACAGCAGAAATTTTCTCAGGATCCGTTGTCACTCCTCCTTCAGAGACAACATGACCGAGATATTTAATTTCCCTTTTGAAGAAAGAACACTTCTTCGGATTCAATTTTAAATTGGCAGAGCGCAAACGCAAGAAGACTTGCTTCAAATGGTCCAACATCTCCTCGAAATTTTTACCGAAGATAATTACATCATCTAAATACACCAGACAAATCTTGGATAATTTTCGTAAAACCTTTTCCATTAATCGCTCAAAAGTGGCAGGGGCATTGCAGAGTCCAAATGGCATACATGTAAACTGCCACAAGCCATTTCCAATTGAAAATGCTGTCTCTTTATCTTCTGAACGAATTTTCACTTGCCAATATCCGCTCTTCAAATCTAACGAAGAAAACCAAGAGTTTCCGGATAATTGGTCGAGTATATCATCAATCCGAGGCATTGGATAGGAATCTTTTTTAGTCACGGCGTTTAATTTCCTGTAGTCGACACAGAATCTAATCGCCCCATCTTTCTTTTTCACCAAAACCGCAGGAGACGCCCATGGACTTTGTGATTCCTCAATTACTCCTTGACGTCTCATATCTTCAATAATCGTATCTACCTTTTCCCGCATTTGTAACGGAATTCGTCGGGGAGCCTGTTTAATTGGATTAGAATTGTTCACATTAATTTCATGCGCCTCCCCATTACAATTTCCAGCCACTATTTCCTCCGAAAATATATCCTGAAAATCTACTAAAAATCGAGCAAAAATATCCTTCTGTTTACTTGAAAAATCTTGAGATTCCTTTTGAAAGAGTTCTTTCAAAAATGGAGGAACTTCATTTGTACAATCTTCAATGCGTGAACATAAAAACTTTTCTTTTTTTTCACACTAGGATTGCCAAAGATTGGCTCAAAAATGTTTTCCAAATTAACCATGGACAGAAAATCATTTCCCAATAAACAATCTTCAACTATATTAGCAACAAAAACCGGAAGTTCTACAGAACATTTTCCCAAGCTAATCATCACGATTACCTTGAATTTTACGGGGACTTCTTCCCCCGTGGGATATTTTAAATGAAAAGAATTATCAAGAGGGATTCGCCGCTTAGGCATTCTAACAAAATTACTCCTGATAAGAGACACATCCGAACCCGTATCAATTTTAAAATTACACAATTGTTCATCAATAAACCCTTTAAAATTAAACAATTTCTTATTATTAGTGCCAGTATTATTGCTAACATTTTTACAATTACATAAATAACTCTGTAATTCTATTGGGGCTCCTTGTTCTCGCGTCGAACCTGCCCCGAACAGCTCGACAAAATTCAGTTTCCCCCTTTTTTTAGGAATGGACACTCCGCTCGAAAATGGCCTGAGCCTCCACATTGCCAACATTCTTTTACAAATGTTTTATTATTATTTGTGCCAGAACTTTTGTAAAAATTTTTATATTGTTCCTGTTTCTTTTCTTTAGCTTTATCGCCAGAATTTCCAGAACTTCTTTTATTGTCAAATTTGTTAAAATTATTTCTATTCCCGAAATCAAAATTCCTTCCTCTAGCAAAATTATTTTTATTATTATTATTATTATTGCCAAAATTGAAATTATTATTCCGTCTTTCAAAATCACTTTCCTGTATAACTTTCACCGCCATGGCCATTTGTATGGCCATTTTCAAGGAGGTGATTCCCTCCAACTGCAGAGTCCTTCTCACAAATCTATTAGACAACGCGGTAACAAACTGCGCGCAAGCAATTTTATCTCGAACTTCATGCGTACATTCGGGATATGCTAACTGTGAAAGCCGTTCAATTTCAGAGCCCAAGGTAGCCTCATCTTCCCCCAACTTTTGCCTTCTGTTTGTAAATTGGGAATAATATGACTGTGACAAAAATCCTTCCCCAAACCGCAATTCTAATTTGGATTTCAATTCCGCGTAATCGAGATTCTCAATATTAATGACATACTCCAATACCGCACGCGCCTTTCCTCTAAGACATGATACGAGAGCGACGCTTTTCGCAGCGTCACTCCACCTATTTGCTCGCGCGATTAACTCGAACTGTGAGAAGAACTCCCTTAGCGGAACAGTCCCGTCAAAAATATCCGGCTTTAATTTAAAGCCTAATTCCGTATTAATATTAATTGAATTACGCGCGTCTCTCTCAAAATTAGGCGTAACATTAGGCATAAAATTTCTGTTCATAGAGCGACTTAGCTGGTTGTTATCATCCAGCAGACGAATTCTCTGCTCCATTCCACGTAACGCTTCGTCGCGTTGGCGCAGTTGTGCCTCAAATATAGCTCGCTGCTCATCGTGAAGGCGCAATTGCGTCTCAAAATCGGTTCGCTGCTGTAATCGCTCCTCGCGTAGCTCACGGATCTCACGCATCGCTGACTGAAGCGTAACCGTTTCCAATGATGGTCCCGATGTTGTAGCCGCCGTTGAAGTCAGACGACTCCTCTTTCTCGTCGTAACTCCTGCCGTCGGCGAATTTTCCTGTTCCATCTCCATTTTTATAGACGAAAAAACACACAATTCTCCAGAAAATCGTCCGCTCCGTTGTATCCCGGAGGGGCCCCCAAAATGTTGCGTCCGCGGATCGAAATCGATATAACTCGAATCCGCGTGACACAACCGACACTCGCGTACCGCAAGTAAATAATTAACACTCCTTTGAAAGAACGAAAGGAACTTTAATATAATAACACAGAACACTATTATACAAGGAACACAGAACTATAACGGTTATCGTAATCTCGAATACGTCCGCCCGGAATGGCATCCGTCGCGAGACTCTAAGATGGCCGATCTCTCTTCAGATGAACGCCGTTGTTTAACAACAACCCTTAGCAACGTTCTCCCGGAGACGGGTACAGCAGATTCAGGAATAACGGTCACAGACGACCCGCAGGGACGCAACAATATATTAAAATAATGAGGACTCCGTAGTTGCAAATTTAAATAATTATCTATAATAAATGCCAAGCAATAATTCCCCCCCCCTCTTTCTCTCTCTTTAAAAATATATTTTTTTTCTAATAATTAAACAAAATATGTATTTATTTTGTTTATTACATTATTTTTTTAAAAATATACAGGTAAATCTTTTATCTGATTATATATTTAAATTTGCAACCACAAAGTTTTCATTATTTTAATATTAAAAATTTACCTTTTTATTTATATATATAACTAAAACTTACATTTTTGAGATTATGTTAGGATTTTTTTTCTGAAACAAAATCTCACTCTCTTAATTATTTATTTTAATTTAATATTGGATAAACATATAACAGGATAACGTCTTGTTAATTGAATATACATTTCAGGATAACTTGTATGATGTCAAAACATTTTAAAAAACATATCTCGGATTTGGGTGATCGTCAGTTCCGCCGTCATATAAAAAATGAAACGGAAAAAGTGCTGAGATATGTTTTCGAGGATATAAAAAATGATGATGATACGGATGAAGAAACAAGAAAAGGTATAATTTTTACAATATTATTATATTGAAAAATTATATGTATTATGAAACAATTTATTTCATCCTACAGAAGACATGTTGTTTTAAAAAGAAAATTATATTAAAATTATTTGTATTATTAACTAAGAATCTGTAATTATCATTTTTGTTACTAAGTACAAATGTTTTATAATCATTTAATAGAAATAAATGTATTAATTATTTTATAATCGCTAAATTTAACATTAAAAAAAATTGATTGTTAAATAAATAAATTTAAATTAATTGTAAAATCCAGATTAATTGAATATTATATTATCATGGCATATATATAATTTCATCTCTATAACATTCCCAATGAAAATGAACAAACATAAGAAGCATATAATAAGCAAATAATAAGAAGCCCAGATTATTAGATATTGAAGTCATATGAATTAAATGTAAAATTTGATTTAAAATAAACAATTAATACATTTTCACTTTTCAATAAAAGAGTAACACGATTATTAATGTTTTTCTTCAATTATTTAAAACAGAATAAAAATTTATTCAAATAAATATTATTTTATACATTCATAATTATTGTAGCAGAAAATATTAATTCTAAATGTTATAAATAGGCAGACAATATATAAAACATTTTAATGTTTTATTACATAAGTATTATAGGTATCTTAAATATTCCGGGAAGTTCATATGTTTTCAATATTAAAAATATTTTTGTCAAAATATTGTAAATATCATATAATATATGTATCATTTTAGTTTTTAGCATAATATTTTCATACAAGAAATATAATGTAGAGAATCAATATTAAGTGTTTAATTTTAAAATACTTATAAAACAATATTCCTATGATATATATAAATATATCCCAGCAAAAACAGAACATTGCAGCAACATTATGGCAATGTTGCAACATTGTAGCAACATTGCAGCAATATTGCAACATTGCCACAATGTTGCTGCAATGTTCTGTGTTTGCTGGGATATAATGTTTGGAAATATTCCCACAATATCATGTATAATATTTATGTAATATTTTTTAAATATTGTAATTTGTACTACATTATGCGCTATTATGGATGCTAAGGAATTCATTAATTGTAATCCATTATTATATATTTTTCGAATTACTCGGTTTTGCCTCGTACAATATATTGTTACGACTGAATCATTACATAGATCATGCTCTTCCTCTAGAGAGAATCCACTTGATAGACGTTTTACAGCATCAGAATCAATGTGATAATGAATTTGAAGAAGTGCTAGATAAATTTGATGAAGAAAACTGTCATATTGATATAAATTGTCTGGATTCGGATAGTGATCCAATTGATTCAGATATTTAATGGTTTGACAATACAGATGATACAACAGTAGTGACATCATATCTTCCTGAATATGAAGATGTGATGAATGATACGGAGTGTTCCATAGAAGAAAATGAAAATAAAGAAATCGATAATACTAAACAATTTATAAGAAATTGGAAATTGAGAAATAATATTTCTCATACAGCTGTGACTGAGTTGTTATGTCATTCAAAATTGCATTCTTGTTTTCAAACTTTACCAACAAAATCAAAAACATTAATGAATACTCCTCGCAACAAAGTAAATGTTATACCCATGACACCAGGTGGATACATGCACATAGGTTTGCATAAAGGCATAACAGAAACAATTTTAAATCAAAACAAAGAATTATTTCTTAATGGGATCGATATATCAATTTTTATAGATGGTATTCCACTTTTCAAATCAGGTGTATCATTGTGGCCTATTGTAGGTTCTGTAAAAAATACCCGTCATATTTTTCTTATTGGAGCTTATTACGGTCCTGAAAAGCCGTATGATAGTAACCTTTATCTAAGTGCTACTGTAAATGATATTAAAGATGTATGTCAAAATGATATAATAATTGAAGGATTATATTAATAACTGTCGAATTGATTCTGTTATAGCCCAGACAGCACAAAACATCCTCAGGATCATCCCGAATATGTCCAGGACGGTTCAGGACATTTATAGGATGTTTTAAGATATTATTATAAATATATTTATAAAAGTTTAATATGCATACATAATTATTTTTAGTGGTGTCGGCTATTTTATATAATTTAGAAATCTTAAGTATTATAATAAGTATTAATGTCCTATAAATGTCCACTGGATAACCCCTGGATGTCCCTAGGATATATCTGCCCTGTCTATTATATTGGATGTCTTTTGGAGTTCCAGAGGACATATACATGTGCAATTAATTGTTAATTTCGTTTAATATTAATAATTGAATTTGATGCGCACATTTTCAGATATCCAAAATTATTATTTATTTAATATTTCATGAGAAATTTTACTGTTCGCAACATTCCAAAAACTTTACAAACAATAGTATTTAACCGCTAGTTCGTTTGTTTACCGCTATGCGACACGCGAACTCGTATTTGAGATTTGGTCATGAGAATTATATAAAGCTTGCAAAGAGCAACTGACAGGAAATTACAAATGTAATTATTTTCTATCAGTTCAATTTCTGATGCAATCCGAACACAGGGAATTCAGATATTGGATTGTTTAGAAAATATTACACAATTCAAACCCGGGAGCCAAACCTAAAATATTCATGTACAGCACGAAAGCCTCAAATATTAAAGAACGATGAACTATTTTTAATATTAGATTTTTAATATTGGCAGTAAATAATAAAACATAATTTTAAAATTTGCTCCTTGAAACATACGAAAAATATCCCTAACATATCCTATAAAAATCCTTAGAATGTTCCACAGGATCTCCCTGGATTCTCCAGAGGTTAATATACGGCTATCGTTTACTCTTCCTCGAGACATCCAGAGGAGATCTGAGGATTACAATGGGATATCCTGAGGATATCCTACATGTATGTCCTGGATGCCCTTTGGACGTCCTAAGGACATCCTTGTGCTGTCTGGGAGCTGATACACCAGCAAAATCATATATTTTAAATGTCAAAGGTCACTGCGCATATTATAGTTGTACTAAATGTCATATAAAAGGCGAATATAATCATAAGTGCGTTTATATGTTAAATAATCATGAACAATTACGAAATGATGTTGAATTTAAAAATAAAACTGATCCTAATTATTATTTAGGACATAGTATTTTAACAGACATTCCGAATTTTGATATTGTTAATCAAATTCCTTTAGACTACGTGCACTTAATATGCCTCGGTGTTATGCGTAAACTTTTATATTTATGGTTAAGTAAATCAAAACAACCATATTCTTTAAATGCGCAAAGTATACAACGTTTGCCTTTTTGCTAGAAAACATTGCAGCGTTTGTCCCTAATGAATTTTCACGCAAAACTCGATCGTTACAATTAGTTAAATATTTCAAAGCAACCGAATATAGATTATTGCTTTTATATACAGGTCCTGTTGTTTTAAAAAAAATTTTAGATAAAAATATATTTAACCATTTCTTGATTTTACACGTATTTATACGAATTCTATGTAGTAATGATTGTAATCAGTACATCGAATATGCAGGTCAACTCTTAGAAAAATTTGTTGATGCAATGCCACATTTGTATCATGAATGTTTTGTATCGCATAATATGCATGGATTGATACATGTCCCAGACAGCACAAGGATGTCCTTAGGACGTCCAAAGGGCATCCAGGACATATATGTAGGATATCCTCAGGATATCCCATTGTAATCCTCAGATCTCCTCTGGATGTCCCGAGGAAGAGTAAATGATAGCCGTATATTAACCTCTGGAGAATCCAGGGAGATCCTGTGGAACATCCTAAGGATTTTTATAGGATATGTTAGGGATATTTTTCGTATGTTTCAAGGAGCAAATTTTAAAATTCAAATATAAATTAAAATTATGTTTTGTTATTTACTGCCAATATTAAAAATCTAATATTAAAAATAATTCACCGTTCTTCAATATTTGAGGTTTTCGTGCTGTACATGAATATTTTAGGTTTGGCTCCCGGGTTTGAGTTGTGTAATATTTTCTAAATAATCCAATATCTGAATTCCCTATGTTGGGATTGCATCAGAAACTGAACTGATAGAAAATAATTACATTTGTAATTTTCTGTCAGTTGCTCTTTGCAAGCTTTATATAATTCTCATGACCAAATCTCAAATACAAGTTCGCGTGTCGCATAGCGGTAAAAAAACGAACTAGCGGTTGAATACTATTGTTTGTAAAGTTTTTGGAATGTTGCGAACAGTAACATTTCTCATGAAATATTAAATAAATAATAATTTTGGATATATGAAAATGTGCGCATTAAATTCAATTATTAATATTAAACGAAATTAATGTTAACAATTAATTGCACATATATATGTCCTCTGAAAATCCAAAAGACATCCAATATAATAGACAGGGTAGATATATCCTACAGACATCCAGGGGTTATCCAGTGGACATTTATAGGACGTTAATACTTATTATAATACTTAAGATTTCTAAATTATGTTAAATAGCCGACACAACTAAAAATAATTATGTATGCATATTAAATTTTTATAAATATATTTATAATAATATCTTAAAATATCCTACAAATGTCCTGAACCGTCCTGGACATATTCAGGATGATCCTGAGGATGTTTTGTGCTGTCTGGGGTTATACAAGATGTTAAAACATTTGGACCATCAGACAATTACAGTGCCTTTAAATATGAAAATTTTTTACAGCATCTAAAACGAATAGTCAAAAAGTATATGCAACCTTTACAACAATTGTATAATCGGTATCATAAAATGAAATCTGATATAAAAAGGACTGATTTTCGTACAACTGAACTTGTAATCGTTAGCGAATCGCAAACTGGTTATTGTATTTTGCCCAATGGAAAAAGAGGACCTTCGTATACAGAAGCTATTTCAAATAATTATCGTTTTCGAGTGCATACTATCAATGATAATTGCTGTTTATTGACAAATGGAGAAATTGTAAAAATAACAAAATTTTCTTACGACTTTGAGAAGGAAGAATCAATCATTTGTGGGAAAAGATACGAGCGAACAGAAAATTTATTTACAATTCCATGTGAATCTTCTTTATTTCAAATTTATGTCGTTTCTCAGTTTTCGCAAGAAAAAATGTGGTCATTGGATAAAATTAGAAATAAAATGTTTGTATTGCCGTATAAAAACAAATTCGTTGTATTACCATTGCTGCATAATGAATATAATACAGAGAAATTTATTTTGCAAGTTCGTTAATACAATATATATATATATATATATATATATATATATATATATATATATATATATATGTGTGTGTGTGTGTGTGTGTGTGTGTGTGTGTACGCGCGCGTGTGTGTGGTGTGGTGTGTGTGTGTTTATAAAATTTGTATATTAGTATTCAAATAAAAATATTGAAATATTTATTTAATAGCATATTATTATTTATTGTAATCTATACATTTGAAAAATATTCGGAGAACATTCTAATAATATTATAGAATATTTTATAATGATATCTCAGGAACATTATATGAACCTCAAATTGTTGACCAGAATAATATTCTAAGAACATTTTCATAATATTCCACTGATATTAAAATAATATATGAAAGATATTATGTAAAGTAGACATATAACATCAACAGAATAATCCCATGATATTAAAAAATATTATATAATATTTTCGGAATATTATAATTATATTATTTTAATTTTTAATAATATTCATATAATATTCTAGGAATATTGTGTGCTTATAGGGTTAGAGTTAAGGCTTTAAATCTATTTAAATATATATTTTTATATGAGAGAATGGCCAAAAGCTGCAGAATTTGTTCGGTTTTTGCTGACAATCTGCTATCAGATTGTCTTGCGCCTTGCGCAGATCTTGCTCGATTTTTGCCATCAATTTGACATCAAATCATGTCAAGCTTTGTTCGGTTTTTGCCGTCAATTTGCTGTCAGGTTATGTCAACAAGCTTTGTCACCAAAACACAAGCTTAATGCGGACACAGATGGCACTGGATTTGTTACCAAGTTTTGAGCGAATTTGATGTCAATTTAGCAACAATTTGTTATCAAATTGCTTACTGGCATTATTCTGTACATGAAAGTATTACAATAAGGTTATCGAAAAGTAAATATTTGATGAGATATTTTATTTTTTATACCAAAATATATTAGATTAAGATATAAAATAACTCAAAAAGTACTTAACAAAAACATAGTTTATTATAGAGTTTTGAAAAAGTCTCGACAAGGGCTATAAGATTATGTAATAAAAAATAGGTTTCAGTTTAAAAAATTCAATGTGACCTTGATATGATCTTAACAATGCCATCCAAAGTCTAACTAAATTTCTTATCTCCTTTCCTCCTCAGAACCAAACTTTTGTCTAAAAAGTTTTCTTCTAAAACTTACAGGTTTTGAGATATTTGCGTGTATTGATTAAAATGACTCACCCTGTATATACTTTTGTCTTTTCATTTCTCCTTCTCTTTTCTCTATCTTCTTCTCTCTCTATTTCTTTTGTCTATTTTTCGTCTTCTTTATTTTCTTTAATTTTATTTTTTTCACAAACGGCCACTCGAACTTTCAAAATTCGCATCACAGTTCAAGAATTGACAATCACAAGAAATATAAGCATTACTGCGCTTGTGCAGCCAATCAGATTTAGGCACAATTTACCTCGTCGTCCCGCAGTAGCTTCACTTCCCTCGCCTAAACTATGAGTTTATGCTGGGTCTTTATATTTTCTATGTCTAACACGTAATGTTGATCTTTTGTTTTGACCACGGTTATATAAGCTCCATACCCAGACAGCACAAAACATCCTCAGGATCATCCTGAATATATCCAGGACGGTTCAGGACATTTGTAGGATGTTTTAAGATATTATTATAAATATATTTATAAAAGTTTAATATGCATACATAATTATTTTTAGTTGTGTCGGCTATTTTATATAATTTAGAAATCTTAAGTATTATAATAAGTATTAATGTCCTATAAATGTCCACTGGATAACCCCTGGATGTCTGTAGGATATATCTGCCCTGTCTATTATATTGGATGTCTTTTGGATTTCCAGAGGACATATACATGTGCAATTAATTGTTAACGTTAATTTCGTTTAATATTAATAATTGAATTTGATGCGCACATTTTCATATATCCAAAATTATTATTTATTTAATATTTCATGAGAAATGTTACTGTTCGCAACATTCCGAAAACTTTACAAACAATAGTATTCAACCGCTAGTTCGTTTGTTTACCGCTATACGACACGCGAACTCGTATTTGAGATTTGGTCATGAGAATTATATAAAGCTTGCAAAGAGCAACTGACAGGAAATTACAAATGTAATTATTTTCTATCAGTTCAATTTCTGATGCAATCCCAACATAGGGAATTCAGATATTGGATTGTTTAGAAAATATTACACAATTCAAAGCCGGGAGCCAAACCTAAAATATTCATGTACAGCACGAAAGCCTCAAATTTTAAAGAACGGTGAACTATTTTTAATATTAGATTTTTAATATTGGTAGTAAATAACAAAACAATTTTAATTTATATTTAAATTTTAAAATTTTCTCCTTGAAACATACGAAAAATATCCCTAACATATCCTATGAAAATCCTTAGGATGTTCCACAGGATCTCCCTGGATTCTCCAGAGGTTAATATAGGACTATCATTTACTATTCCTCAGGACATCCAGAGGAGATCTGAGGATTACAATGGGATATCCTGAGGATATCCTATATGTATGTCCTGGATGCCCTTTGGACGTCCTAAGGACATCCTTGTGCTGTCTGGGTAAAGTTAGCCGGATCACTTTAACTTTTTAATAATTAATTAATTATCTAATCGTTTGGTGGTTGTTTGGTGATGATTGGTAGCGTAATCAAAACGTTTGGTGGTCAATCGTTTTTTTAAAATTGAATAGTTAAAATATTGGTGTAAAGTTAGCCGGATATTTTTAATTTTTAGTCTAATCGATTAAATCAGGGCTTATTCGATGCAGAATCGTTAGGTGGTCACAAATCCTTTATTTACAACGTTTAGTAGTTCATAATTTATCCAAAAAGTAAAAAAAACCATGTTAGGTAGTAAAACCGCGGTTAGGTAGTGGGGATGGCTAACTGGAATAACTTTTATCGACTAACTTACTTATTTCGCGCGTGCGCACTCCGTTTTGGCCAACACTAACATCAAAGGTGTCAACAGGGAGTTGCTCTATTCTCTATTGTATATACTATATACCGTGGTTCAACATTCTTATTACATTTTAGAATGCTTGATTGTGATTGGTCGATTTGCTTAAGTATATATATATACCCAGTAAGCAATTTGATAACAAATTGTTGCCAAATTGGCATCAAATTCGCTCAAAACTTGGTAACAAATCCAGTGCCATCTGTGTCCGCATTAAGCTTGTGTTTTGGTGACAAAGCTTGTTGACATACCCTGACAGCAAATTGACGGCAAAAACCGAGCAAAGCTTGACATGATTTGACGTCAAATTGATGGCAAAAATCGAGCAAGATCTGCGCAAGACAATCTGATAGCAGATTGTCAGCAAAAACCGAACAAATTCTGCAGCTTTTGGCCATTCATATAAAAGTATATATTTAAATAGATTTAAAGCCTTAACCCTAAGTAACAAAATGATGATAAGTTATGGTCATAAAATGACCATTAGATAATTAGACATTATACAAAATCATATATTAATATGTTAAAACATATAGGTAAATTCAAATAACTTAATTTATAAAATTAAAGATCTTTTTGGACAGAAATTGTTTGAATAAGTGAAAATCGAACAATTATCTGTCCGATTTGCAAAAAATCAATTCAATATCTGAATTTCCTGTATAAGAATTGTGTCAAAAATTGAACTGATAGAAATATATATATTATAATATTATTAGCATTTTGTAGGCTTTATATACACTCATGACAAGAATTTGAATACGGGTATAGATAATGAATAACGCGCCGCATAGCGATAAGCGACTGAACTATTTTATAATACTTTGTAATAAGCTGCAGATTTTGTTCGGTTTTTGCTGCCAATTTGCCATCAGATTGCGCACTCTAGATCCTGCTCAGTTTTTGCCGACAATCTGATGTCAGTCATGTCAGCAAGCTTTGCTCGGTTTCTGCCGCCAATTTGCTGTGTAGTTATGTTAGCAAGCATTGCTTGATTCTTGCCGGCAATCTGCCAGCTTAATCGGTAATAACAACTCTTGTACCAAATTTGTAGCCTTTTTGCTGACAATAATTTGTAGCAAGCACTTGGCAATATCTGTTAGAACAGACCTGGCTGACTGGGTAAATTTATAATGAAGGAAGTGGAACTCGTAGTATTTCGTTTGATCAAAAAGTTTGTTTATATAATTTATTGAATAATTATTTTGATGCTTACCATGATTTTATTCATTACTATTTATTTTTTTTATATTCTGCTCAAGTACATTTAATTACATATAACTCGTATGGGGTATCCCACGAAACTTTAATAAACTATTGCCAAAAATCCCGTAGTGGCGGAAAACTACGTATTATGTACTTGATTTAATTAGTAGATATTTTTGGAAAGTACACTAGATGACATTGTTCACAAAAATTTACTTTATTTGCAATAAAAATTTGAAAATTATTGTACTATAATACCCCAATCTAAGCTAATCTAAGGCTCAATTGCACATGTCTATTCAATCTTTGCATTTAAGAAAAATATTACTCATTAATTTGAAAAGTATTTATCAAAAAGAAAAAGATTTAACAAAGAGAAAAAGAATAGAAAATTGAGGAGCAATCTCGAAGTAACAGAAAATCTTGGTATTCCTGAGAGGATTTGGCTATTTTACATTATAAAATATATTTGTGTATATCTCATATATTGCACAAAGATTAAATGTATTACATTGTAAATATATAAAATACATAACTTTTATCCTGTGAAAAAGTATAGTGTGTGCATAATATACACACACACACACATATACGTAATTATTTATAATTTATTTATGTAGATAAAGCAATGTTTGGACATTTAGAAAAAAACTAAGTGTCTTAAAAACGTTTCAATTAGAATGATAATAATTACAAAGATAATTTTAAGCATTCTTTTTTCTTCTTTTCTTACAAATATTTATTTAATCCCACGTTTTCACTCGAAGATCTGGTTCAAGAATGGACCAATTTGGTGAATGTTTTTCACTGGATAGCCAATTGAAATCGTCTATACAGTTCCAATTGTTAATCTTTGGATCGAGGCCGGCTAGATTAAAATGGCTCGTCTGATCTTCATACGACCAGTTATAAGGTGCTACATATATCTTTGTACAATCTTCTATAATTGCCCTACTTGTCACATGCAAATAAATGGTACAATCTGTCGACGAATGTAATCGCAATTGTTGACATGCAAAAGCAAATATGCATTCATTACAGTCATGCGCAAACACAGAGGATGTCACTGGTCCTACTAATATAGTGCATTGTTTTAGGTTTACCATATGCAATGTACTAGGTGTACCATATATTCGTACAGTACACTGAATCAGATCGGAAAGTAGAATATCATTTTTATTTACATTCTCAACATCCAATACCAGTTGCTCATTAACTTTGCCCAGAAGCATACAAGCATTATCCCCGTATTTGCTTGACAATTTATTGTTTTGCTTCGACGAACCGTTTACGATGCTCTCAGCTATTTTCACATCTTTTACGCCATCCGTGATATCATGTCCCTTGTCAGAAGGCTTCTTTACGATTCTACGATTTTTAAATCCAAATTTTTTCTTAGGCAAAAGTTTCACTTCTAATTCGGAAGCTTCATTTTCTAACATTTGCAAGTTTTCTTGTGCACGTCTTATATCATAAACTTTCAGAAATATTTTAGATTGCAATAAGTAGTTCTTAAGCAATTGGATTTCTTTATTGGATTTCTCGAAAATTCCTGGCAAAGCTGAGGACGGTCTACTGGGCGCATCATCCAGCATATCTTTAATTTTTTTGCAAGAGGGATAAAATGTGTCCTTAAAATAATTGCTCTGTTCAGATTCCACGACAAGTGATTGCCGTTCTTCTCTTCGTTTTTCAATAATATTTTTTCTTTCACGGTCTCTCTTTGTAATACGATCTGGCAAACTTCCTTCTATGAGCTCTGTGGAATCCATCTTAGTAGACAAATGTTATTTTTCAATAATGTTTGTGCTATCTTGAAGATTATATTTCTTAGAATTTATGTTCCGCTTATCTTCGTTTATAAATTCTCCAGATTGTTGTTTATATAGTTTAAAAAGCTTTTGCTCTTGTGATGAATGCGGTGGAAGATACTGAAATAATTTATTATAAATAAAAAGAGTTCAAATAGAGCTTTTTTATTAGGAAGCTGAATTTCCTTAGTTAAAATATATAATTAAAGTAAAACTTTTCAGAACAAGTCTTTAAGCATTGATGTAACATAATACTTATAGTACACTACTCCCGATAAGAAAATTTGCATTCAATTACAAAAATATAAAAATAAACTTGTTCAGATCCTTATCAGTCAAGAATCAGTTAATGATTGTATGCAATTGCTATAAGTTTTTTTATATTATATCCAGTACAATCCTTACAAATTAGTAATTTTTGAATAAAACCAAATAAACAATATATATATATATTTCAAGAATCTGTTAATATAATTATGAAATCATATATTGTTGCAAAAACAAAAATTATTTTATTAGTTAATGAAACTATATGTGGTCAGTTTCAAGACTTTTTTTTACTATTTTATGTGAAGCATCTTTGAAATCACTTCTAATATTATTATGTGTAAGGTAGACAAAACATTAATTAATGACAATCATAATATAATCCACAATATAAACAAATACAATTATGTAATTGATACGTCACAATGATGAACATAATCTTTAAAGCATAATCTTAATTGATTTTTACAACTTTGTAACAACTTTATGAATGATGAATCTGAATCTAAATCTCGTACATTCTAACAAAATTGTTTAAATTAATTAAAGCATTGAAATATTCCATCAGATTAATTTTTGAATGTTTTTAAATTTTCAAATACTGACTAAAAGATAGTAAAAAATTTTCTATTGGTTATGGATGGGTTGATGTCCCATCATTGAAAAGTTTGCAGACTAAAATAATTTTATGATAATGATCACCTAATTATATTAACAATTCTTAAAAAACATTATTTATAGTTTTGGCTAAAAAAGATTTGATAAAAATCGAAATTTTATTACAAAAAGTGTATTTTATCATTCCTAAGAATGATGTATTGTATTGTATCATACAAACATCAGTATTTGAAAGTTTTGTATTGGCCTAAAATGTCTCAATTAAAAAAATTCTATTGTTACTTTAAAATATATAACATATATGTGTGTCTATGTAAATTTCAAAACCTTTAAATATATTTTAATATAATATAGATTTATATAATTAATAAAAAGTATTATACGAACTTGTATATAAAAATAATATAGGAACATCTATCACAGTGATTGTTTTGGTAATTATATAATCTCAATAATTATGTGATTATATAAATTTTTTTCAATTACCTTTATAATATCTGATTCATTGGGTGAAACAATTTGAAGCAAACTGTATCCTATACCTCCACCAAGAACTATTGATGTTGCAAACTTCAGGAACGCCATGAAGATTTAATGCTCATTGCATTCTTGTATCCAAGTTGCGTAATCAAATTTTCTCAATTGATCGCTACCAGATAATTTTTCTCCAACAAAGTAATAGCTCTCTAATATATTTGGAAAATGTTGATGCATGTAATATCTGAAATCTGTGTATTACAGGTTTTAGAGAAATTAATGTACTAATTTAATTATTCTTATTTGGGATAAGAAAGAAATGAGAGATTCCTTAAAAATAAGAAAATTATCCTTTATGGCATCATTTACAGATTGGATTGTTACACTGATGCAACTTAAAGCGAAAGAAAAATCTTTATTTGATATATATATATATATATATATATATATATTTTTTTTTTTTTTTCTATATGATGTAAAACATATATATATATTTTACATCAATCAATATAATTATAATTTGATATATCGCAAAGCGGATTAACCTAGAAATTTTAAATCTTGTGGAGAAGAACGAACAATTCACCTTGCGAAGTATTCATATAACGCCAGAGTCCATATGATCCCAGAAACAATACACCCTCCAATATAAAAATTATTTTGGCATTGCTCTTGAGCGTTTGCACAAAGCTTGATCTCGGTCGTTTCGTGAGCATACTAGGCAGAAACGGAAAGATCTCCTAAATTGGAAATCACATCGCGCAATACGCGCAAGATACTGTATTAATGTGAGAAAGAGAGAATAAAAGAATATATAGTTCACATTGGAGTCCTATATAGGCTGCGGTTGGAAAAATGCTAGAAATGCTTCGAAGCGTTTGATTGACCAATCAGGACAAAAAAGGGAAAGATTTCTTTATTCTGATTGGTTAATGCAATGCTTCGAAGCATTTCTAGCGTCTTCTTGACCGCAGCCTTTACCAGAGAAGCGACAATGACGTTCCCCTCGCTGATTGCCTGACCGCCACGGACCCGTTCCACTTAATGAGCGCAATACTCACGTATTATTTCATCTTTGTTGTTCACCAAAAGTTAAATAAAGACAGATAATGCTCGCGAGCGTGCGGTCGTTAAGTGAACACGTCCTATGTTAGCGGTTAGTTTACACCATAGACACAATGGTCTCCACCGAACAGTTTCCACCGAAGTCGTCAATCCGATTCTTTTTCGGTGCGCATCGAATTTAATGTACTATTTCCACTGAAAGTAGAATAGAAGCGAGAAAAATTGATATTTCAGTAGAGCCAACTTAACTTTTGCTTGTGAATGTAAATAAACATAATCCTTGACAATCTTTTTGTTAATTTTTTGTTTTGATGATTAATACGAACAAATGATAACTGTTACGAACATCGATATATAGATTAAATATCGATTATATATTGATGGTTATAAAATAATGAAAAATAAAAGTTGGCACCATTTAGTCTCAACCGTTTCCACCGACTAAATTTCGTGTCAATTCGCCGCTACTCTGACAAAGCTTGTAGATCGAAATGGGAGTGAAATGAACGCAGTCAGTCGTGTTTCCATCGACTTAAATTTGGTTCTACGCCGTACTAGATACGAATTAATACTTCGGTGGAAACTAGACCAGTGACCTAGCTCCCACTCCTCAACACTCAGTCCAGATATACTATGTCTATGCAGTGATGCCAGAAACGGGTCCCGCGGCTTACGGGCAGTGATGCCAGAAACGGGTCCCGCGGCTCACGGGTCAGCAATGGAAGGAATAACGCACATAAGCGCGAATCACGTACATGTGCGTTCTGCGCAGCGCAGAGTGCACATGTACGTGGTTCGCGCTTATGTGCGTTATTCCTTCCATTGCTGACCCGTGAGCCGCGGGACCCGTTTCTGGCATCACTGCATAGACATAGTATATCTGGACTGAGTGTTGAGGAGTGGGAGCCGAAGTGCACGTAGAAAAGGACATACTCTGTTTCGTTCCCCTTGCGTTCTTTCTCGCTCACACATAGCATGACAAAAGAGAGCGCTATGCTCTGTGCGAGCGAAAGAGAACGCAAGGGACACGAAACAGAGTATGCCCTTTTCTACGTGCATCTTTACCTTCACTCCTTAAATAAAGGCAAACGCTCGGTCTAGATATACAGGGTGATTCAAAACAACCTTCTGTCCTTACAATGTCATATACTTGACACTATTCTAAGACGATTTTTCCTTTGCCAAAATTTTTTCTGAGGCTTAGTTTTTAAATTATAAGCCAAAATAGTTAACGAATTACGGGCCGCGTACACAAGGCAGGCAGGAGCGGAGTAACTCACCGTCCCATACTGGTGATTACGTGAGGCGCTCGCTGCGATTAACTGTTTGCTACATGGGGTGTATGTGTGAGAGAGAATGTATACGCGTATACACACAAATACACATTCTCTCTTTCTCACTTTCTCTCTCTCACTCACTGACTCTTACCTTGTATGTAGAGATTCGTTGCCCTCATACGACTCAATAAGTAATATTTCCGTGTAATACAACGAGTAACTAGCAAACTTTTTTTCACTCACAAATTGTACCACTTATCGAACTTTTACGTATTAATCCACGCACTTTATCGATAAACTGAATTTATTAAAAAAAACGATGTTATTATACGTCATTATATTTTCATATTTTATAGTTTTATGTTTTCAAAACTATCGAATTTACAATGTCGGAGGCTTTAGCCGATCATGGGGCACATGATAGCGTCCGTGTCGATCACGCGTAATGTGATACATTCAGTTGTTTGGCAGCCGGCACCCGGCAACGCTAGTACCGATATAACTTGCTTGTTGTCGTCGCGCAATTTCCGCATCGAATAACGCGTTTCTTTCTTCGAGATATTTTAATAATTAATCGGTAGTAATCGGTAGATTGTGATTAACCGTTATAATCGTTAATAAATTCAATTTATCGATAAAGTGCGTAGATTAATTCGTAAAAGTTCGATAAGTGGTACAATTTATGAGTGAAAAAAGTTTGCTAGTTATTCGTTCTATCATACGGAAGTATTACTTATTGAGTCGTATGAGGGCAACGAATTACTACATAAAAGGTAAGAATCAGTGAGAGAGAGAGAGAGATTGATTGATTGATCTTTATTAGCTTTCTCAGCTATTTGTAATACAAATCTAGTTTACATTAATTACAATATACTCCTTTAACATTCGCTTAAACGGCACAATTCTTTCATTCCGCTTTATTTCAGCTGGCAAGGCGTTATACATTTTCACTCCTTCGTAAAACATACTCTTTTGCGCACTCCTTGTTCTGCGATATTTTATTGCAATATCCCCAGCTTGTCGTGTTTGCCTTTCACTCTCATTTCCCACAATTTCTAACCTATTTCTTAATTGCTCCGGTAACATGTTCCTTAAAACCTTAAAAATAAATATACACACATTATAATATAGCCTCTGTTTTATGGACATAAACTGCAGCGCTTGCAGCATACGCTCCACTTTGGTATGTCTATCACATTGCAATATGATCCTCATGGCCCGGTTTTGTGCTTTTTGCAATTTACTCAGCTATGTTTCTCCCATATCAATTAACAGCGTCGCACAATACTCAAAGTGAGGTGCTATAATTGTCTTATATACATCTAGTGTATGCCGATATATAATTACCTATTCTATTCAAAAAACTCGTTTTTTCCCTATTTTCTTTAGCATATAATCACAGTGGTCCTTAAATCGTAGTCTATCGTCAATAATTATGCCTAGGTATTTCATTATTTCCACACGTTCAATCTCAGTTCCATCCAAACATTTCAATGTTATATTACCTCGCAGTTTTTTTCTTATACTTCTAACAATCATATATTTCGTTTTTCTTGCATTCATTTTTAACTTATTTATATTCATCCACTCTTCTACTATAGTAAATGCCATATTCATTTTGCCCTCTAATTCCGCGCTGCTTCCTCCAGTTACATATATTAACGTATCATCTGCAAACATTTTTATACTACATCCTTCTGGACAGATTTTTATTATATCATTTATATATACTATAAATAATAAAGGTCCTAATACAGATCCTTGCGGTACTCCATATTCTGTGGTCATTAATTTAGATCATTCATTGTTAAATTGAACCTGCTGTGTTCTATCCTTTAAATATGATCTTAACCATTCTATAACCATTCCCCTAATTCCATATTGATATAATTTCTCTAATAATCTTTCTCTATCTATTGTTTCAAAGGCTCGCTTAAGATCCATGAAAATTACCCCTACCATTTTTGCCTCACTAACTATCAATTTCCACTCATCAATGACTGTTTGAATCGCTGTTTCACACGAATACTGTTTTCTAAAGCCCGACTGATGTTCTGTTATAATACAGTTATCTTCCAAATATGTTTCAATTTGCTTTTTAACTACTAATTCTAACACTTTTTCAAATATTGGTAACATATTTATAGGCCTAAATTCACTTGCTTTTCTAGCTTTCTCTACTTTTGGAATCGGTATTATTGTAGACGTTTTCCAACCTTTTGGACAGCAACCTTCCTTCAAAGAATTATTTATTATATCAACAAATTCCTCTTTTATTACGCAAAATGCTGTCTTTAATATATCGCTAGTTATTCCCTCCTCTGTACCTTTCTTTTTCGGTAGTCCCATAACAATTTCCTGTAAATGCTCTATACTAATCATTTCAAAATTTTCCATAATTCCCTCGTTTTCAATAACATAAATAATTCTTTTACATGCATTTCCAGTTTTACTCCCATTTATAGATTTTACTATACTATTAATACTTTGTATATAATATAAATTAAATTTATCTGCTATATTGCATCCTTCAGTACTGTCTAATATTTCAAAATCTATATTCTCTACTTCCCTCTTACCTCCTGGTTCGCCTCTAATTATTTCTTTTAGTGTTTTCCACATAGATGTAGGATTTTCTTTATTAAGATCTATCATATTTTCATAATATTCTTTCTTCTTTGTCTTAATTAATTTAACTACTGTATTTCTTTCAATTTTAAATTGCAACCAATTTTGTTCCGTGTCATCATACAATGCCTTCCTATATGCCTCATCCCTTTTGGCCGCTGCTTCTCTTATTTCATCCGAAAACCATTTTTTCCCTTCCCATATTCTCGGAATTCTAAAATTTTTTCTAGGTGCTGTAGCGTCCAACGCATTTACTATACTCTCAACAAATTTCTTCGCTCTCACACTGATATTCATATCTTGGTTTTTCTCTAATTTATTTTCCACTAATTTAATAAATTCATCTATATTAAATTCTCTATAATTCCTAACACTAAGTTCTCTGTATTTATTATCAAATTTATTCGCATTCAGTTCAACTTTTAGCCACGCATGGTCCGTTATTTTAGGTTCATGCATTACCTGCACTTCTATTTTATTATTAGCAAAAATTAAATCTATAATTGTTTTACTATCTTTCGTAATTCTCGTCGGTTTATTTACATATTGTTTCATGCCTAAGCTCAACATTGTCGTTTGTAACTTCCTTGTATAAAACGAATCTAACATAATATCTATATTAAAGTCTCCTATTACCATACATTCTCCCCGTATTATTAACTCTTCTATTATATCCTCCAGAAATCTCACGAAATCACCATGCGATGCACTCGGTGAATGATATATTACCATTATTATTCCTCTATACAATTTGTCTTTCACCTCAATCGCAGCACACCAACAATTCGATTCTAATTTTTTTACTAATACTATTTCATATTTAACATCATTCCTTATATATAAAACAACCCCTCCTGTATTTCTATTTTCAGCATCGCATCTAATTATACTATAACCTGGCACGTTCACTTCACTGTCTTCAATTTCAGCGGTCAATCTTGTCTCTGATAACGCTATGAATGCTGGATTTACTTTCTTCATAATCTGATGTTGTATCTCATCTTTATGCGCCATCAAACTTTGCGCGTTTGTATACAATATTATTTCCGCTTCCTTCTGTAGTTGCTATTTCGCATCTTCCCAGCCGGCTCTCCTCTTCTCCTCCTGTATCGCCCTTTTAAATGTTGGACATTCTGGGCTAAGGGCGTCGTGTTCATCACTTATCTTCAGGTTGTATGTTCGAATTTTAAACATACAATTTACACATTTTTTCTTTGTTGCCGTACATTCAATCACTTTATGATTTCCCGCACATTTGTGGCATGTTTCATCTCGCGTACAGTTTTTTGCAATATGATAGTATCCCCAGCATTTAAAGCATCTTTTAACATTAATGTGATTGAATATAGGACATTTTCTCCATCCTACATTTAGTTTCCCTTTTTTTAACATCAATTCATGCGTTTCTTCATCTACTTCAATTATTATCGAACCTTCTTCTTTTTCGTTTCTTCTAAGTTGATTACTATCATTTCTTTTTTCTTTAACTATTTTCTTCACTATTCGCATTTGGAATCCATCATTTATTGCATCAATTCTATTCTGCTTCTTGATTGTAGTTATTAAGTCATCATCATCCAATCTCATTTCTTCTTCGCTGACATTGATAATTTTTATTTTAGGCTTCATCTGCGGTGATTCCGTAACTTTGAAATTTTCTCCTAGTTTATCCTGCACTGTGGCTTTCAGCGTTTTCATTTCTTCTCCAGTTTCACAACCCATGATCACTGTTCCCTTGCTTCCTTTTTTTAGCTTCGTTATTCCCATCGCCATGTTTTTGATATCTACCTTTTCTTTTATCAATTTTTTTGTAACTTCACTCTCTTGTTGAATCTTGGGTTTGATAATTATAACATTCTCTTTCTTTTTCTCTTTAACCGCTTCACTATAGCTCCTTTGTATTCCTCCTGTTGATCCTTCTCTTCCTTCTCCCTGTATCATTCTTTTCAGCTCTTCCAGCAATTCCCTGCTTTACATTTCCCAATTCTTCACGAACTATTTCCTTGACCATCATTTTAATTTCCTTCTTACATGCTGTTTCATCCTTTATTTCTTTTACAACTTTTACCAGCCAATCTATTTTTACGTCAATAGTCGATGATCCACTCGCTCCTGATATTCTATTTCCACTACTTGGTGTCGTAAACGAACCTGTAGATCCTGTAGATCCTAGCCTGTCCCTGCTACTCCCGGCCACTGCCGATGCCTTCTTCATGTCTGCTTCACTTTCAATTGTAAATCTGTCAAATGGGCCAGAACACGGTACCAATTCTTGATTTTTATCGTAAATCCTATGCTTGCTTACACATCCTGGATGGTAAAACAGCTTAATTCGATTCACCTGATAGCAAGACTTGCATGTTACCACCTGATTTTTTATTGTCTTTTTACATGCCGAGCATCGATATTCAGCATATTCATCGTCCATGCCGATAATTATCAGCCGAAACCGCAAATATCAGCGTAAGCGATCAGTCACCTCTGTTCCACTGTCACACGTCAGCACTTTTGTGTCCACCTTTAATGTCTACCTTCCGTGTGAGACTTTGGTGTCCCAAACAGAAAATGCACTTCTCACGCCCACAAAACAGCATATCCCGGCTAGATAACACTCATGGCTAATGCCGGTCTATGCCGCTATGACTTGAATAACTTTCTATCACTCCCCGTAACTATTTAACCGTTTAGAAGTTATTACTTTTGCGGAGCGATGTTTGACACGTCTTCTCCTCCAGAGAGAGAGAGAGAGAGAGAGAGAGAGAGAGAGACAGAGTGCATGTGTGCGATCAACTGTTTGCTACACGCGATAGGTGTAAAAGAGAAAGACAGAGAGAGAGAGAGAGAAAGAGAGTGCGTGTGTGCGATCAGCTGTTTGCTATACGCGATGGATATAAAAGAGAAAGACAAAGAAGAGAGAAAGAGAGTGCGTATGTGCGATCAGCTGTTTGCTACATACGATGGGTGTAAAAGAGACAGAGAGGGAGGAAGAGAGAGAGAGAGAGAGAGAGAGAGAGAATGTGTATGTATGTGTATACGCGTATACGTTCTCTCGCACACATACACTCCATCGTATGTAGCAAACAGTTGATCGCAGCGAGCGCCTCACGTAATCACCAGCATCGGACGGTGAGTTGCGCCACCCCTGCCTGCCTCGCGTACGCGGCCCGTAATTCGTTAACTATTTTGGCTTATAATTTAAAAACTAAGCCTCGAAAAAAATTTTGGCAAAGGAAAAATCGTCTTAGAATAGTGTCAAGTATATGACATTGTAAGGACAGAAGGTTGTTTTGAATCACCCTGTATATCTATGGCTTTGCGCTACGCCACTGAACTATATACCATACTGAAACGCGCATGGCTCTGCTGATTGGCGGCCAGAAATGTGGGACTACGAGAGTCGTCGCTTCTTAGACTTGTTCTTATCTAACTACGTCGACCACCGACCACATGACCAGATGTACTGTCCGTTCTACAACCATTATCATAGTTTGATGCGCGGTTTTTTAAGATATACTTTACCATTTTTCATATTTATTTTAATTCTTTGCTTCTTAACATTTTCAACTATTTAGCATAGAAATAAATATTTGCGTGGTATTAAAGATCGCGTGTGATTTGGTGTAATTGTGTGACAGGACGATGTTTTCAGTCATAGTTAGAGAGCTTTTAGAAGAGAGAGGCGCCAACCAGCCATTTCGTGATTGGTTGGCATAATATGTGCCGATTTGGTCATTGCGACGCCAATGCAGAGCAGATGAGATACGAATTCTCGAACCGACAATATCAAATGTTTATGGTTATATTACGCATATTACAAAATATAATGCGTAACCTCAGACATTTGATATTTTTGGTCCGAGAATTCGTATCCCATCTGCTCTGCATTGGCATCGCAATGACCAAATATATTATGCCAGCCAATCAAAAGGCTGGTTGGGTTGGCGCCTCTGTCTCTTAAAGGCTCTCTAGTCATGGTAGTTCACGGTAAAAGAGACACCTCTGAAAAGCTGCAGCTATCCTTTAGTGGCCGCGGTAGTAGTGGTAAAGGCATAGCCATGCGCGTTCCAGTATGGTATATAGTTTAGTGCGTGACGCATCGGTTTGGTTTGTTTGGTTGCTCGACATTCTCGTATTCGCTATTGCTGGACATGACCACCATGTCTCGTGTGACATCCCGCCATTTTTCAAAACCATATTTTAACTAATAATTAAGCATCTATGTCTGTATTATACCTATGGAATATAAAACAATTATTTAACCATTTGCTCTTATTTCCATTATTAATCAATTTCAC
Source organism: Polyergus mexicanus (assembly GCF_030449975.1). Classification (NCBI taxonomy): domain Eukaryota; kingdom Metazoa; phylum Arthropoda; class Insecta; order Hymenoptera; family Formicidae; genus Polyergus; species Polyergus mexicanus. The sequence goes on from NW_027223342.1 coordinate 3,417,465, forward strand.
TAATTATTTAATGTTCTAATTCCATATGGTTGTTTAACTTAGAAACTAACTATATTTTAGTTCTTTTAATAGTAATAATCGATTGCGCAAGGAATTAAAGATTCCTTGGACTGACCAATCAGAAGGTTTTATTTAGAACTAGGCAACTGCGCAGTAGTAACTTTCTAGAACTAACTGGCGTTTACTTTAAGAACGGGCTCGCGATCGAACTTTAAGATAATTGATAGTAATACTTCATCTTTAAGATTCTAATCAACTATACAGGGTGATCCGAAACAAGTATAGTGTCTTTGAAGGATCGTATTCCTGAATCAATTCTAAGACAACTTTTCGTTTACGAAAATTTCGTCTGAAAATTTCGATCTTAATTTTTAAATTATAAAAAAAATAGTGAGCGAATTATGGGACGAGTACAGAAGGTAGGCAGGGGTGGCGCAACACACCGTCTGCTGCAGGCGCTTACGCGAGGCGCTCGCTACAGCTGATCGAGCGCTACAGCGTACCCGTAATTCCCTCATTCTTTCCTTTTATAATTTAAAATCTAAGTTTTTGAGGAATATTTTGTATAAAGGAAAAATCTCTCTTAGAAATCATTTAAGAATACGATATTTTAAGGACGAACGATTGTTCTAAATCTAAATCACCCCGCTACAGCGCTCGATCAGCTGTTGGCTATACGCGATGACTGTGAGCGTGCGTGCGTGCGTGCGTGCGTGCGTGCGTGCGTGTGTGAGAGAAAGTGTGAACGTGTACGCGTATTACACACACACACACACACACACACACACACACACACACATCGCGTATAGCAAACAACTGATCGAGACACACTCTCTCTGTTTTTTTCTCGCTCGCCTTTTCACTTGCTCACTCACTCACTTTTTACCTTAAACAGATTATATTTTCTGCACGACCGTGGATGCGCACGAGAAATGTTTTTTACTGACAGAGTTCTTTTTATTTATTTTCGATACTTGTATCGGTCGAAAAGTCGTATCGACCTTTTACACTCACGCACTTAATCGATGAATCGATGAAGACAATTATACAACCGATCACTACCGATTATTCACAATAAATCACTACCGATTATTCACTGAATCACTTAAAGAAACGCGTTAAATACATAACGAACGTTACTTTGACGCGGAGATCGCGCAACGACACAAGCAGATTATGTCGATATTACCCATACAGCACAGAACATTGCAGTAATATTACAATCTTGCAAGTTGCAATGTAATATTGTTGAGACATTATTGGAACATATAATTGTAATATTTTATGACAATGTTACAGCAACATTTCAAAAACATTACAAAAAACAGTTTTCGGTAATCGCTAGTTCGTTTGTTTACCGCTATGCGGCGCGCGTTGCGTTATCTATCCCGCATTTAAGTTTCAGTCACGATGATTACATAAAACTTGTAAAGAGCGGCTAATAAGATTAAAGATATAACTATTTTTATCAGTTTAATTTATCCAATACAATCCCAACACAGGGAATTCAGATATTGAACTGATTGTTTAGTAATCGGATACATAAATATCCAAAAAAGTTAAAATTATTCGTTAATTGTCTACTTAAGATGTAAAATAGAGTCTAATATCTATATAAGTAAAATTTTAATTTTTATGAATGAAATTATTTAATCATTACTATTTTCTTGAACTTGTAAATTATTTATAAAATAGCAATGTTAACCAGATAACAGGAAATTGTTAAACAGTTTCCATTCCTATATATAAAACCAAAAATTTGATAATAATTTTTTGATATGCACGATATTTCAGATTTTAATAAATAAACTTCGAAAATATATAAAGACATCCAAGAGAGTAAAAACTCGTAATTGCGTAAATTCACAATCTTTTTTTCTTATTTCTCTTGGATGTCTTTATATATTTTCAAAGTTTATCTATCAAATTTAAAGCGTTCTGCATATTTGTAGCAACGCATTTCAATATTACAAATACATTGCACTGTACATTACTGTAATATTACAGTGTAATATTTCTAAGGGCGGACATTTCAACGTTGCCGCAGACTTGTAGTAACATTGCAGAAACATTTCCCAATTTCCATTCAATATTACAATGTTTCAATGCAAGGTCTATGCAACGTTTCTGCAATCTTTCGGTGCTGTATGGGTAGCGTTGCCGATTGCCGATCGCGAACTGCGAACGTTTATCACGTTTTTTTAATTAAAATTTTTTCATATTTTTTTATATCTATTGAACTTATATTAAAAATCAGTTTTCTGTTAAAAATAAAATGCATTTTAATTTTATGGAGAGAATTTATGTATAACATTTCCGTAAATATAAGTTTGATTTTATGTCGAATACTA
>NW_027223342.1:3422315-3513715 GCF_030449975.1 Polyergus mexicanus
ATATTACATTATCATACTTATATTTTTGTGTAAACTGCACGGAAAAAAAATTCAATTATATCTAGCGACATATTAGTATATAGTATACATTAAAACAATTCCTTTTAGAATTATGGTATATAAATATACTAACCTTTTGACCCTTATTCTTTTTAAAGAAAGTCTGCGGGCAAAGCGAGGCAAGCGTTTTTCATTACATTTTCGCCCTATTATATGAACACACTATGACTACACAAACACAACACTCGTTTTTTAAATTCGACGCGTTATAACGCGTTATAACGGTTGAGCACACTTTTGCGGTTATCTCTCGTTACGCGTATGTACACAACACGCGCGACTGAGACTGAGACTGAGTACTGCCGCGCACTGATATTATCGCATGTGCCTGGCTGTGTGCGTGTGAATAGTACAGTCGCCTTATTCCCCGATACGTACATACATACTTAGATACATGCATGCTACAAATATCGCGTAATAATAAAAACAAATGCGCATCTTTATAAACGAATATTCTGTAACCGAATAAAAAGTTATTTTCATATTGATTAAAATTAATTTGATACATAAAAACATTATTTATTAATATTTTACGACGTGACATTTTAATCACAATAATGTAATTAATGCATTTAAATTATTTTCGGATATATAAAATGCGAAATACAGACATTTGATTTTCTATAGTAACATGACATATATATACAGGGTGTCCGGCGTCAACCGCATCACCGGTCATGTGCAGGTAGAGCAGGTGAAACCGAGAAGAAAAGTCCTGTACCAATTTTTTATATAATACTTAATAAAAGAGTTATTATTGAGTAAAGTCTGGCCAATCAGCGCCGATCTTTAGCCGGGCGCATGTTGGTGAACCGCGCGCTTGATAGTGTACGCCGCTGCACACTTCATAGCGCGCGGCTCACTGACGTGCGCCCGGCTAAAGGTCGGCGCTGATTGGCCAGACTTTACTCAATAATAACTCTTTTATTAAGTGTTATAGAAAAAAAAGGTAAAGGACTTTTCTTCTCGATTTCATCTGCTCTACCTGCACACGACCGGTGATGCGATTGACGCCGGACACCCTGTATATATATATAAATTTTATAATAATTTATATATATTAATCTAATGTGAAAGATTATAGATAAAGGGAGCCTCACGAGCGAGACTTCGGAACTCTTCGATATTTGTCGTCTCGCTTGCTCCTTCATTCTTTCTCTCTATTGCTTTTGTCGACTCTCCAGCATCGCGCGGGGATCTTTCCTTATATAAACATCTTATAAAATAAAAACTGAAACTTTCATATTGTATTTTATTAGTATAAAAATAATTATAATGGATTAATGAGATTCTTGCAATTAAAATAACACCAAATATGACATAAATCGGATAATTTTAAATGAAATAAGTAATCATAATTTTAATAACATAATTGATTAAAAATAATCCGATTTATGTCATGTTTCGTGTCATTTTAATCGCAAGAATCTCATTAATCCATTATAATTATTTTTATACAGATAAAATGGAAAATACAAGTTTCATTTTTTATTTAGAAGATGTTTATATTTTGTAGATAAGGAAAGATCCCCGACGCTGAAGAGTCGACAAAAGCGAGAGCGAGAAAGAATGAAGGAGTAAGTGAGATGACAAACATGAAAGAGTTCCGAAGCCTCGCTCGCGTGACTCCTTTTATCTGTAATCTTTCACGTATATATGTCATCTTATTATAGAAAATAAAACTTTTGTATTTCGCATTTTATATATCTGAAAATAATTGTAATGGATTAATTACATTTTTGCGATTAAAATGACACCAAATACGATATAAATCCGATTATTTTAAATGAAATAAGTAATCATAATTTTAATAACATAATTGATTAAAAATTATCCGATTTATGTCATGTTTAGTATTATTTTAATCGCAAGAATCTCATTAATCTATTAGAATTATTTTGATATCGATAAAATACGAAAAACAGAAATTTTACGAACGATATGTAACCCGAGATATTATAGATAAAGAGAGCCTCGCGAACGAGACTTCGGAACTCTTTGATGTTTGTCATCTCGCTTACTCCTCGTTCTTTATTGTATTCTTTCATCCCCATTATTATATTCTTTTATTTCTTCGACTTTTATTCTTTCTATATTCTCGTCTTCCTACATAATAATACATTAATTTATTCGTCTTTATTTTATACAACATAAATGAGATATTGTGTATGTCATAAATAGACAAAGTATTTAATTATGTGTATTTTTGTATGTACATGTGTTGTATTTAACTATAGTTAAATAGAAAAAGAAAATAACTTGTGTATCTCATTTATGATGTATCAAATAAACATAAATAAATAAATTTATTTATTTTCATGTAGGGAGACGAGAATAGAAAGAATAAAAATTGAGCAAATAAAAAAATATAATAATGAGAATAAAAGAATACAATATACAATAATGAACGAGCAGAAGGAAAGAGAGAGAGAGAGAGAGAGAGAGAGAGAGAGAGAGAGAGAGAGAGAGAGAGAGAGAGAGAGAGAGAGAGAGAGAGAGAAGCGCGAGTGAACGCGTAAGTGAATATGCGAGGAGCATGAAGCTAAGCGATACGTTGTACATAGCAAGCGAGCGATTAGAAAGAGACAGAGCGTATGATCGAGAGAAAAAAGATACTGCAATAATGTTAGTGCGTACATGTATATTACTCTACACGCATGAAAGAGACAAAGGTAGTACGATTATGTCTGTCCTTGTCGTGTAAGATTACAGCTCCGTCTATCGCGACATCACGCAACTAATCTACTGCTCTGTTTTACTCTTGAGCCTCCATCTCGCACACACACATATGCACGAAAATTTTATTTTGCAAAATCTTTTTTATAAAGCTTCTAAACTCACTTCTCTAAGTTCACTTATACTCTTTGATGAAATGCCGAGTGCGGAGTTTACTGATTAGGCACGTGTAGATTACACATTTGTTATATTAAGTAAATGTTGACGCAGAAGCCGATAACAAAACTGTAATTTTCTCATTTTTTTTAACTTTTCATATGAAATGTTAAACTCCGCACTCCGTAATTATGTGTACCTTAATTGTGGAAAAGGATTTGTTGATATCTATAATCAACAAAAAGATTTTTCAAAATAAAGAATATTCGCGTTCTGTCGGTAATATTGGATCCCCTTAAGTTGTAAGTCATTTCTGGTAGATTTTTTAGCGCTGATTATAAATCGGGCTGCAAAAATGGTGTATCACGTCATGTTTTTGAGAAAACCTCAGTCAAAGTTGCCAAAATAAGTTTTTGATACTTTGGCGCGAGTTATATTTTTTAATGGAGACGTGCTGCAGACGGACGCGACATCTCAAAATAAAGCTCAAGACTTATACTTTATGATAAAAATGCCAGAATTCCTAGGCAGGAAAAGCTTTCCTGAAAAAAAGTGGTCAAAATATCTATCAAGAAATATCTATCGCAATATTCTCCAGTGATATATCTTCAATTGTTCGTTACAATTCGTTAAAATTTCTTTTTAGTAAGAAAAGTACAAACTACTCTAATTTTGTTCTTCACTGATAGCCACATCTGATGACCACAAAAACCTATATAATACTCATGATTTGAATAAAATTTCAAAATTTTGATCCGTCATTTTGGATCTTCTATTTATAATTTTAAAATTTTAACACGTGATTTGTAATGAGTGATCAGGCAAATGTATACATATCGACTTTCATGATCAGAATAATTTTTAAAAAATTTGGACAATTGGAGACGTATTACTAGGGGACATTGAGATAGATGTTTCTTATGTTTTGTCACTTTCAGGAAAACCTTTTCTACCTGGGACTTCTGGCATTTTTCATAAAGTATAAATCTTGAGCTTTATTTTGAGTTGTCGCTGCCGTCTGTAGCACGTCTCCATTGAAAGATATAACTCACGCCAAAGTATCAAAAACGCTTATTTTAGCAACTTTGACTGAGATTTTCTCAAAAACTTGACATGATACACTATTTTTACAGCCAGATTCATAATCAGCGTTAAAAAATTTTTTAGAAATGACTTGATAGAACTTAAGGCAAATTTGGTGTTGAACAGTGTTATTAATTGTCATAGAGATCGAGTTCCAGATATCTTTTAATAATTTTCGCGATCGCATATAACGAGATACATATATAACAATAAATCACGCGAAATTAATATCTGCTTTGACAAATAGTAATCGCTTGTAAATCGTTAATTATTAATTATCATAGAGATCGAATTTCAGATATCTTTTAATAATTTTCGCGATTGCGTATAACGAGATACATACTATAACAACACATAGAGCTGTTGCCTCGCTGTCACTATATGAATGATAACAAAGTGAGACATTCCATACACAATATAATAGCGTTATATATGTCGCATACCGACATGCGTCTTTGTTTACTTATTTGACGGTATGATCATTTTGGCGGTGTAATGGGATGTACATATACATATATTTGTTCTCTCTCTTCCCCTTCCCCCTCTCTTTCCCTCTCTCCTCCCTGCCCCTCTCTCCACCCTCTCCACCTCTCGCTCTCCCTCTACCCCTTTCCCTCCCTATCTTTCTCTCTCTTCCTCCCGCTCTCTTTCTCTCCTTCTCTCTATCTCTCTCTCTTATTTATTATAAATTTTTAGAATTATAATTTTATAAAAGAGTATACACGAACGAATAATCGTATATGATCGATGTGAATGCCCCTTGAGGGACAAAATCGTTTTACGCGTGTGCGTGCGAGCATACGTACGTGAGTCTGAAAGTTGGAAAGTGAGAAAAAATAAATGCCACAATTCTGGTATTTCGCTCGACATGATCATCAGTTCTCAGGATTGACTGCATCAATCTTATTCGAACTAGTCGCAATCAAAAACTTGTATCCACATTATGGGTGTCCTAGACCACCCGTACACCCCTTTTCTTTCAAAAACTAAGCATTTTAGAGAAAAACGTTTTGAAAATTGTATGGTTTTGAGGGGAACATAAGATGATGTCATTGGTTTGACCTTGGATGGCATCGTTAAGGTCAAGTCAAGGACATCTTTAATTTTTTAAATGAAATTTTAACCCCGTATTTTTCATTACATATTCTTATAGCTTATCTCGAGAGCTTTCCAAAACACTATAATAAAGTATTTTTTCATTAAGTACTTTTTGAGTTATTTTATATTTTAATCTGATATATTTTGATATAAAAAATAAAATATTTCGTAAAATATTCAGTTTTCAATAATTTTACCGTAATACTTTTATGTACAGAATAATGAGACAAATCAATTAGTGCCAAAAAAAAAAAAAACAAATAATTATTTAAAAAAATACATTGTAAATAATTTTCTTAAAAACAATTATTTTTTTTATACTAATTGATTTGTCTCGTTATTCTGTACATAAAAGTTTTACGGTAAGATTATTGAAAGTGAATATTTTACGAAATATTTTATTTTTTATATCAAAATATGCCAGATTAAAATATAAATTAACTCAAAAAATACTTAATAAAAAAATACTTTATTATAGTGTTTTGAAAAGTTCTCGAGATGAGCTACAAGAATATGCAATAAAAAATTGGCAGTTCCATTTAAAAAATTGAAGGTGACCTTCATGTGACATTCACACAACTATTCAACGTCAAATTAATGATACCACCTTATGTTCTCCTTGAAACAATACAACTTTTGTCTGAAACATTTTTCCATATTTAAAGCCATTTCTGAGATCCAGAAAAGGGGTCAGACTTTAGAGATACCCTGTGTAGAAGTCGGTGCTTATGTATCGCGTAACATACATAAGGTTCTCACCCAAACACAACGTACGTGACATATACTATAATATCGGGTGCACCCAGGTGGGGAATCGGAACACAGCTTAAGATGGCATAAGACGCTACGGCAATGTACGTGCGCTGGCCCTAAGATCATATCGCCGTATGTATCGGATTACTCACGCTATATATATACTAGTATAATGGCATGGCGAATATGAAAGAAAGTGACGGATAATACTCCGATATGATCAAAAAGCAATCAAAACTTTGAAAAACGAAAGTACTTATATATATTAAATGTATATATTTTTATTTACGGAATTTATAAGCTGATAATATAATAATATTAGCTTATAATATTATTACCTAATGATTATAATAGAAATAATAAAGAATTAAAAGATCATAAAAAACACATCAAAATCTGAAATCTTTTCTCAATCTATTAAAATTATTCTCTCATAGAAATAAAAAACAAAAAAATAGATTGTTATTCAGTAAACTGTTTAGTTATTTTTATCGTTATCTAAATTATTTCTCGCTCTCGCTTTCTGCAACTCAGCATTAAAGAGTTCCAAATTCTCCTACAAGAAGCTTTCTAATACTTATGATAACTGACAAATGCCAACATTTGATAAAAAAACTGAAGCTTTTATTTTATTTATTGTTTTTTTGAAAGTAATGTTAATGGATTAATATGATTTTTGCGTTTAAAATGACATCAAACATGACATTATTGAGATTATTTTTAACTAGATACATAATAAAAATTTTTGTTTTTGCGTTTCATTAAAAATTATTAAAATTATTTGTGTTTGATATCTTTTCAACCACAAAAATCTTATTGATCCATTACAATTACTTTCAAAGAGATAAAATAGAAAGCATAAAATTTTAATATTTGTGTGGAAAAGCTGCGACTTTAGATAGGAAAAACAATAGCTAATAAAGTCCGACGCTTGCTGGAGAAATAGTAAAATGTTATCGTTAGAGAATATATTTTTTTATATAAATGACAAAGAGGGGTATTGCCTATCACAAACACATTTATTTATTATATTTAATTATTGAGTGCCGCGCAATTTTTATCTATAAAAACAGCCGCCATAGTAACAATGCTTGCGCGAGTTTCCTCCTTTCTCTTAGATTTCACGAATTTATTTTATAATATTGTTACATTCTTTCTCTCTTGCGTCGCATTAAAGGCGATCGGTCTGAAGCAAGATCGCAGAGGAGAATCGTCTTCAAGAGATTGTTATAGAATGTTGATAAACGATGACAGTCATGTTAGACACCCCTTTGGGGTGATTACGATAATTACGGCCCCCTATTTGATAGCTCGTTTCTGAAGACATTTTTTACAAGAGACACAAGAAAAATAGTAAAAAAATTTCCGATCAATAGTTTTCGAGATATGTTACTTTAAAGTATTGAACATTATAAAACTTTATAAAAACGGACCCAACAATGTTGACCTTGACATATGCTGTCAAGATCATGATCCTGAGTAATTTTTCCCTTACCGGCACTAAGCCCTCCTCTGCGGCCACTATGGGGACGTCTTCCAACGCTTTCTCTGCCTCGCACGGTCCTCGGAGTCCTCCGGGCCTGCGTAAGGCCACCGCTATGGCTCTTTTTCGATCTTGCGTACTTCTTCATCTCGACAGTTCAACACGCGTTTCACCGGTACTAACGCCCGCGCCTGATTGACCCGGGATCATCGTGATCTAGAATCGATACCTTCGGGCCAGCCGGGGCTGTGCACACGGGATGCGTATTGTCGCGACCAATTACGTGCTATCATGCAAGACGGTCGCCGGGCGGTATGCTTAAGATCATATCGGGAGCGCGCGTCGATTTCGCTATCAATGATTCTACGGGGCCCACTCTATGAACCCATCTCGGGCCCCGCCTAGCCGTCTGAGCGGGATCTGTTAGCACACGGTGCGATAGCCCACGTTCCGATAGCACACCAGAAATTTAATGTAATTCCCGATAGCGCACGTCACGATATCGAACGTCCCGATAGCGCACGTCCCGATAGTCCACGTCTCGATAGCACACAAAAATAGCGCACGTTGCCGTGTGCTATTGGGACGTGTACTAAAAAGAAAATATGGGTTTCTCATCCCGATAGCACACGTCTCCGGATGCTATTGGGACATGTGCTAAAGAGAAAATATGCATTACTTTTCCCGATAGCGCACGTCACCGTGTGCTATTGGACGTGTGCTAAAGAGAAAATGTTCGTTTCTCATACCGATAACGCACGTTGCCGTGTGCTATTGGGACGTGTGCAAAAGAGAAAATATGCGTTTCTTTTCCCAATAGCGCACATCTTCGTGTGCTATTGGGACGTGTGCTAAAGAGAAAATATGCGTTTCTTGCCCGATAATGCACATCCTCGTGTGCTATTGGGACGTGTGCTAAAGATAAAAAAGTGTATTTGTGTGTATACGCGTATACGTTCTCTCTCACACATACACCCCATGTAGCAAACAGTTAATCGCAGCGAGCGCCTCACGTAATCACCAGTATGGGACGATGAGTTGCTCCGCTCCTGCCTGCCTTGTGTACGCGGCCCGTAATTCGTTAACTATTTTGGCTTATAATTTAAAAACTAAGCCTCAGAAAAAATTTTGGCAAAGGAAAAATCGTCTTAGAATAGTGTCAAGTATATGACATTGTAAGGACAGAAGGTTGTTTTGAATCACCCTGTATATTCCGTGCCTGTAATTTGTAACAATTTTGTTATTAAATAAATTAAAAATAAATAAAATTACAAACCTTTAAATTCTCCATTCATCTCGCGTTGTAAAAATTGCTTATTAAATTTGTGAAATATTCGTAAGAATTGCTGAAGAGGCAGTCTACAAGATAAAAAATCTTATATGCAAAGTTAACTAAATATATTGTTGGGCGCTCTTAACTTAAAAATAATATTATTTTTGTATAATATTAATTATATTAAGAAAAATGGAATGTTTATGTAGTATATACCTCCCCTCAATTGGAGCGGTTTGAGTGTTGGTAATGTTTGTGTTTCTTTCCCGATTTACACGTCTATATGTACGTCGAGGATTCAAATCTTTCTTCACACGAAAAAAATCTATTTCTTGATTAATAATTAATTTTTTTAAATTATCTGAAAATAGAATATTAACAAAGTTTTAGTTGTTTTCAGGATTATTCTTCTTAAATTAGAATAAAAACTATGATTTTTATTAATTATTTTATGTCAATCAAAATATTTTCACATATTTTGTAATACGATTATTCTGCTGTAATAATTCAAAGCAATGTATTTGTACAAAAATAATTAAAATAATATGTAAAATTACAATTTTCTATTATATTTTGTTTCTAAAATTCGATTGGTAAATCTAATATTTTTATATCAGATTAAATACGTAAAATGAAAGATATAAATCTTAAGATAAAATCTAGATAAAATAATATTACAAAATGTACAACAAAATATAAGTATATGCCTTTGTATTAATATTTATATAAGAGCATAGTGCAGCAACATTATGCTTATATAATTTTTTAAAAATAAATTTTATATTAAGTTATAATTACCTAAAAATATCCATATATTTGAATGTGGTTTTCGAAGCTTTTGTGCAGCTATATTGTTGAAACTTTCTACAGCATTATTTGTTCTTACAGGACAACCAAAAGTGCTAACTTTCTCTGCTATTGGTAACCACGTATCAGTCATATATTTTGAAAACTTTATTATATTAGGATATTGCAAAGATATAAAATTAGCCATATCTTGCATAATTATATAGGCGTTTGGAAATAAATTAGCCGGTAATAAAGGTATGTTCATTGCAATGCTTAGTAAGTCTGTTGGAGCTTGCGTTAGACCTAAATTACGCCATTTGCGCAGAATAGCCTATATTACAAATAGATATAATTTTAAAAATCTATTTTACGTAAGGCATTGCAATTGCAACACCATTTATTTATTATTAAGAATATTAATATAAAATATACCTGGTTGAAATGAAACCAATAGCCATGAATTTTCGATTGAGGAAAATTTTCATTCATTGTGTGACGCGGTCACCTCGCTCGACGCTCGGATCGGCTCGTCGGTGTCCGGGTTCGAGAGGAGGGGAGACTCAAGCTTACGAAACACAATATAAGTAGAAAAAATAGTTTATTTAAATAAAGATATGTACAAAGTAGCGTGCAGGGCTAGGCGATGTTGGTCAGCGTGCAGTCGGCAGAAAGCTGGTGTCAGGCGCGGGCGTGCAAAGCGGTACGCGGCGAGAAACGCAAGGCGGTACGCGGCGAGAAACGCAAGGCGGTACGCGACGAGAAACGCAAGGCGGTACGCGGCGAGAAACGCGGCTTAATCGCGATGGTGCGGCTTTATTTACAGACGAGCTTAAGATTATGGCGCGGTTATAACTAGCAGGCTCTTAGGTCTAGCAGGCTTATTTCTAGCGGACTTACGGCTAACGGTCTTAAGGCTACGACGCGATATCTACAGGTGGCTTATTACTACGGTTAGGCTAGGTAGGTGGGTATTGCCGACAGGCCCGAGTGTCACGTCGGATCCGGCCTTGGAAACCGGCGAAACCCGGTAGGGCTGAGCAAAACCTCAGCCCGGGTAGGTGCTAGGAGCCGGCGAAACCCGACAGGGCTAAGAGAAACCTTAGCCCGAGGAGCGGTGACAGGAGCCGGCGAAACCCGACAGGGCTAAGAGAAACCTTAGCCCGAGGAGCGGTGACAGGAGCCGGCGAAACCCGACAGGGCTAAGAGAAACCTTAGCCCGAGGAGCGGTGACAGGAGCCGGCGAAACCCGACAGGGCTAAGGGAAACCTTAGCCCGAGGAGCGGTGACAGGAGCCGGCGAAACCCGACAGGGCTAAGAGAAACCTTAGCCCGAGGAGGTAGTAGGTACTGGTCAGGTCGGTGTCGGGAGCTGGATGTCGGGACAGGATCTGGTCTCGATGCCTTGGCCGGCCGGGCTTATATACCCGGCCGGGGCCTCCTACCATACTGTCAGCCCGGGAGTGGGGTCGATTCCGCGTGGGGACCGTGAGCGAGATAAGGCGAGTCGAGAGCGAGAGCGCATGCCCAGCGAGATAGCGCGCCTAGTGTGAACGGGACGGTGCGTGTGGCATGCGCGCGAGCGACAGAGCGTGCGCGGTGGTTGTGCGAGCGGGATAGGTAAAGTAGGGTAGAATAAGCGAGGCGGACATGTTATCGTATATACATATATATATTTTGCCGTAGTAACGGCCCTGCCGTTACAATTGATGAGATTGCTGCTGCTTCGTAATCTGACATAATAAAATGTAGATTTTTTTGAAAATCAGGAGCTAATTGTTTAATCTTCTTCCAAATAGCATTATACATTGATTTAGTACGTTTTTCGCATAAAACATATACTGCAGCAATGTTCTAAAAAAATATATATTATTATTGCATAAATCTGTGATAAAAAGTAAATAATTAGAAATATTTCTTTCAATATGTTCAACTTACTGTTTTCATGTATCGAATATGTATAGTATACATTTGTGCAACATGTGGAAATCGTGGAACAGCCTACAAAGTAATAATATATTGTATAATTAATAATATATCTATATAATTAAAGATATATATGTACATATATTATATACATATAGATGTATAGATGTGTGCAAGAACAATGCTTACAGAAAATATTCCATCCGCATATATCTCTGTAGATGCTGCTAATGCAACTAATAAAATATCAGTACTAAAAATAATAGCTATTTCGTTATTAGTAGATATGGCATATCCTTTATATATTTCTTTTACTGCCTCGTAATTTAGCAAACTATCTTTTAATTCCTCCATAGAATTCGGTATAGGAGGAAAGCAGCTATTTCTTATTCGATGCAGAATTGTTCTCATAGATGAATATGTGATGTATGAACCCACAAGTGGATTACTGTAAATAAAAATGTATATTACTTATATAGCTCTTAATTACTTACCATAATAAAAATGTTACCTTCGACAAACAAAATCAAATATTTCTTTTGGTTTCAAATTAGTTTCTTTTGACATATCTTTCATATCTTCTTTTAATTTGATAATATCAGTAAGCTGAAGATTATGATAATGATTATGTGAATGTTTGATGATAAAATTATCATTATTTTTTATTAAACAAGCTGTGCATTTGATCAATTTTCGATTAGCACAACGTAAAACATTATTACGCTTATCTAAATGGTATGTATAACCTTATTCATATATATATTTAATAGCTCCCTCTTTTTTTCCGTTTACAATTTTCATCTATAAAATAAAATATTAAAATCTACTCAAATATAATATATACAATACAATAACATATTAAAAGTTAGAGTTATTAAGATTTGCTATTTTTTCATTATAGTGTGGAATTGGACAGATAATATGCTGGACAGAATAATTTCTTGCATAAAAATAAATTGAAGAAGTAGAATAAAATTGTCTCAAACATATTGGATATTTGTATATTTATAATCAAATATGCATAAACTTATTTAATTGATAACTAAATAAATGAATTTAACAATTATTTGACTTAACTTATCAACAATGTCGAAGAAACTAACTAACATCAAAATTATTTTAAGTAAGTTTTTAGTAAATAAAAGCTGTCAATAATTAAAAAATTTATATGATAAAAATATAAAAATTTATAGATATTGATTGAACTCACTAATATTACACAATACACTTAGGGTGTTTTCCAGCAAGTTACACAGATGACACAGTGTAACACACAGTGGGAGTGGTGCACTTGGACACAGTATAATTGGACACGGTGCAAATGGACACGTTACAAATGGACACGAGATTTTGCACACGGTTCAATTGGACACAGTGCATTTGGACACAGTAATTTTGGATACAGTAGCTTTTGGACACATAAGAAAATACGCATCGTTTACTTGGACACCGCTCAATTGGACACTGTTCATTTGGACACCGTTCGTTTGGACACAGAAAGATGCGCACCGTTCATTTGGACACCGTTCGTTTGGACACCGTTATTTGCCCACCGTTCGTTTGGACATCGTTCATTTGCCCACCGTTCGTTTGGACACCGTTCATTTGCCCACTGTTCGTTTGGACACCGTTCATTTGCCCACCGTTCGTTTGGACACCGTTCATTTGCCCACCGTTCGTTTGGACACCGTTCGTTTGGACACCAAAATTTGATTTAAGTTATACGACGTAATCCGCACCAAATTTTTGTTTTAAATAAGAAATAGGTTCGGGTTAGGTTATATCTTCCGGAAGTGGAGCCCCCCCGCAGGGAGGGCGGAACCCACTGTATCCATGCATGACATCCAAATATGCGAAAGGCTAAACAAAGTGCTAAAAGCAATGTAAAATTAATGACATCAGTATCAGAAATATATAAGTATGAATATATTTTATTTTGACAGATATTATAACCTTCAAATGTATCTCCTTTTCACGATTTCATATTTTACATAGATTTACCAGTATAAAGTGTTATAAGAATACTGATTATATTTTCCCAAAATGATTTTTATTTCTCTCCATCTGTTACATATTCAAACAAACAGTACGCATGTTTCTGTGTACAAATGAACGGTGTCCAAACGAACGGTGGGCAAATGAACGGTGTCCAAACGAACGGTGGGCAAATGAACGGTATCCAAACGAACAGTGGGCAAATGAACGGTGTCCAAACGAACGGTGGGCAAATGAACGGTGTCCAAACGAACGGTGGGCAAATAACGGTGTCCAAACGAACGGTGTCCAAATGAACGGTGCGCGTCTTTCTGTGTCCAAACGAACGGTGTCCAAATGAACAGTGTCCAATTGAGCGGTGTCCAAGTAAACGATGCGTATTTTCTTATGTGTCCAAAAGCTACTGTATCCAAAATTACTGTGTCCAAATGCACTGTGTCCAATTGAACCGTGTGCACAATCTCGTGTCCATTTGTAACGTGTCCATTTGCACCGTGTCCAATTGTACTGTGTCCAAGTGAAGGCCACTCACACACAGTATCATATTGACTAAAATTCTTTATATGATCAAATAAAGAATTTTAAATTTCTTTATTTGCTAGACAATCAAATGTGATATTGTGTATTACACTGTGTCATCTGAGTAACATGCTGGAAAACATCCTTAATTATTTTTCGCGTTTTCAAAAAAATAATACGTATAAATGTCCTTTCGTAATTCTCAATAAGAGTAGAATAAATTGTGTCATGTTTACTCACTATATAACTTTGTAATTAATTCATTACATAGTATGCGGATGAACGTGATCGATGATTTCGATTTATAAGAGTAATTCTAACCTATAAAAGCTTTTCTTTAGAAAAAGCTTTTTAAATACAATATAAAACATCTTGAAATATTGTAATAAGAACCCAGTCAGCCAGGTCTGTTCTAACAAATATTGCCAAGTGCTTGCTACAAATTATTGTCAGCAAAAAGGCTACAAATTTGGTACAAGAGTTGTTATTACCGATTAAGCTGGCAGATTGCCGGCAAGAATCAAGCAAAGCTTGCTGACATAACTACACAGCAAATTGGCGGCAGAAACCGAGCAAAGCTTGCTGACATGACTGACATCAGATTGTCGGCAAAAACTGAGCAGGATCTAGAGTGCGCAATCTGATGGCAAATTGGCAGCAAAAACCGAACAAAATCTGCAGCTTATTACAAAGTATTATAAAATAGTTCAGTCGCTTATCGCTATGCGGCGCGTTATTCATTATCTATACCCGTATTCAAATTCTTGTCATGAGTGTATATAAAGCCTACTAAATGCTAATAATATTATCATATATATATTTCTATCAGTTCAATTTTTGACATAATTCTTATACAGGAAATTCAGATATTGAATTGATTTTTTGCAAATCGGACAGATAATTGTTCGATTTTTACTTATTCAAACATTTCTGTCCAAAAAGATCTTTAATTTTATAAATTAAGTTATTTGAATTTACTTATATGTTTTAACATATTAATATATGATTTTATATAATGTCTAATTATCTAATGGTCATTTTATGACCAAAACTTATCATCATTTTGTTACTTAGGGTTAAGGCTTTAAATCTATTTAAATATATACTTTTATATGAATGGCCAAAAGCTGCAGAATTTGTTCGGTTTTTGCCGACAATCTGCTATCAGATTGTCTTGCGCAGATCTTGGTCGATTTTTGCCATCAATTTGACGTCAAATCATGTCAAGCTTTGCTCGGTTTTTGCCGTCAATTTGCTGTCAGGTTATGTCAACAAGCTTTGTCACCAAAACACAAGCTTAATGCGGACACAGATGGCACTGGATTTGTTACCAAGTTTTGAGCGAATTTGATGCCAATTTGGCAACAATTTGTAATCAAATTGCTTACTGGGAATATCTCTCAAATTTTTATCTGTTGATAATTTCCTTACGCTTCGCATCCAACAAAAGACATTAATTACATACCTTACAATCCGTTGGCGAGAAAGACTCAGGAAGAAAAAGGATAAGTTGAACCATAAATAAAGCCGATCACACACACTTTCAGTAATCGTAATTGTAACCGTAACGTAAGGATTCAACCAATCGCGTTGCTTAATTCGGCTGTCCATAGCAACGCGATTGGTCGAATCCTTACGTTATGGTTACGATTATGGTTACGGAAAGTGTGTGTGATCAGCTTAAATGTAATAAGAATGTTTAAACTGTGATTGGTCGATTTGCTTACGGTCTTAAGTCCGTGTCACACTACGCATTGCGGACGCGGATCGGATTTGGATTACGGACTGCGAATCGTCAATCATCCAATCAGATTCTTGGCAACTTCGATATGATTGGATGAATGACGATTCGAAGTCCGTACTCTAAATCCGATTCGAGTCCGCAATGCGTAGTTTGACACGGACTTTACGATAACGACTAAAACTATTGAACGTGCAATAGCCTTTAGCGACCATTATCTTTGGGTGCGTTCAGTAGAAAAAAATCGCTCAGGAGCAATCGTGAAAAGAAACGCATTTTTCTCTTTAGCACACGTCTCAAAAGCATACGGCGACGTGCGCTATCAAGAAAAGAAATGCATATTTTCTCTTTAGCACACGTCCCAATAGCACACGAAGATGTGCGCTATCGGGAAAGAAACAGATATTTTCTCTTTAGTACACATCCCAATAGAACACGGTAACGTGCGCTATCGGGATAAGAAACGCATATTTTCTCTTTAGCACACGTCCCAATAGCACACGGCGACGTGCGCTATCGGGAAGTGCGCCATCGGGAAAAGAAACGCATATTTTATCTTTAGCACACGTCCCAATAGCACACGGCGACGTGCGCTATTGGGAAAAGAAACGCATATTTTCTCTTTAGCACACATCCCAATAGCACACGGCAACGTGCGTTATCGGTATGAGAAACGCATATTTTCTCTTTAGCACACGTCCCAATAGCACATGGCGACGTGCGCTATCGGGACGTGCGCTATCGGGAAAAGAAACGCATATTTTTTTTTAGCACACGGCGACGTGCCCTATCGGGTAAAGAATCGCATATTTTCTTTTTAGCACACGTCCCAATAGCGTACGGCGTCGTGCGCTATCGGGACGTGCACTATCGGAAAAAGAAACGCATATTTTTTCTTTAGCGCACGGCGACGTGCCCTATCAGGTAAAGAATCGCATATTTTCCCTTTAGCACACGTCCAATAGTACACGGTGACGTGCGCTATCGGGAAAAGAAACGCATATTTTTTTTTAGCACACGGCGACGTGCCCTATCGGGTAAAGAATCGCATATTTTCTTTTTCGCACACGTCCCAATAGCGTACGGCGTCGTGCGCTATCGGGACGTGCACTATCGGAAAAAGAAACGCATATTTTTTCTTTAGCGCACGGCGACGTGCCCTATCAGTTAAAGAATCGCATATTTTCCCTTTAGCACATGTCCAATAGCACACGGTGACGTGCGCTATCGGGAAAAGTAATGCATATTTTCTCTTTAGCACACGTCCCAATAGCATACGGCAACGTGCGCTATCGGGAAAGAAACGCATATTTTCTCTTTAGCACACGTCCCAATAGCATACGGCAACGTGCGCTATCGGGATAAGAAACGCATATTTTCTCTTTGGCACATGTTCCAAGAGCACACGACGACGTGCGCTATCGGGACGTGCGCTATCGGGACGTGTGTTATCGGGACGCGTGCATAAGAGACGTGGGCTATCGGGAATTACGTTAAATTTTTCGTGTGCTATCGGGACGTGCGCTATCGGGATAATGCGCAATTTACTTTGTGCGCTATTGGGATGATGCGCCGTTTACTTTGTGCGCTATCGAGACGTGTGCAAAAGAGACGTGAACTATCGGGAATTACGTTAAATTTTTGGTGTGCTATCGGGACGTGGGCTATCGCACCATACCCTAACGGGTCTTTTTCAGAATGTGGCGTCCCTCGTCGATAGTGCTCGATTCTCACCTCTCGGGATGCCGTCTCCGCAAGGTCCTGCGGCCTTGTGCGAGGATCTATGTGTCATTCGGCATGACACGCATCACGCGCGCGAGTCCTGATCACGCCGTGCCGCGAGTTTTTGGCGATGTTCTGCCGGCGCATCTTCCCCTGATGGTCGTCCAAAATCTTCGATAAAGGTGTCTTCCGATTAGGCTCTCAAAATACGTTTTCATACAAAAGAATAATAGACCAAATTAAAATAGTATAACGAATAACGAATAATCACGCCTCTCTGGAGACTGCGATACGCTTCTCGCAAATTTTTAGCCTGGCGTAGCCGTTAAACTCGTGGTTAGCGATCGGGGAGGAATCCAATGGACGCGCGCGAGGCGGCAACGTTACAAGTCTTAAATAGATAATAACATATAGAACATATTAGAGTTTCTAATAAATTTATTCGATAGCTTAATTATTTTATATATACAGGATGTCCTAGACCACCCGTACACCCCTTTTCTTTCAAAAACTAAGCATTTTAGAGAAAAACGTTTTGAACAAAAATTGTATGGTTTTGAGGGGAACATAAGATGGTGTCATTGGTTTGACCTTGGATGGCATCGTTAAGGTCAAGTCAAGGACACCTTTAATTTCTTAAATGAAACCCCCTATTTTTCATTACAAAATATTTTATTTTTTATATCAAAATATGTCAGTTTAAAATATAAAATAACTCAAAAAGTACTTAATGAAAAAATACTTTATTATAGTGTTTTGGAAAGCTCTCGAGATAAGCTGCAAGAATATGTAATGAAAAATTGGAGGTTCCATTTAAGAAATTAAAGGTGTCCTTGACTTGACCTTAACAATGCCATCCAAGGTCAAACCAATGACACCATTTTATGTTCCCCTCAAAGCTATACAATTTTTGTTGAAAACGTTTTTCTCTAAAATGCTTAGTTTTTGAAAGAAAAGGGGTGTACGCGTGGTCTAGGACACCCTGTATATATATATATATGTACGATATGATAACGCGAATGCAGGGGTGACTATGAAACCCGATAACTCGGCTCCTAGGTAAGGTAGAGCAATGTTCTTTGCGCCATTTCAAAGGGGAAGTTTCTCACTTCAAAACTCATGTGATGGCATTCTTGGCTCCATCCCTGCTTTTCCCATGAACGGCTGCAAAGTCATGAAATTTCCAGAATATTTTCACGATTTGATTTTGGCCCTCACAAACAAAACAGTATAATGAGACGAATAATTCAACCTTATCCGTCTTAAAGTCGAGGCTTCACTCGTTAAAATGCGCCAAGGATCATTATTCTACAATTCCTCTAAGCTAAGATATGGCTTCTCAAAAATCGGTAAAATTTGCAAGTTTTAAAGCGCTACCTTAATTGTTTTGCGTAGTGTATATACGATACGAAAAGTGCCTTCATTTTTTTACTTTACATATTCTAGGAATACTATACATATATATAAAATTATACACATGTATACATAAACATGTATACATAACTATTTTGCTTATCTATATACATAATATTTGACATATCAAACGATGTAATCGGTATACGGATAATATTTGACATATCAAACGATATGGTCAGTAAACGGATTAGATAGTTACCATCGGTATATTATATCACAGTCAGCTATGAGTTCCGCTACTGTGATGCGATAGAAACAAGAAACGTACGTTTGTCCCGAGACGGCCAAGGAGATCAACACGTTTCTTACTCATAAATTTTCTGTTTTGGACTTTGCATCGTAATATCTCCGTTTATGTTATATGTAGAACGAAAATAAAGATACTTTTCTTATATAAATCAAACTCAAGCTATCAATTAAGCCTAGTAAAAACTCGGTCCATTTAGCGGTTATTGCATTCTAATAATCTCAAGTACTCTCAACTAATCGATTCGCATGAAGGTACACGGGGTGCCTCGCTGTCGCTGTGCGCGATCTTTGGCTTCGCGTGACTTGGCGCGAGACACTACCGTGTCTCTGGATAGATGTTGAACCAAGGTCGCAAGCGTTTCAAGTGTGGTCTCGAAAATTTCATCCACAGATAGAGACAGTCTTTTGTGCAATATTTGATTTGTTTGTATGTCATTTATCGGAGTAGAAGTAATCACATTTGATAATTGTTTCATTCGTTTACGTTTTGATTGATCTGGAGTAGGTTATTAGCAAATCGTTCAATGATATATTTGACCATGTTCGCTTTGTCCCATACTATGACTCTTTTTTCAGATGCTTGTCTTTGAGCATACTCAATGGCTCGATTATCCCTTCATTAGATTCCACATTGATTATATTTTTGACAAACTGTTTTAGAGGTTCGGTAATTGATTTAAAGTGTTTCTCCAATGCAACGTTTTCCTCCATTTGACCAGTTTTTAAAGAGCGAATTATTTTTTGCATATTGATTCGCTGTTGCAATTTCTCTCGCAATTTTCTCGCGATTGTCACTGTCAATTGTCGTCGTTATGTTGCGCTCGGACGAAAATTTTAGACGTTGCGCGATCGAAGTGTCAATAGCGACTAACAATTTTACGGTATCGCAAAATCGTTAAATCCTTTTCGATATTGGCTATTAGTTTGTAAACTGTCTTTATCAATCACTATAAATCCATACTTGTATTGCCAGAATGCGCGAAAATCGTCATTAGACATGTCAATATTTACGTGATCATTGTATACATGTTTTAAGTTTGTACCATTCTGTTTAAATAAAATCAATAAATTCGCATTGTCGCGTATAAGATGCTTAGGTATCTTGGTATACGTTTGACAAAGATAGAAACAGTCGACGCTCGAGTGTCGATTCATTGCAAAATACTTTCTTATCGTATTTTGCTTATCACACACCACGTCATCAAAGATAAAAATGGAATTCAGAAGCGCCTCGCTCGATGGAATAACGTCACTATTATTAGAGAATGTAAAATAATCAATTTTATCAATCCGTGACAGCAAATTTTCCAAGTATCGATATTTCGCTTGTTGAAGCAATTTTGAGTATACGTACACTTTCTCGATACGTACACTGTGTATTTTCTATCAAACTTATCAACATGTTAGTTTTACCGCAATTCGAAGGACCGCAAATGATACCGCGTATAGTAATCGGCAGCATGTTTCCATGCTTGCGTATTTCTTTCTTGGACGTTACTTGTGTTTTATCGTCAAAATTTGTCACTTTGATTATCGTCGCTTGATGCACGAATCGCATGTTTGCTCTCGTGAATCTTAAATCAGATTTTTGAAAAATGAATCATCGGGGACCTATTTATAGAGAAGCAGCGCACTTGGACACAATACAATTGGACACGATGCAAATGGACACGTTGCACATGGACACGAAACTTTGCATACGGTTCAATTGGACACAGTGCATTTGGACACAGTAGCTTTTGGACACAGAAGAAAATTCATTTGGACACGTAATTTGCCGTGGTAGCAAACACATATCGACGGTCCAACACCATTAATAAAACATTGTGGTAAACACGAAAATTATAAGAGATAGCGGTTTGTTAAATCGTGCGATAAACGCACTTTCTATCGAGTTACATATTTCTGGCTATCAGTTATGTAGACCGGGAACTCATTTAGAAATACAATGGGCTAAAGGCGATCGAGGTATCAATCCATTGGATGCCGCGTATCGCGAGCATGACATAACTTATTTTCGAAATAATGATTTCGGCGAACGACACGTTGCGGATAATATATTCGCCGCGTAAACGAAAACGCGTATTATCGAAAGATTCAACTCTTAGTGAAAGAGCAGCCGCTACAGCTGTTTGGGTGGTTATGAAAGCAAAAACAAATTTCGGTATGGAAGTAAAAACAAAAAAGTCATTGATAAAGAAAAAAATTGCGAAAAAACAAATATTTTCTGTAGCGAAGCGTGGTGGTATCTTGCCAATTCTACCATTATTGGGAGTTCTCGGTTTGGCTGGCGGAGCAGCAGGAATCGCAAAGACAATGAATGATAGCAAGGCGGCGCAACATCACTTTGAAGAAATGCATCATCATAATCGCGCCATGGAAAGTCATGGACCCTACCTTATTCCATATAAGCATAGATAAGAGTTCTCAATAGCGTCTAAGAAAAAAAAAAACGGTAAAAATGCCTGTCGGTGTAATAAGTAATGTACAATTGGAACAACTTGCAAGACGTATGCGTATACTATTTTTTAGAGGCGTTTTATTGCGCAATAATTTACCGATAAACGGCGTACGACGAAATGAGAGCGGTATCGTTAATTTGGATGATGTCGACGATTCTGGTACTCATTGGGTAGTGTATGTAAAAAGGGGAGATCGGGTAGTATATTTCGACAGTTTTAGAAATCTTCAACCGCTCAAGGAACTAATGCGATATTTTGGACAGAATGTGGCAAATATAGAATATAATCACACGTCCTATCAAAATTATAATGAAAGTATATTTGTGGACAATTGTGTGTACGATTTCTTCAAACAGTAGATGATTGATATGAATTTAAAGCCTAACAATTCACCATCGCGACTCAGTATTCGTTCGACAGTTTTCCAGCATGACTGGTAAGAGTAGCGTTCCTGCTATGAGCTACTTTGCGGCTATAGATTTAAACGATGACGATTACAAGCTTGGTTTAACAGACTTTGAAATTTATCATACCGAATATGAATTCTTGGAATAATAAATTTTAGTTTGATAACGACGACAAGGAAATTATGATTCTTAAGGAATCGTACGAATTACACGCTATAAACGAGTATCTCCTACGTGCAATTTTACAACATCGACGCGTAGTTGGTTCCAACGATATCGTTGATGACGAAAATGTCAGAAGAGAAAGAAGATAATATCAAAAAACACGGTGAATATCCAATAATGCTTCGCGCTAATCATAATATGCTAAAAAGTAAAATCAAATGTGTCTATAGAATAAATTTTAGTAAATCAAACAACGTAGGATCGTTGTTGGAATTCTCATCGAATCGTATATTACAACCTCGAAGATAGCACGAATCGGATGTACGAATAAATATTATTAATGTAAATATTATTCGTATAAAATGCAGCATAACTACTGGCGCGTACAGCGATGACAAGCGCGTACACACGATACATGAATTTTCACCGAGCGTGCCACCAGGATATAAGATATCGGAAACGCCAGTACAGATCATTTATCTACCGATCGTCGCAAGTAATTGATGACTGATTTAACGATACGCATTGTTGATCAAGAAGGACATTTGCTCGATTTTCGAGGAGAGGAAATTACCGTGAGATCGCATTTACAGCGGCGGCAAAAATAAAGAGTATGACAAATGAAATGCTTGTGTTGAACGAAAGCACGGAGCACACGGAAGACAATATCTTTACAAGAGACAATATTTTTGCGAGAAGGCGAGTGGCTGCGGTATCAGATGATAATAATCGTATATCTGGTTACACTAAAAAGAAGCTCAGCGTGTTGAACAGTGAATTTTTAAAATCACTGGAATTTGTCGTACGAAATACTTGAACAATATGATTGACATTTTGAATATCGGAGGCGAGCTGATTTTTGATGATTGTATCGTCAAGATTGAGACTCATACATACAATCCATATGCCAACACAAGACTTGGATATAGCGATGAGATATGGATACCGATACAACATCAGGATTTGTACACGTTATTATGTGAAAGCTTTCTATACGAGGGAAAGTTGATGGTGCATAAAGTGGATGTAGGGGGAAGAGTGGTATTGGGAAATAATTGTGTCGCGTTTATGTTTGATGAACTTCGATATGAACTCAACAACGTGAAGATTGACCGCAACACAAACGTTGGAATAACTTCCACGATTAAAATCTATGTCTCTCTAACAGCAGAGAGAGGTAAAATCGTGGAGAATGCTGCGTGGAATATGTCAGACAATGCTGTTAAAATGTACTTCAACAACATTTTGCCCTTAAACATACTATTGGGTTTTTGCGAAGATTATAAGCAAGTTGTGATTAATACTCGTCACGAATTTATTCTAATACATTCACGCAATGACTACAATTGTATATTTGGTCGTATATGCTTCGACAGAAGCTAATATCAAATTATTCAAAATACAGTGGCGTATGCCCCATGTAATATTGAGCGAGATCAATAAACTATCTTTGCTACGCGCGTTGGAAAGTAGGCAATACTTAAATATGAGTTTTCGATCTTGGGATCTATATAAATTTCCTCTATTGCATATGACCAAACATTCGTGGACTGTGAAAGCTGTCTTCCAGCTAGAGAAGCCGCGATACGTGATCTTTGCATTGCAGACTGGCAGAAAAATGCTATGTCAAAAGATATTACTACATTCGATGACTGCAAATTGATGTTAGACTCTATTTAAATTTGTAATTTTAACCCTACGATGATTTTAATTTAGATTTCGATAAAAATAGATTCGCCATCTTGTTCGATATATACTCTCGTTTTTGCAAATCTTATTACGGATGTGATAATGATGATGTGTTTGCTATTAAACATTTCAAAATTTCTACATTGTGGTCCTCTCGTGGTTATTGATTGTTCGCAACAAAACGAGATTGTCAAAAATTCCACTGTGGATGTGAAATTAGAGTTTAAGTGCAAGGAGGATATACCGGCAAATATTACCGCCTATTGTCTCATCTTGCACGATCGCGTTGTTGAATATTGCCCATTGACTAACATATTTAGTTTGTAAAATTACGAACTACGGAATTTAGATCAGCAAATATCCCTTCCAATGTCAAAAATATATAAAGATTAAGATTTTGACGATCGACAGCAGTTGTACATCATTCTTGCAATCGTACAGTAATATTATTAGCATGATCACGCCAACATTTGTAGATCTGCAAGGGTTCATTATCGCGAGAAACTTTATTTTTAAAGGAAGTAGCGATACTGAGAAATGGATTTGTTTTTTCTCATTACTTTTTTGCAAGTCCCGTACCATGGGATGTGCTTACAAAATCTGAAAGATGCCAAGCTTCCTGGCTAATTGGACGTCACCAATTGGACTTCAATGGGAGGATGGAAATGTTCCATACAGCTTCGCTAGGCGTTCGACGGGAGCTGTGATGAATACGACGGAAGAGAAAGATGAATCATCTCCTATCGTGTACGTTAAAGGATGCGAAAAACGAGAATGGCTAGCCGATATACTTGATGATGATGCGAGAAACGATGTTATTATTGAGATTGGATGTAGACTATGAAGATATCATTTTGTTAAATAAGCTAGGTGTTACTAATACTATGTGCTGTGAAAAAGATTTTAAAAATTGCGCTTTACGAAATGTATTTAAAATATTCAATTGGTGGACGAATCATCATAAAGATTTACCTAAACGTTATTTAGAATAAACTATTGTTAAAATATATTTTTATACTCTTTTATTCTTTTCTTTTCCTCTTTCTTATCCCAGTATGCGAGTATTAAATTTCAGTACGTGACGATAGATAGCAGTGTCAGCCATTTGATTAAAATATAAATGTTACATGTCTATAGACAATTTTTTAAATATTTATTTTATTGGTATATAAGTAATTAATTTGTCCTTTTATGTAGTTGATATTATTTCGATAGTTGTTCAACAGCTGTTCTATAGCTGTTCAATAGCTGTTCGATAACTGTTCAAAGTGATTCGATGGCTGCTCAATAGCAGTTCGATAGCTGTTCAATAGCCGTTTGACAGCTGTTTGATAACTTTTCAAAGCTGTTCGATAGCCGTTAGATAATTGTTCAAAGCTGTTCGATAACCGTTCAGTAGTTGTTCAAAGCTGTTCAAGGTTTGATAGCTATTCAAAACTGTTCGATAGCCATTTGATAACTGTTCAAAACTGTTCGATAGTGGTTTACATATTATAATAATACATTCATATTTAAAAGACTTTAACTAGATAATTATCCGTGGGAATATGCTTATTTTTGTCTTCTTATCATGTGCAGAAGGTAAGCGTTCTTTGTTAGAGATAAATTCCTTAATCTAAAATGTTTAATCGAGACGATGTCTATGCCGTTATGCCCGTCGCAAAGTATCTCACAACGATTGAAGTAAGTTTAAAAAGAAGTGAATAGAAGCTATTATATATTTCGAAAATACTAATGTTTCGCAATAATCTATTAAGTAGTGTTCAGTGTTTTCGTGTGCAACATTATGTGTGATGTATATGTATATTATTTATTAGATATTATATTTCAATTTGTGCATATTGATGTTGTACGGCGGTACATGTGATGGATCCGCGGAAATATACGGTGAGTGCATGCAAACTTATAGAGTGACACCTGAGAGGCCCACGAGTGGGCGGACGTTCACCTACGCATTTACGATGATATATTTTGCTTTTGGCCGCTTTTTGGGTATGAGCCCTATACTGAGGAAGAGAATTGGGAGCCGGAGGAAGATTGGGAAAAGGAGAAAGAGCTTGCATCTCTAGGAAAGTAACTGTAAGTACTTTTTTAAAATTTTAAAATTTTAAATTAATATGTTAATAAGATTTCTTTGTTTGTTTCAGAAGGAGTGCGCAGCAAATATTATTATTATTATTATTATCGTCATCATCGCCACCATCGCCACCATCGCCACCATCACCACCATCGCCACCATCGCCACCATCGCCACCATCGCCACCATCGCCACCATCGCCACCATCGCCACCATCGCCATCATCATTATTATTGGCCGAAAGCCCCCCTTGTACCCCCCCCCCCTCCCGTATGTGTGTGCGTGTGTGTGTGCGCTCGCACTCATCTGCTTCCTGTGCATGTACTTTGATATATTTCAAACTTTTTTTGTTAATAACTTTTTAATAAGCAATAAGCAACCATTAAATTAGAAGAAAAAGTTATTCAGAATTATAATATGTCAACATATATCAAAATCAAGGTCATTTGGACTGGGTCTCCTTTTCGCTATATTTACCGTCGCTTGTTCTTTTCCAGCTTCCATCGTCCTTCTTACTTATCGAAGTTACCGCTATCGCGGCACTCGTCGCTCTCGCGTCCACTTCTCTCACTAACAGCAACTAACATTTATTTTATAAATAGCACTGCAATAGTATTTGCAGACTGTTTGGTTATCTAATTTTTTAGTATAGGGTCTGATAGTTGAAATTTATTATTCATTGCCGCGCAACACTAAATTATAAATGTACAATTTCTCAATGAAGCATATTTACTACAATGAGATGATAATTTATATACAAATCGTAATTTTAATACATAAAAAGTAATTAAAAAATTAGATTTAGTCAATCACCTTTTTTGTTACATGCTGAGGTTGTTATGGATAGAACAAGGGATCATGAAAGAAAAGGAATGTTGAAAAGAAAGGATTGTGAAAGCAAACCTCAAGAGCATCTTGATTGATTCTTCCAGTCAGTACATAAGAAACTTCACAATGCTGCAAAAGATACTGGGTAAGGTCGAGCGTGGATTTTATTGTTACGCGAAGACCTTCTACTGTTTGTCAGAAAAGATGTTTCTGACAACAATCAATCGCGCACTTTCTGTTCCCAAGCATCTAGTTTCTACAGCGAGTTCTGCAACACCTGTAATAAAAAGAAAATCAAACTACGTGATATGATTTTTGGATTACAATTTATTTATTTGTTTTTGTAGATCGCTATTGTTTGAGTTAACTATTAAAAGATAAAGTAACCACCTTATAGTCGGCATTGCCTGGTGTCAATCCATGCGTAGCTATTTTTCGATTCAGACTGTCAAATAAATCGTTGATACATAAGCAGAAGTTCGCCATAGCTTCAGAATTCTTCAACTCCGATATGAAGTTGTTGTAGAATCGTAATCATTGAGCCACGGATTTGTTGAATATCTCCAACGAGCGAATGAACGTTAGAGATGTTTTTATAAATGCAGCCATTATCCTTCTCTTGTAGTAATATCAGTATCAACATCAAATGATTTGTCGTTATAATATGGAACGAGTCAAGTATATGTGGACTGCGAGATGCACTTTCATTTTTGCCGAGTTGCTAAGAGTCAAGTGGTTGGCTGACAATTTCGGATATACTCGTAATTGTCCTAGTATAGTTTTATCCTTCTCGTGCATCAGTACAACATGTCTCCATATGATTGAGGTTTCTTGCGGGTCCATCTGTAAAACAGCCAAATAATTCGATTTGTATTGCTAATATATTGTAATTAAGACTATTGTTACGTCCTTATGTCGCGTTAAAGGCGATCGGTTTGAAGCGAGATCATAGAGAAGGATCGTTTCCAAGAGGTTGTTATGCAATGTTGATAAACAACGGCAGTCATGTCAGATTTTGTGTAACTGTCTTGCAGTACGGCCGTATTTGAGACAGCTCCGTCTTTTACATTCGATTATCGTTTATTACGTTGTTGTATTGTTGTTCTAATAAAGTTATTCCTATTCCTTAAACGAATGTCCTTCTATTCGGGTGCGGAAGTGACGCGGTGTGCGAGGAAATTCTATTGCAAGGGGTAGCTGTTATTTTTTATATTTCTCAAGACCAGCATGGTTTCCATCACCGATTTCCTTGCGTCTTTCCCACGGATACTCGTGGATATTAGTAGAATAGTAAGGATGCTTTTTGGCTCACTTTGTCATGAATGTGAGAGAGAGGGTACCGTTGGAGAGGAAGAGAGAGAGATAGTTTTGGAGCAGTTTGTTGGCGCCCGCGGGGGGGGAAGTTCGAGCTGGACGGGTGAATGGGGGGGGGTAAGTAGGGCGAGCGGGGAAGCGCGGGTGGGGGGGAAGCGGGGGGGGATACGAGTCGCCGAGAGCGCTCGAGAGATGGCGCTCGGGGGGTGGCGGTTCCTCCCGATTCGACCTTGACGCGACTCGTTCTTTAGGGGCGCGCGCCGCTTCTAGCGCGCGATCCGCTATCGCGATTCTTGAACCAGCGGACGCAACACTATGTAGAATATCATATCTGCAAACTTAACGTATACAGTCGGTTTCTGATTATTTTTATTAGATGAGGAGTGTCAAAGAAAACATAGATATTTTGGCATTCGACTATCGGATATGGGAAGTGGTTTTGCAAATTGTCTTTATCTCCACTTATTCCCATTTTGCTCTAAAACTTACGGTTTAGAGCAGCACCGTCACTTACAATGCAATGAACCTTTGCTCCAATTTTTTCTCTTTAAATTGTGTATATTCGGACAACAGCTGATATATGAACATTAAAACATGATTTGTCTTCTCCGATAAATCTGAAGATTACATTTCACTTTCGCCAACATCGATGAACCCGTTGTAAGTAAGCGTTCTTGAATTAACGCTGATACTCTCAGGAGTAGACATCTCATCGATCAGTAATATTCCATGTCGTTTTAAATTGTTTTTCTTTTGTGCAATATCTCGTAAGTTTCGAAAATAGTAACCATTGAAAGCTACCTTTTTTTTTTTTTGTAACGGAGGGGAAATGCCTTTACGCATACCGCGCCTCGATGGGGTTCGAGGCGGGGTTATGTGGGACTACCCCCGGCCTAAACAAACGGCCGGGGACTACCCACTAAAACCCCTCCGGGTGGCCTATCTCGGGCGTTTCAGGGGGCCTCTCTGGAAACTGGTGTATGCACTACATCAGAGAGACCCCCCGCCCATGGGCCGTGCCCGCTGGGCGAGCGGTTTCTGTCTCCCCCAGTGTCCCCGTTGTTGATGGGGACATCATCCTATCTTGGCGAGAGGGGGACCACCGCCCCTCTCGTCGCCATCCCGGTGTTATTCCCGGGGAGGGCGTGGTCGAGCCCAGGTACCCCACCTGGGTTCCGACCACCGGGCCCAGTTCGGGGTGAGACGTCCGCGACGAAATAGCGGACGTCCCCCCGAGTTGTCCGGGCCCCGCGCATTCGCTGGGGGAGTTCGATGGGGACGGTTGCGACCCCGTCCCCTCCCCCTGCGTGCGCCCCCCCTTTGCTGAGGTGGGTTTCTGGGATGCCCGGGGGCTTGTGCTGCCCCGGCTCCCATCGGCCCACCCCCGGGGGCCCGTCGGGCGCGATTGCGGCCCCCCGGGTGTTCTCCGGGAAGCCGCTCTCGCTCCCTTTCGGCCTTCTCCTTCTGGAGCATAACTGCTTCACAGAAGGAGGAGACCGCCCTCCAGGACTCCTCGCTCTCGAGCATAGCCGCTACGATGCTCGAGAGCGAGAAGTCAATATCCCCTATTACGTTGACGAGAACACGGCGCTCTTCTGCCCACGCTGGGCACACCTCCAGCGTGTGCTGCGCCGTGTCCTCGTTCCCCCCCCGTACAATGGTGGCAGCGTGCGCTGTCCTCTTTACCGATGCGACACAGGTACGAGCCGAAACACCCGTGGCTCGTAAATACCTGTGTCGCACGGTACGACATCTCGCCACCCGCCCGTGTGACCCACTTGATCAAATGAGGGCGGATGGCCTCGACGACGCGCCTCCCCGATGTATCTTGGGGGTTGGAGAGGTGTTCGTCCCACCTCTCCAGAGCGCGTCGCCTAGCCTGGAGTCTCACGGCGGCCTTGACCTTAGGGGTCAAAACCACGCCGAGCCCGCCGAGCTCTCGCGTACGCGCGTAAACGTGCGCGTACATGTCTGCGTAGAGCTCGACGGGCGGCATCCCCGCCAATAATGAGGCCGCCGTGTGCGACACCGTCCTATAACCTCGGACTACCCTGATGGCCACCCTCCTAAATACTCTGCGCAGCAGCATGCTGCCGCGCCGATTGGCCACCAGGGCGTCCGCCCACACCGGTGACCCGTAAAGGGCCACCGCCCGGACGGTGTTCGCGTATAGGCGCCGCACCCGGCCATCCGGACCCCCGAGATTGGGCAAGAGTCGGCCGAGGCTAAGTGCCACCGACTCCGCCCTGGGGGCCAGAAGCTCAAAGTGCGCGCCAAAACTCCAGGCCGCGTCCAGGTAGAGACCAAGGTATTTTAACCTGTCTTCCACCCGGACGGAGACGTCACCCACCATGACATGGGCCTCGGCGGGGGGAGCCCCATGCTCCCCCCTATGCATGAATAGCGCCTCGGTCTTATGAGGCGCTACCTGCAGGCCCATGCCACGGATCGCGCGGACAGCGCACGCTACCCCGACGTTGGCGATATGAACCGCAGCCCCCCAGCTCTCTCCCCCGGCCAACAGCAAAGTGTCGTCGGCGTAACAGACGACACTGCAGCCGGGGGGGAGGGCAATACCCAGCACCCTATTATAGGCGAGGTTCCACAGGGTGGGGCCCAACACGGACCCCTGTGGAACCCCGCAATATACGCCCCTTCTGCTTAGGAGTACCCGGTTGTTGGGGTACTCCAGCCACCTGTCCCGGAAATAGCTTCTCAGGACCTCCACCATGTAGGGGGGAAGGCCGAAGGTGTTCACGGCCTTCCCCACCATACTCCAGGGCGGGATGTTAAATGCGTTGCGGATGTCTAACGACACCGCAAGTACCACCCTGCCCTCCTCCATAATGGACTCCGCGAGGGACCGGACGCTCAAGATCGCGTCAACGGTCGATCGCCCCCCGCGGAATCCATACTGATCTCGGTGGAGGTCCATCTCTCCCCGGGACAGGTGTTGGACGAGACGGTTCGCCAACACTCTCTCCAAGAGTTTCTCCGCCTCGTCCAACAGGCAGATAGGCCTGTATGCAGAAGGGGCGTTGCTGGGCTTGCCCCCCTTCGGGATGAGGACCAATCTGGCCCTCACCCATGCTGAGGGGAATATGCCCTCCCTGAGGCAGCTGTTAAACAGCCGCCTCAGGCGCCCGGACAGTTGGGCCAAAGCCAGGACCCAGACCCGGCCGGGGATCCCGTCGGGACCTGGGGCCTTGTTGCCCCGGAGTCTCAACCGCCGGATCACCTCGGCCATCTCTTCCTCCGAAACCTCCAAGTCCTCCGACCACGGGATGGTCGCGTCTTGGCGACCACCCGCGTCAAAAGGGGGACCCTCGGATGGGAAGAGGGTCCCCAGGATATTATCGAGGACTTGGGGTTCCAGAGTTTCCGTCGCGGGGGGCGCCCAAGCTTTCAGCTTGTTCATAACAAGCTTATACGGGCGCCCCCATGGGTCTGCGTCCAAGGAGCGCAGGAGCTCGTCCCATGCTCGGGCCTTGGCCCTCCTGATCGCGGCGCTGAGGTCGTTCCTAGCGGCACGGAACGCCCCATACGCCTCTGCCGTCCTCTCGGCGTCGGGTCGACGCCGGGCCCGGGTGAAACGGCGTCTGGCGGCGACGGAGATTCGCCTGAGTTCGGCGATCTCCTCGCTCCACCAGTGCGCCGCCCTTCGCGGGCGGGGGTTGATCCGGGGCATCGCGAAGTCGCAAGCGTCGCTGAGCGCGCCCCGGAACCATTCAACTTCTTCATTAATCCCCCGCCCTTCCCCCCCGGGACACGGCCAGTCGGCCGCAAGGACGGCTGCGATCAGCCTGTCCGGGCTCATCTTCTTGAGGGCCCATCTCCTCGGCCGGGCATCTCCCCGGTCTTGGGCGCGGCTGAGCACCCCGTGGCGGGTGGCATTTAGGACCACCTCTATATAGAGGTGGTCGGAGAGCGTCTCGCACTCTGCCACCCGCCAACTTACTATCATTCGTGCGGCGGAGGGGGTGGCCCACGTAAGGTCCAGGACCGATTCCCACCGCACTAGGGTGCTCCTCGACCCTGTGTTTATAAGACACAGGCCGAGTGCCGCCGCCCAATCCTGTAGGGCCTCGCCCCTGGCGTTCGTGAACCGGGAGCCCCAACGCGTTGACTTTGCGTTGAAGTCCCCGGCCACAATAATGGGACGGGGCATCTGTCGGCGGAAGCATGCCGACACCCCGTCCAAGAACGCCTCAAACTGGGCGAGGCCCACGCTGGGGGAGATGTAAACCCCCAGCACGGAGATGGGCCCCCACCTGACCACCACCACTCCCGCCCCGGCCTCGACCGGTGTGCAAGGCGGGAGTGTGGGGTCATTCCTCCACGTGATCGCGACGGAGCCTGCCCGGTCGCCGATCCAGCATGGATTGGCTTCCGGGACATAATATGGCTCCGCCGCGATCCCCAACCCGAAACCACGCTCCGCCAGGCTGTGCAAGAACAGGTCTTGCGCCCGGCGGGCGTGGTTCAGGTTGGCCTGCAGTATGCTTAAGGAGGGGGGCATTATTTGACGCCCCCCGGTTCCGCCATCTCCACCTCCGCCATAGGGGTGGATGGGGTGGCGGCTGCAGGCCGGGCCTTTGGTGGCCTCTTCTCCTTAGGGGCCTCCGAGGAGGCCCCGCTATCCTCCGCCCCGCGTTTGCGAGTGTCGGAGGGTGCTGCGGTACCCTCGGCCGGTTCTGCCGGCCGAGATCCCGCCGCAGCACTCGCCGCCGGAAGCGTCTCCCGTCGTCGGTCCGGCCGTTTTTTAGGGGGGGGGTGCACCTCGCACTTCCCACCCTATGGTCGGCCGGACGACACAGTCCGGAACAAACCGGGCACCTGACATTATCGGCGCAGTCCCGCGCCAGGTGTCCCGGTTTGCCGCACCTGTAGCAGCAGCCCCGTATATCTATGGGGCTGCTGCAGTGCTGCTGGACATGTCCCTTCTCCAGGCATCTAAAACACTGGAGAGGGCGTTTGTCCAGCAGCTCCACCTGTGCCCGGGACCATCCAACTTGGATGGCCCGGGCTGCCGCCACTTTGTTGGCGGCCCTCAAAGGGCACTGCACCCATGCAGTGCCCAAGCCGCGGGTGGGGAACTTAATGTCTCCCACCCGCACTTCATCCGCCGCACAGCCTCCTCCCCCGGCGACGGCCGCCGTTATGCCGGCGGCCGTAAGGGAGCGGTCGAAGCCGCGGATCCGCAGCTCCGCCTTCCTGACAGGTCGGGCGAGTCGGACCTCCTCTTTGCCGGCAAATACTCGGCAAAGGTCCGCGTAGAGGGCGTCGGCCCTCTGTGCCGCCGTCGGCCCGTCCTTCTCACCCGACCCGGTGAGCTCGATGACCATGGCCCCCGTGGCGGCTTCACGGACGCGGAGGGAGTCTATCCCCAACTTGGGGAGGTCGATCTCCCTCCGGGCCACGGTCATCGTCTCCTGATATGCCCCGTCGGCGCAGGTAATCGTTACCGCAGCCGAACGGGGCACTCTGCGCCTAGAGGCGTCTCCTCCCCGACGCCCATTAGGCCGCTGCCTCTGGCGCGTCCCCCCGGCTTGTCGGGGAGGAGGCGCCTGCCTGGCAGCTCCCTTCTTGGCTAGGGGTTGGGCCTGTTGTGCGGCCCTCGCCCTAGCCGTCCGTTTCCTCCGCCCCACCACCTTAGACCAGGGCTCGCCCTGGCCGGGTATGTGTGGGGGGGGGAGGATGGACCTCCTGCATGGGCCTTGCCGGCCGGGAGTCGCCGGGGGGAGGCATCCCCCCCCCGTCCTCCCGCTCTTGCCGGCGGGCCTCGCGGGACAGTGGGCGGGGGAGGGGGGGCTTAGAGCCCCCTTCGCCCCCCGTGCTACGCCCTTTTTTCTTCTTCCTCCTCTTCCCCCCCCGACCCGGTGCTACAGCGCCGGTAGGGGGGAGAGGTGGGAAGGCCCCTCCAGGCGGGCGGCCGGCTGTTGCGGTGGGTCCATGGGGCCCACCCCGGCCTATTGCCGCCCGCAGGTCGACAAGGGCGGCGATCTGATCGGTGTACCACCGATACCAAGCTCGCTCGCCCTCGCCGACCACTCCCGGCGGGTAGCTCTCGGAGAGCGGCGCAGAGGTACCCCTCAAAGGGGGCCTCATCGCCGCATTACCCCGGCCACCCGCCAACGTTGGGGACATACGTCCCATACCCCCCCCCGAAGACGTTGGGGACCCCCGTCCCATAACCCTCCCCGGCGATGGGGACCTCTGTCCCCTTCCCGCGGCTGGACGTTCCAGTCTAATTGGAACGTCCAGCTCCTCCACCAACTTCACCCGGGGAACCCCCCGCCTTTTGCGGGGAGACCCCCCGGGCGAACCGGGAAGTTCTAGCCGGGAGGGGGGCTTCGCGCGACGAGTCGCGTCGAGCTCCTCCTTTAGCTCGCGGATCTCCCGTTGGAGATCCGCATTGCGGTCTCCGAGGGACTTTATGTCCCTGCGGAGGGCCGCTAGCTCCCCTTTCGCCTCGTTCTGTTGGGCTCTCTCCGCCAGGGTGCTGGCCGTTACCCTGACAAGGGCCGCGGCCTCCCTGAGCCTCTTCTGGAGAGAGCCCTGCAGATTTCCGGAGCAGACGGCGATACGGTCTATGGCAGCCGCCTGCTCCATACTCCGCGCCGCGATATCCGGGGTCGGGGCATTCCAAACCTCTTCGGCGCATTCCGCCTCATAGGCCTGAAGGCCCCTATTTGGCGGAGGGAGGGGAGCATCCTCCGATAGGGCTTTCTGGGCCCTACGCTCCCTCTCCTTCTCCTGCTTGCGGGCGGCCTCCTCCTCGCGTTTCTCGCGGAGGCCTACGAACTCGCCCGTGGTGGGCGGTCTCCCGCGTCCCCTCTTCTTTGGGAGGTCGTCCACCTCCATTGCGTCCTCTTCGGGAGACGCGTGGTCCTCCGTACCCTCGCTGGCCAGCGAGGTCCTGGAGGAGGAGACGGGGGTGGAGCGATTGCTGCCCCCCCGCGACACACCTTCCACCTTCCCGCCATCTTGGCGGGTGAGGCTCTGGCCCCGACCCGCCTCGTCCCGACTATACGGGTGCGCCCTCGCAGACGTGACCGAGCGCGACCGGGACCCCGACTTTGATGAAGCCGGGCCCGGCCAGTCGATCCTTCGCACGACCACCCTCACCTCTCTATCATCGGCGATAGTCCGCTCGCCAGGGGTGCTCGTCGGCAACACCCCTGGTGGCCCGTCGTTGGATGACGACGAGGGGGGAACCGGGAATCCCCCCCCCCCGCCGGTCGCTGTGGGATCCGAAGCCCACTGCGGCAGTAAACGTATTATCCTTCGTTGTACTGTCCATTGCGTATCAAGGAAAGATGGTTTGATTTCGGTGTTTTCCTTCACCTAGGCCGATTGGCTTCACCACGCCTGACGAGCTCGGCCTACCCGGGATTTTTTCTAGAGGTTACCTACCTCGCCACCTCACTCGATCACCCCTTCCCTAACAAACATACATCCCACACCCATAACCCATACACCCCCCACAATCCCACACAACCCCCCATAAAAACCCCATAAACCCCTCAATAACCCCCCACAATACCCCAATCCATTCCACAACACATACATCCAAAATAAATAAAAATAAAACACATTCTCGCGACGATCGAGATGTGTGGTGCACTCTTAGACCCCTTCCAAGACCGGAAGGGGAGCCTCTCCACCACGGCAAGGTGGTGCACCATCGGAGGGGACCATTGAAAGCTACCTATAAAAATAATGTAACTTTTATAACTTTAAATATAATATAATAAAATAAATATAACATTTAATTTTTATATATGAATCAGGGCAAACATATTTTTTATTAATAATATATTTTACAGTATATTATTTTTAATATATAATATTTCTATTACCTTCGAATTGTGCGAATACATGACATTGGCAAAATTTCGTGAGTATCAACTGCAATCTGCTCATTTTGCATGACATTTTCTGCCCAAAAATGGAATGGCTCTTTCTTTCAATCGAGGAATTTTATAAGTTGACTGGAACAGGGATAAACATTCTCAATGTCTAAGATGAAAGTATGGGCCACAATATATGTGGAAGAATATTTTTTACGAACAACACACACAGTTCGATCGGAGAACAATTTTCGTTCTCAAAGAATATCGTTTTTTTTAAAATGATATTCACACAGTCTTTGCGTACATTTGAGCACCAAATCTGGACGTTTAATTACAATTTGCCAGGCCTTTTGTCTTTCTTCATTCTTCGGAACAAAGTGAACTTTTTCACGATTGCTGTTATAACCTGACGTTCGGTCTGTCTGGCACGATGCAACGCATATTTTTCAGGTTTGATCCACATTTACTCTTTTATCACGAAAATATAAAATCACTCAGTATTCGTACAATTGTTCTGCAATATTTATCACTGTAAAAGTTTATTTTACAAACATAAATGACTTGTTTAGAAAAATATTTCACTTTCAAATATAATTAATCGAAACGCGGATTCTGAAGCGGACAAGGTATTACTAGCTCCATGTAGTGGCCAGCATCATTATTTTGCCACCGTTCAGTATAGATGATATAGGAGAGTGTCAGAACGCTGACCGGTATAGGTACGTTCTGACAGGACACGTCAAGCGTAGCAGCAAGCAGCAATCGCTAAATGTTAGCTTATGAGCACCATCGCTATTCACACCGAAAGCGACAGTGTTAAGCGTTAGCGTCTATAACATTATCTAAGAACTTTTGATACCAATTGATTAGACATTGGCAGACAAAATCAAAATAAATGATTACGAGTATTTAGAGCTTTTATATCGATGATGAAGATTATTGCTATTAATGTTACTATATGTTTATCATAAATGGCGTGCTAGAAGAAATAGACGTTATTGGGTGAGGCCTATAATCCATGAAAGAATTAATCAAGGTGATAGTCACTGTTTTATAAATGAAATGCGTCTTGATGATCAAGCACATTTTCAATATTGCCGTATGAGTGTGGAAAAGTTTAATACTACGAATGCAACCGCAAATTGAAAAGCAAGTGACTAATTGAAAGAAATCAATTTCTGCGAGGGATCGATTGTATTTAAGTCTTCGCTAAGTTAGTGCTACCTTAGAGCAACCTTGTAACGTTCCGCTTTCGCGAGACGGACTAGAACAGCTCGGTCGGGATCCTGGGCTCGTGAAAGGGGTATCGAGATACGAACGTACAATTATGTAGTTGTAACAAAGAGATTTATTGTATTAGTGTGTGTAATGTACAATGAGTGGGTAAGTGTACGAGTTATGAATGTGCGCGCTTGTATGTATAAGATATGTGTGAGATCGCCGAAATATAAACTATACGCAGGTGCGCATGTGTACGTGGAATGTGAGCGTGTGTGCCTGTATTATATAATTATGTCGGTGCGTGAATGTATACTGCGTGGTAAATGTACACGGGTGGCGCGTGGTTAATTCAAGTGCGGGCGGTACTGCGTATAATGCAGCGCGGTTACTTTCCTGCCGTCTTCGAGACTTGAATTATCGATTATAAATCGTGCGGCGTGGATTTGACAGGTGCCGCTAGCTGTCGAGCCGAGGATCGTGCGGGTGGTAATTTCGGTAACTTTGGTGAGCGGTCCCTTGACGCGTAGGGATGGCGGTATTGATTCCTGCGCGTCGATCGGTGTCACGGGATCCGAGTCGTCCCTCGGCGCGGGACTTATCGCTCCGTACCGATGGCGAGTTTGGTGTATCGATGGCGGTCGATCGTAATGCGCGCGGATTTTATTAGCGTCGGTTTAGCGGAATCGCAATGTGGATTTGCGGACTCAGAAACGTGGCGATTGACGGGTACACTCATCCGTGGCGGAGAACTCCCCTCCACGTGAATGTTATCGGTTCACGCAGGTAGTCGGAAATCTGCAAGGTGCCGAGGACGCTCGGCGAGGTCGAGTACGCCCAATCCCGTTTGTCTCTAATGATTATTTGATAGGGCTACTCGTGCGAAATGCCGCAAATTCTCGGCGGAGGCTAGGTACGCCCAACCCCGTTTTCTCTCTCGTAGGAGCTTTCTGAGGATTTAGGATATTCTCCAGGCGTCTTACTGACTCTGCCGGATCGGGAGCAGTGTTGTTCTCGGGGACGCTTTTTTCGCGCATGCGCAGCGCAGTGGTAGAGAAATCCAGCGACGGCTATAGTTAGTATGTAGTGTGCACACAAGAGCAATTAGGCGCGAAAGTTTTGGCGGGTTCCAGAGAAGGCTAAGCATAGGCTAGGTAAATAATAATAAATAGATATTATTTTTTTATTAGTATGGAGGATAAAAACAAAAAAGGAGCCATTAAGAAAGAAAGACGTTTTGTTAATGCGTGGCTAGATGAAGATAATTTTAAAGGATGGTTGGCTTTCCATCCAACTGAAAATAAAGCTTTTTGCAATTTATGCAATACTACCATCAGATGTAGCAAAACAGATTTAATACGGCATTCGCAAAGGGCCAAACATATAGATAAAGTAAATCTTCAAAGCCCCGATCATAATAATAACAATGGTCTGCATAATGATAAAGTTAAACGCGCGAAAATAAAATTAGCAGCATTTTTTCGGAACATAATATTGCTTTTTATACTGCAGATCATTTAATTCCTTTATTAAAAAATATTTGTATAGATTCTAAAATTGTACACGATCTTTTACGGGGCCGAAAAAAGTGCACTAACATTGTTAAAAATGTAATTGTAAGACGCGAAACTGAAAAAATAATTGATATTTTGCAAACGCGTAGATTTTCAATTTTAATTGATGAAAGCACGGATATTCCAGATTTAAAAATTATGTGTGTTCTTGTACAATTTTTCTCACCAGATGATAAAGTTAAAACGCAATTATTAGACTTAATATCTTTAAATGCTACGGATTGTTCAGCTAATAAAATTTACGAATCTTTTAAAGAACTTTAAATAAAAAGCAGATTCCTATTAAAAATATAATTGGTATGGCAAGTGATAATGCATCTGTAATGATTGGATGCAATAATTCTTTTTTTTCACGTTTACAATCAGAAATACCGGGTGTAGTAATGTTAAATTGTATTTGTCATTTGTCTGCCATTATAGCTAGTAAAGCTTGCGAGAAATTGCCACAATCTTGCGAAAGTTTAATTAGAGGTATTGCTACTTATATTTCGGGCAGTGCAAAGAGATGTGCTATTTTAACTGAATTTCAAGAGTTTTTTAATGTAGAAAAAAATAAAATTTTAAAATTATCGAATACAAGATGGCTTGTTTTACAACAGTGCTGGGATTTACTTGCACATTTCGGCCCGATTCCGTGGCTCACGCCTATTGCCCCCCACTCACCGCTCGTGCGTTAGCAACGAGTCGCCAGATATGCGTAACTAAGGACCGCGACGCTTCGTCTCAGGAACGTTTATATGTAAGAATGCCCAAATATAATAATAAGACAATACTTGGGAAGTTTTAAGAAATTATTTTATTTTGGCATTAACTGAAAACAAATTAAAATCTGCAGAAATTATTTTATCCCAGTTAAATGATGATTTTATTAAAGCATATTTATTATTTTTAAAATATTCGTTAAATTTCTTCAACACTTTTA
Organism: Polyergus mexicanus; assembly: GCF_030449975.1. Lineage (NCBI taxonomy): Eukaryota > Metazoa > Arthropoda > Insecta > Hymenoptera > Formicidae > Polyergus > Polyergus mexicanus. The sequence continues at coordinate 3,461,763 of NW_027223342.1, forward strand.
ATGCTTTATTTCAATCACGCGAAATTTTAATACATCATCATGTAAGTCCTTGCCATCTTGGCAGATGTGTGGTGACTATGCTTGTCCTTCCATGTTTCTAATAGCGCCCCTAATAGTGGTGTGCCATCTGTCTCGGTTGATGGTGGCCCTCACTGCCTCCTCCATGTTAGTATTAAGGAGCTGTTTAACTGTATCGGTCCATCGGGTTGGTGAACGACCTCGTCGTTGCTTTCCTTCCGGCTTCCTCTGGACTATCAGGTGTTCGATAGTGTTGCTGCGATTTATGTATCCGAAGAACTTGAGGACGCGGCTGTACACGTAGCTGGACAGTCTTTGGGGCGGATTTATTTCTGTCAGTATAGACACGTTTGTCCTCCTCGCTGTCCAAGGGATTCGCAGCATCCTTCGCCAGCACCACATCTCAAACGCATCCACATGTCGTCGGTCGGCTGCTCGTACCGTCCATGTTTCGGAGGCGTAATGGAATACCGAGAACACCAATGTTCTGACCAAGTTGATTTTGGTTTGGCGTGTGATGTTGGGGCTTTTCCACACCTTGGTCAGTTGGGACATTGCCACTCTTCCCAGCTGGATACGTCTGCGAATCTCCTCCACGCAGTCTCCCCGGTTATTTATTAGTGCGCCCAGATATACAAATTTATCGACTACTTCGAAACGATCAATGTGTGACATGCCAGGGAAGTTATCATGTTCCCGGTCGACTATCATGATTTTTGTCTTGGTGTTATTTATGTGAAGTTTATAATCCAAACTGGTGCTATTAAGCCTATCCATGAGTGCAAGGAGCTCCTCTTTGCTCCTCGCAACCAGCAGCGTGTCGTCCGCATATCTAAGATTCGAGATCTTTTCACCGCCTATGGTCACGCCACCATTCCAGTCCTCCAACACCTGCCTCATTATATATTCACTGTAGATATTGTACAGAAGTGGTGAGAGTATGCAGCCTTGTCTGACCTCTTTCCTGATTACACTCTTTTCAGAGGTGGTACTCTCGAGTCTTACGACAGCTGTGCTATTTTCGTATAGATTTTTAATTAAATATATGAGGTGCAGCGGAAAGCCCATTTCCCTAAGAATGGGCCGCAGTAGGTGCCATTTGACGTTATCGAACGCCTTTTCATAATCTACAAAACACAAGAACATGGGTATATAGTACTCTCTAGCTTTTTCGATCAGCTGCCGCAGATTCAGGATCTGTTCTCTTGTACCGCGGCCACTGACAAAGCCAGCCTGCTCTGGGGCTATCTGTCGGTCGGCAAACGGCTGCAGTCGGCTATGTATAATGTGTAGTAGGATTTTGCTGGCATGCGTGATGAATGCTATTAGTCGATAATTCTCGCACTTGCAGATTGGGCCCCTCTTGTGGAGTGGAACTATTATGGTGGTGGCCCACTCTTTGGGCCATACTGTGGTGGTCCACACTCTCTGACAGATGCGATGAGAATTCTTGTTCCGGTAGATCCCATTGCCTTGAATACCTCTGCTGTTATATAGTCTATACCAGCAGACTTGTTATTGGCCAGTCTTCCAACAGCTCTTTCCACCTCCTCCATCAAGATGTGTGGCTCCTGTTCATACTCTTCCCGCCCACTTGGCACCACCAGCTCGTCTTCCGCATACAGCCTTTCACAGTATCTTCTCCACGTCTCTATTATGCTGTCGATTTCCGTGACCGGGACGCCGTTCTCGTCAGAGATAGTCCATGTGCGAGGTTTGAATTTCCGCGTGATCAGTTTGATTTTGTGGAACACGTCTTTCGATTGAAATCGGTTTGCGTGAAGTTGGATGTCCGCACAGATATCGTTTAGGAAGTTGTTTTTGTCCCTTCGACAGTTTGTTTGAATGGACGACGATAGCCTACGATACTCGTCTACCGCTTCGGTGTTATTTAAGCCGGTTGCTAGCAATTTTCTTCTTTCGTCTATTATCTTGAAGGTATTGGCCGAAATCCAGTCACGGTTTTTTGCCCGTTCTTTTGGTTGTTGTTCAGCTAAAGACGTCCCGATGACGCCCTTGAGTCGGTTCCACAAATCATCTGGGTCGGTCAATTCCTCCATGTCGGTCGATGCTATTTCGTGATTAAGTCTGCTAAGGAAAGCACCTTGGTCAGTAACTGGCGGTAATTTGGCCTTTACTGCGGCTCCTTTACACCTTTTCATTCTTACTCTAAGTTTGAAAGCCAGTAACCTGTGGTCCGAGCCACAGTCAGCCCCGGGAAGTGTCTTTGCTGAGAGTATGGCCGATCTCCATCGACTGTTGATCAAAATATAATCAATTTGGTTTTTGGTACGGTTATCTGGTGACGTCCAGGTGTATTGTTTTCTTATATGTTGTTTGAAGACTGTATTGGCAATTGTAAGGTTATTATCAATGCAGAACTGGATAAGCCTGTCGCCTCTTTCGTTTCGAGTTCCTATACCGTATCTCCCAACTGCGTTGCGAATGTGGTTATCGTTATCGGTGCGTCCCACTTTGGCGTTCCAGTCCCCCATGATTACTGTGATTTCTCGGTTAGAGGTTTTCTCGATGGTTGCCTGCAGAGAGCTGTAAAAGTTGCCTATGTCTTCTGCATCCGCGTCGGCTGTCGGTGCGTAGACTTGGATGAAGTTCAACACGCAAGGTGCTGCCTTAATGCGAACAGATATTATGCGATCGCTGACAGTGTCATAGCCAAGGACGGAACCAACCAGCCCGCTGGGTATCACAAAAGCCACACCATTGCGGCTTGTGTTGTCAGATCCGGAGAAGTAGACCGCATGGCTGCTGCTTAGGAAGTGACCCCTCCCCTGCCAGTGAGTCTCAGAGATTCCTGCGATCCTCACATTACACCTCATGAGTTCCCTCTTCACTATATCCAGCTTTCCTACTTGTTGAAGTCCTCGAACATTCCAGGTTGCCAGCCGGCATTCAGCACGACCACTGAATTTTTTATCATCTCTGGTCGCATATTTCGCATGTGGTGCCCAGTGGTCCACACCCCCATGCCCGGTAGCCAATTTTCCACTGTCTACCCCGGACGCAAGACAGCGCCGATCGTCAGTCGGATCGCCAGACAAACTAGATTCATTTGTCGACATTTGCATAGTGCTCATGGGAGTAATAGTGCAGTAGATTTCCCTACCTTTCTGCACCGCAGTATTCCGACCGTTTAAGACTGTTTCAGTCACGCTTGGAATATCTTGCTCCTAGGCCATTCCGAATTTATTCTTCTTCTGCCCTAGTGCAATACTGATGGTTGCTGCTGCCCTCCATCAGGTTCACCATATCTGGCTACCCTTACTTAGTTTGGCCTGCAGGTCAACGCAGTTTTCCGGGGTGTGGCGCTGGGAGCCATAAGTAAGAGTTGGGTTCCGTACAAGGACCAGTTACCTCGAGCCATCCCTCGCGGATACGTTGGATGTGACCGCTCTCAGTCAAAGGTGCTACCTCTGTACCGAAACCCTACACCCTACCTTTTAATACATAGATTGTTTGAAAGTAGTCAGTAAATAATTCGGCAAATTGCTCAAAATTTTATGATTCCGGAGGCTTTGAAAGAAATTGTTACTTTAAAAGTAGACAATGAAAATTATATCCAACACCTAGATAATATATATATCGGGCCCGAATGTGAACACTTTTTATTAACAGTATTATTAGAGTGCGCGAAAGAAATTAGATTAACGTGTTTAGAATTTTATAGGATGGCAGTTCGCGAAATGTTAAAACGATTACCATATAAAGACACTTTTTTTGAACAATTAGCTTTTTTAGATCCCAAAATCGCTCTTTTTGATGAAGCAAGAATTAAAATTAAAGATTTAACTTGTGTTGCTTTGCGCGTAGGTAATATTGACCTAACAAAATTAGCATTCGAATGGAGAACTCTGCCGTCAATGTTTAATGATTCAGAGAAAAAAGAATTAGCTTCATTAGAAATAAATCAAATGTGGAAAAAAATATTAGAATTTAAAGATTTTAATGGAGATAAAATATTTGGAAATTTAGAATTATTGGTTCAAGCGGTATTTTCTCTTCCACATTCAAATGCCGAAGCCAAACGTATTTTCTCGATAATTACAGATGTTAAAAATAAAAAAAGGAATCGATTATCCATTGAAACTATTTCCGCAATTTGCATAGCTCGGTCAAGTTTTCAGGCGGCAGGCATTAATTGTATAAATTTCGAAATTGATTCGCGACACTTAGAGTTACATAATTCACATAATTTATTCGCGAAATGATGCGTTTCAATGGTATTTTAATTTTATTTTTGTAATTTTTGATATTTTTATTTTAATTTTGTAATTTTTCATATTTTGTTTTTATAATTTTTGTATATTTTATTATATTTTTTTAACATATAAATTCATATTCATCTAGCCCACTTTTTATGCATGCATATATTATTACTAACAATATTTTCTGTTACAGATATTTTCCATAAATGTACTTTTTTGCAATGTGTAATATTAATTTATTTTATGTACTTGCAATGTGCAATATAAATTTTTTTTTTTTTAATGAATTAATTAATCTTCTTTATTCTTTCATATTATTTATTTTTATTTCTTATTTATTTACTTTTATTTTAGTGTAGCTATTATTTTGATATGTAATATCTTTATTTATTTGATATTTTATAAAATATAGTTAAGTTTAACATATTTAAGTTTATTAAGAATTTATTTTGCTTTTTTATAGTTAAATATTACTATATAAATATTAATATTTATTTTATATTTTTAAATAATAAAAAGATTGTGATATATTTTTGTTATGAATACTGGTGAGGTTTTTGGCAGTTTTCCTTACCTTTGCAACAAATGTTGGTATTCTTTATGTTCAGAAAATCTCGCGACTTTTACGCAATCTCCTCAACAGCATCTCACTCACTCTGGTCCTTCTCTTTAGTATTCTCTCTCTCTTCCTTTTCTCTCTTGTACGCGACCTTAACCCAACCCTGTCCTATCAATCTAACTGGCATCGCGCCATGCTATCACCCAATTACAAGCACGCTCTCAGGACCTTATCCGTGCTCCTGCGTCGATATCGACCCTTCCGGAGATTCTCGATCATTCTGTGAGTACGGGTCTTTCGTGACGCACGTCGCCTTTAGAAAAGTGAACAAAAGCTTTCGGAATTCGGTTTTGTTATTCGGATCAGATCAAGTGAACTCTCTTCCGGTTTTCTCAAGGTTCTCGGTAACGACAAGGAACTAATCAACCGCCAATTAAGCGTCGAAATACGTTTGAGCGAGAAGATTTGCGAAGTGCGGCTCGGACCAGAGTGAGTGCGCGTGAATCCTAACTGTTCTTTCCGACACCCCCCGAAACCAGAAACTTCTCGGGTACTTTATCAAACATTTTATGATTCTGCCAAATAAAATACTTTTATTTATTTTAAAAAAATGACCAATATTATTTTATTACCTTTCTTTTTTTAGTTTATTTTATTATTATACAATTATTTTATTAATATTAATATTTTATGAAAATTAATATTCTATAATTATAATTGTGCATGTATATTGTTTACAATAATATGTTTAAAGCTAAAAATTTTTTAAACTCATTCATGTCATTTTTTATTAATTATTCAATTATTTATTTGTAATTTATTTATAATTTATAAAATATTTTAAATTATTTTTAACATTATCTCAGTAGAGGTTCCATAGCATCCTTTTTCTTATAAACGTGACACATACCTAAAGGCTACATTTAATGCGCATGCGCGAAAAAAGCGCCCCCGAGAACAACACTGATCGGGAGATCTCGTCTCGATAGATGAAAATGCACTCTATTTATACGGTTTTTCGGCGCGCGCGTCTGCTATTGTTCTAACGGTATTTTTGTCATAGAACCGGCGCGCGCGACTCGGGTGTTTTCGGTATCGGTCGGTCGGTACCCGAGCGCGTCACTGGCTCTTGACGATTACTCGCGCTTAACGGCGGTTAGATGTTTATGCGTTTTGTCTATCGTTTAAAAATGGGCGCTCAGCGCCTCCGCTTTTTGCCCGACCGGTGTTCGTCGGGCGGCGGACTTCCGACGGATTGGCGGCTGGGTAAGAATGGAGGGTAACGGTGAGGTGCATCGTTATATCCTTATGTTAATAAATATTGATTCGCTTAATTCTTCATTGATAAGTTCTTATCATCAGGAGACTCAATGTACTTCATTGCTTATGTATAGTGGGATGGAGATATCGTCTTAATGATTGTAGGGGAAATCTGAAACATTATGGGACATGTTATAGGATGAATTATTTCAACCTTCTAGCGTCAACTGGAAAAAAATTGCTGCTGAGTTTGAAGAACAGTAGAACTTTCCACATTGCATTGGCGTAATCGATGGTAAACACTGTAACGATGCACCCCCCATCGTTACCCGGCACGTAGCCAGCCGGATGTCTGCCGCCCGGCGAACACCAGCCGGGCAGTGGCAGAGGCGCCTAGCGCCCTTTTTAATACTTAAATCACCGCGGTTGTGATAAACAATCATACGGCCATTATACGGTGACCGTTACGCCGAAGACCGAGCATAGCCGAACGCTGCCGGAAGATCCCGAGCGTCAACCGCCGAAACGCCGCGTCGTTTCGCCCAGGGGAAGCGACGCGTTTACCGTAATTACCCGCCGAAAACAACGCGTCGTTATCCCCACCCGGGGGCGAACGACGCAATTACCGATAGACGCTCGGGTATAAAAAGACAGCGTTTCGGCATCTCGGGACCAGAACGATTCCTGAATCCGCTCGAGCCGTACGCTCCGAGATACAGTACCAGAACCGATCCTGAAATTCGTAGCAACGACGGAACGTGAGGTTGACGTGTTCGCAGCCTCCGCCGAGCATTCTCGGTTTCCGTGCAGTCTCCGAACTCCTCACACCAATCCGACCAAATCGACGAGAACGGAGTGTTCGCCGCTCTCCTAGAGTCCGGTCTAGTATCCGACCGCTCCAGCCAGCCGGACCGTGGGTTTGCGAGTTCGCTGCCCCGTCGAGTTTTCTCGACTCCGCCACGCTATCCTCAACTCCGCGAACGGAAGCAGGGACGGAGAGTTCTCCGCCCGGTCGAGGGTATTCGATCTCCGATCGCATTCGCTACCACTGGGAATACGCGCATAATTCCGCGACAACGATCAAACGATACTTGCGAATTATAAGCACCGCGCCGAAATATCTATCGCCTAATATTACATTGTATTCCGCGCGCCGTCAAAATAAACACGGCCTTGCCGTACACGCGCCGATCGACCGCGTCTAATTTCTTGCGCGTCTCGCGCGCCGTCAAAATAAACACGCGCCGAACGACCGCACTCGATTTCTTGCGCGTTTCGCGTGCCGTCAAAATAAACACGGCTTTGCCGTACGAATATTATCAGTGGTTCGATATATCGAACATCGCGCACCGAATAACGAACGCGCATTGCATTTAGCGCGTTGCATCATCCGCCGCGCGTTCATTATTGTAAATCGACCATTGCCGACAGAGGCAAATAAAGACGATATCTTTTAACTACATCTTTTCGTGTGTCTCACCTTTTCACGAGCCTTGATCCCGACCGAGCTCATCCGCGCACTCGCGAAAAGTAACCGCGTTACAACACGTTACAATGAAGATAAATTGTGGACTGAGACACATCATAGATTTTACGTGCTATTTTATCTTCCATAATTAAGGCTTTTTCAGTGTCCAAATCAAACTGACTCTACATACTATAATTATAAAAAATTTCACAATATTGTGCTCATGCCAATCGTCTCGGCCTCCTATAGATTCATGCTTGTTGATGTTGGTGCGCAAGATCGGCATAGTGATGGCTGAATTTTCTTGAATTCCGTAATGGGCCAAATGTTTCATTGGAATGAATTGGATGTATCAATGCCATCAGTATGCTCCGCTGGCAGACCATTTTTCCCATATACATGTTTGTGGTTGATGAAGAATTTCAGCTGAATAAATTTATTCTGAGACCATATCCTGGAAGAAATATAATTGAAGAACAGAAAATATTTAATTATCGTCTGAGTCGAGCTGGACTGGTGGTAGAAAATGCATTTGGTATCATGGCTGCACGATTTCGAATTTGTCAAAGACCTAATATAAAAAAATCTCAATTTGTACACAAAAAATGTTTAATATTTATCCCTAAATAATAACTTAAAAAAATTTTTCCTTGGAAAATAATTTTCATAAAAAATAAAAACTAAAAAACTAAAGTTGTTAAACTAATTGTTTCGAATAAGGCCTTTTCTGAATTTTGAGAAATATGATCGGATCTCTCGGTAAAACTCTTTATTGTGACCCCAACAATGATAATCAGTTGGGGGGGGGCCCGACCCCCATCACCCCTACCCACCAAAATTACCGAAAATTGGGTAATCATGTATTTTAAAGTCCACTCCACAACCAAACTAAATTTTATTTTTAAATCAGCAATAGGTTTGGGTTAGGTTATATCTTCCGGAAGTAAAGCCCCCTGTACGGAGGGGTGGAACTCACTGCGTCCGCGCATACACTTTTCCATCCATATAACAATTTTGAAGTAGACTCCGCTTTGCTTTCTAAAGTGTATGCGTGGATACAGTGGGTTCCGGCGCCTCCCCCCCCCCCCCCTTCCTCCCTACGGGGGGCTCCCAGGAGATATAACGTAACTCAAACCTATTCCTGATTTAAAATTAAAATTTGGTTTGGATTAGGTTATATCTTCCGGAAGTGGAGCCCCCCCGATGTGGAAGATTTTGGCTGACCATGTTTTCGAAAAATGATAAGCTAGTAATTATACCTGCGAGCGCGCATTTGTATATAATGTTTATAATTTTACATTTAAATGTAATTAATGCATAATTAATATTTTTAAGTTAATTTACATATGGCTAAGCAATGAGTTAATAGCAAAATAAATCTTGTGAGAATTCTATCAAAAATATCATAAAAACGACAGTGTTCAAGATTAAAACGTTGAATTTAATCGATTTTAAACTGTAAATTCAACCGACAAATCTGTACGGTAAGAGCCGAAATCAAAACACGAGCGAGGGTAAACACCGTCGATCAGCCGAACAGCGCGTGATCGCGTGATATTCGATATGAAAAACTGTGACAAACAGCTGGATCTCGAAGGTTCGACGTCGAAAAAACCCTGTTATTCTCATCGGCAGAGCGCGAGTTTCCACGGTCTGTCGATTTAGTCTGCCTGTAACGACGTTTCGAGCCGGTCGACGTTCATCGAGCTCGATCAACTTTCTTTCTCTATTCTCGCTCGTATCGGTTTACTCGTCTCAAAATCGTACCGAATTGTCTCGCATTCGATCGCGCACATATTCTCACGGCGGTCAATTCGGGAAAACCTCACGCTGTATTATTTTCTCTTTTCGTGCTAAGACATTGTGAAAGATAATTGTTTGGAGTCCGAGAGTCGACGCTCGTTATCCGCATCGCGAATGTCCTCTGCTTCGCGCTAAATTCCATCCAGCGTTCGCGGTCAATATTTCCGTTATCGCGAGAGTATCTGGCAAGAAGCTCTTCATCAAGATTTCCGAACCGCGCAAAAGGACAATTAACAGGACAATCAAGATTTCCGTCGGAATCGCGAAATACGTGCCGTCGCTCGCTCCTATTATTCTAAATAAAACGAATAGTTAAAACAATCTGCACTCGAGTTTTTTCTGAACTATCCTTGTTCTCCAGCGGATCTACGGATTCGCGTTACACACCGCTTCTCGCTCTGAGCGTCTCTCTCAAGATTCGGGCGATCTCGTCGAGGTCGACTCCCGAACAGGTAGCATTACATATGGTACACATTTTTAATTGGCATAAAGAATAATGAAATGATAAAATCATATCGAAGCACTTCTATAAACTAATCTACAAACATTTTGTGGATCTGGAATTAATCGTAACTTTTAGTTTTGGAAATGTGTGAATATTTATTTACATTTTATAAATATAATTAATGCGTAATTAATATTTTTAGGTCATTTACAAATAGCTTAGTAATGAGTTGCATGTTTATGGTAAATAACAAGCAAATCTTGTGGGAATTTTATCAAAAATATTACATAGACAGTTGAATTGAAAGCGTCAGAATTAGAGCCTGAAATACAAATGTTAAGGATTAGTCAAAGAAGAGAAATAAGGTAATAATTTTGTCTATAAATTATATAATAAAGGTTATTTATTTTCTTAGACTAAATTCTCTAGGGATAAAACTTATTGTTAATTTCTTTAACTTTTTTTAACATAATGGTTGAACTTATTTTTTAATACAATAAGGAATGTGGAAATTGATGCTTTATTCAGATAGAGCTGCCTTTTACAATATGTTATCGGAGAGAATAAGAATATCTGTCATCGACAAAAAGTAGTTCAAATTTGAATCAAAATGAAGAGGAAGAATCAGTTAGTGATGCTGAATTGCAGATTTTATTGGACGATCGTATAAATGTTTATAATAATTTGGCGGCTACCTCAAGAGAAACGTGAAGTCGAATAAATGTATAGTCAACGTCTATTCGATACATCTAAGATAGGTCGATTTTTGTATCTAGATAAATGTCATGGTGGCCTCATTTAGACGTTTAATAAACAACTTATTTTCTGAAATTTTTTAACGTCAAAAATAAAACCAATTATAATGTTAATATATTAGGTGTACAACTTTGCTTCCGCCGTTTTTTTTTCCGAAATTCGAGGCTTTATTGTAAAAAACTGGTTATTGCTTGTTGAGTCATTCTCAATGATCGTGCCAATTCTTTTTGACTTTGACTAATAACATTATAATTATTTTTATCAATTCAATCTTTGATACGATTCCCATACCAGGAAATTCAGATATTGAACTGATTTTTGAAAAATCGAACAGATAATATCCGATTTTAATTTATTCGGGCAATTTCTATCCGAATAAGTGAAAATCGCTTGTTATTATTTGCTTAAAATAGAAACTAAAACTATAAAATAGAAATTAATTTCTATATAAATAAAATCTTTAATTTTATAAATTAAATTATTTAAATTTATCTATAATATATATCACATTAATATATGTGTTATATTACTATTGTAATTGGTCTTGCTGCCAAACAAACATCAAAAGATGATATCCCGTGGATGTGATATATTGATGTAATTTTCGAGTCTCATGAGATCTAACTTAGGATGTTTAATTGGTCATTTTGTGACCAAAATTTACTGTCATTGTGACGTCAGTTTGCTGCTTGGATGAATTATTACATGACTGTAACAATCATATAACATTTTAGTAACATGTTATATTCCTGTTATATAACTGCAATTTTGTATGAGTGGGAAATTACAATTAACGTGAATGTTACATGTAACAAATATGTTGTATTACTTGTTACATTCCGTTTCATTATGACAATGTTACAGTTATGTATCTGTGTTTGCTGGGATATAATATGTATGTATGTATGTATGTATATTATATCGCTGTTACATTGTAGTGATATTTTATATACAACTAATTGATCAAATTTAATTAAAAATAAATAATAGAATAAATTATATTTAATTCTTATAAAACTCGAGATTTAATTTATATAGAAATTAAATTAAATTTTTTGTTTCAAATAGGCAATAACATTTCTGTAATCGCCCAATGTCAATAAATAATTTGTTTAATATTCTAAACCTCTTATTGAGATTGTATCAGAAATTAAATTTAATAGAAAAAAGATATTATACTTTAGATTTTTTTATACTGGTAGCTGTGCTTTATAGGCTTTATATGCTTCATGGCGGAAACTTGTATATGATACCTTTGCCATGTAACGGCAAATGAAGAAACATGTATGTAACAATTTTTAAAAAATGATCTTTTCAAAAAAGTGAAAAAAGCGACACATTCATGTGCGCCTGTTAAAAAATTATTGGTAATTGTTTACATTAATAGACATCTTGCCAATGACTTTGACCTTGACATATGTTATCAAGGACATGACTCTGAGTAACTTTTTTTTATAATTTAATCAGCGGTTTATTAAAAAGTTATAAACAAAAAATGTTTGAGAAATTTGCCACTTTCGGTGTCAGTGCTAAAAAATTGGAATATTGAATATATGCAATATAGGGGAAGCAACTTCGAGATGACCTTGACCTTGACATATGTTGTCAAGATTATCACCCTGAGTAACATATAAAAGGTTATAGTTGACGCTCATTGTTTATTAAAAAATTATTCTAGAAACAAAAGTTATAAAGCATTAATATAAACATAAACAGAAGCATAAATTTTAGTTTTTAATCAGAAATAGGTTTGGGTTAGGTTATATCTTTCGGAAGTAGAGCCATAGATGTATAATATATAGACTGCGCGTCTCTACATCTCCCGTATTCAGAACGCGTCAAAAAATAGACAGAGAACTGCTGTACGATCACCGATCTGTCTTTGTCTAACTAGAAAAGAGAAAAGTAGAAGGGATGGAAAAGATGAAGATAGAATGGTGATACTATAGACATAGTACATTTAGTACCATAGACATCTGTTTCGTGCCTCTTGCATTCTCTCTTGTTTGCACGTAGCATGATGAAAGAGAGCGCTATGCTATGTGCGAGCGAGAAAGAACGCAAGGGGCACGAAATAGAGTATGATCTTTTCTACGTGCATCTTTACCCCCACTTCCACAATAAAGGCAAACGCTCGGTCTAGTAAGTGATACAAAGCATGCTATTTCTGTTTAATATTTGACGATCCCCACTCTTTAATACTCGGTCTAGATATATTATACTATGTCTATAAGTGGAACCTACTCGTTGGTGGGGGGGGGGGAGGCGGAACCCACTCTGTTCACGCATATATTTTACAATGCGAAGCGAGATCCACCCTACAATTGTTCTGTGGATGGGAAAGTGTATATGTGGACGCAGTGCGTTCCTCCCCCTACGGGGGAGCTCTTCTTCCGGAAAATATAACCTAATCCAAACCAAATTTTTTAATGTAAATAATTAGCAAATCTGGTGTGAGTTACGTTGTATAACCCAAACCAAATTTTTGTTTCGAATCAAACTTTAACTTTAAATATCTCAGAAATTATAAGAAACCGCCGATTATGTTATAAAAAAAAGTTACTCAGAGTCATATCCTTGATAACATATGTCAAGGTCAAGGTTATTGGTGAAGTATTCGTTCATGTAAATAATTACCAATAATTTTTTAACAGGCGCTCATGACTGTGTCGCTTTTTTTGAAAAGATAATTTTTTTTAAAATTGTTACATACATATTTCTTTGCTTGCCGTTACGCGGCAAAGGTATCATATTCAAGCTATGTCTCCGCTATGAAGCATATAAAGCCTATAAAGCACGGCTACCAGTATAAAAAAAGTCTAAAGTATAATATCTTTTTCCTATTAAATTTAATTTCTGATACAATCTCAATAAAAGGTTTGGAATATTAAACAAATTATTATTTATTGATATTGGGCGAATACAGAAAAATTACTGCCTATTTGAAGCGAAAAATTTAATTTAATTTCTATATAAATTAAATGTCGAGTTTTATAAGAATTATATATAATTTATTGTATTTATTTATTTTTAATTAAATTTAATCAATTAGTTGTATATAAAATATCATTACAATGTAACAACGATATAATATACATACATACATATATACATATTATATTATACATATGTATATCCCAGGGAGAAACATGAAATCGGATATACATCTATTAGATGTCAGAGCCATCTAGTCTAAAATAACATCTATAAATATACGAATTAGATGGCATGTAATTTTGTGTTGTTGAATTTTTTAGACACTATTAAAACTTAATATTCACACAATAGTAGTGCATTGTTTATAAAACACTCTTTGGGCTGGAAATCACTTCTCGACAGCTAATAGACATCTAATAAATCTCTAATTAAATATTAATGCAATATGTATGTAACATCATAATAAAAACAGAAAAAAATTCTCTTGTTAGAAAAATAATCTCATAAAACATATTTGTGGTCATACACTAGTATTCACTTCATATCGTCAAGATTAAATTTTTGTCAATATATGATATGAGTTTGGAGATTGATGATATTTATGGCTATATCTGATGAGAGAAAAAGATAACATATCGTATGTCTGTTTTGTTTTGCCACCTGCTGAGCGTATAGTTATATACAGGGTGTCCCACACCATTTGGGACAATACTCATGTGCAGATAGAGCAGACCAAATTGAGTCAAAAAGCCACGTCTCATTTTTTTTCATAATGCTTAATAACGGAGTTATTATTGAGTAAAGTCTGGTCAATCAGCGCCAACCTTTAGCCAGGCACACGTCAGTGAGCCGCGCGCCGTGAAGTGTGCGTTGCCGCATACTATCAGGCGCGCGGCTCACCGACGTGCGCCCGGCTAAAGATCGGCGCTGATTGGCCAGACTTTACTCAATAATAATTCCGTTATTAAGCATTATGAAGAAAAATGATACAAGACTTTTTGATTCAGTTTGGTCTGCTCTATCTGCACACAAGTATTGTCCCAAATGATCTGGGACACCCTGTATAATAACCGATATTAATTAGTCCTTAATAAACATTATACTCATACGGAAAATCGCTAGTGATTGACTGCCATGTGTTTATTTTATCATTCGCTTACCACTATGCGGCGTACTATTTATTCTATATACTCGTATTCACGTTTTTGTCATGAAGTGTATATAAAGCCTGCAAAAGGCGACTAATAATAACTATTTACATCAGTTTCATTTCTGATACGATACATAAAAATTCAGATACTGAATTGATTTTATAAAATCGTACAGATAATGTCCGATCAGACATAAAGTGTCCGAATAAATGAAAGTCATTCTCATTATTGTTTACTTAAGATAAAATTAGGTGTTAACTTCCGTATAAATAAAATCTTTAATTCACGAATTAAATTATTTAGATTTATCTATATATATTACACATTAATATGTTATTATATATTAACATTGTAATTGTGTGTGTGTGTGTGTGGTCTTATTTTTGACGTCAAAAAATTTCAGAAAATGAGATGTTTGTTAAACGTCTAAATGAGGTCACCATGACATCTATCTAGATACGAAAATCGATCTATCTTAGATGTGTCAAATAGACGTCGACTATACATCTATTCGACTTCACGTTTCTCTCTGGGATGTGAACAGGATCTAATAGCTTCACAAACTTTTACACCAAATCAGAAGTGTAACATCAGTTAAACGTTCATACGTCTGAGCGTTGAGAGTTGAGAACCTGAATCGAATTGAAGGTCGATTTTCGTGCAATATCAACTTATTATTTTTGAATGTTTTATAATATCTGAAATAATATATTTGCCTTCTGCACAACATGAGTGACTCATTCTTGTTCCGCGTATTATTATTGTTACATTTTTTATATAATATATTTCATATACTTTGTAATTGCGCTGAGAATGGTCTAAAAAAGGGGCCAAAACATACGCTTTTTGTGATTTTGTCTATCACGTAGTCAAAATATCAATGCAATTTGATTGTAATAAAACATTTGCGCACAAATTACCGCGCTGGCTGTTGATTGCCTTTTATTTTCTTTGTATGAAATATATAAATTGCCATTTTTTAATTATTTTCATAAATATGATACATTTTATATCACATATATAACTTGTGTTATATTATTTGTTGCTCTGATATATTACTGCAATAAACAATGTTTATTAGGAATAATAAAATTGTAATATTAATGAAGTTGCAATTAATTAATAAAAAATTATAAAAGTAAATAATTAACTAAATGAATTAGAAACTAATTTAATTTTATTATATGTTGAACATTATAAATATATTATTATATACATAATATCGATGTGGAATAATGTATGTACAATTGGGATTTATTTAGTACATTATATTGACGCGATATAATAACATCAATATAATATCATTTAAAAGATTTTTATACATAAAATTTATTATAATAATAATAAAAAAATCACAATAAATTTAGTTAATCTCAGACACAACAAAACATTCAAAAATAATAATATCGATATTTTACAAAAATCGATCTTCAATTCGATTCAACAGATTCCCAACCGCTTGTCAGACGAATCAATGTAGAACTGAAATTACACTTCTAACTAGGATTATAAAAAAAATTGTTCAGGATTTTTCGACTCAGTTTTTGGTAAGGAATAATGCTATGTATTTAGTGGGCGATCATTGCGGGTCACTCTATATATAACCTTAATCAACATAGAGCATGGATTGCAGTGTACTAAATATGATCATCAGGAATGAGAGAGATAGAGTATGAGCGCGGCTAATCTGGTGTTGAATAGAAAAAGATAGATATGGCCGCACCTAAAGGTGCATTTTCACGAGCCATTGAAACCAATCGTTTGAGCGACCAAAAGGATCACGTAACGACTTTTATTGTTAAACTCTATAGCAACTTTTGTACATGAAAGAGAATAGAAGCGACAAAATTAAAAGTTGAGCTATTTTTGTCTTCTGCGTTTTTTGTCTTTTATTAACATTTTTAATATTAATAGTGTTATAAATAGTTGTGATCTGGCTTAAAAAAAAATAAATATTATAATTAGATATTAAATTGTAATGGAATGGTTCAAGAACGTGAAATCAAATTTCAAAATGATATTATTTTTGCTGTTATTATAATACTCTTGACATGTCAAACACAAAAGAAAAGTTATTCTAAACAAAAATTTTGAGTTGCAGCACTTAAAATCGTAATGAGCATAGATTTTATAAAGCTACCCAGACAGCACAAAATATCCTCAGGATCATCCTGAATATGTCCAGGACGGTTCAGGACATTTGTAGGATGTTTTAAGATATTATTATAAATATATTTATAAAAATTTAATATGCATACATAATTATTTTTAGTTGTGTCGGCTATTTAATATAACTTAGAAATCTTATGTATTATAATAAGTATTATTGTCCTATAAATGTCCACTGGATAACCCCTGGATAACGCCTGGATGTCTGTAGGATATATCTGCCGAGTGGCCTTCACTTGGACACAGTACAATTGGACACGGTGCAAATGGACACGTTACAAATGGACACGAGATTGTGCACACGATTCAATTGGA
Source organism: Polyergus mexicanus (assembly GCF_030449975.1). Taxonomy (NCBI): domain Eukaryota; kingdom Metazoa; phylum Arthropoda; class Insecta; order Hymenoptera; family Formicidae; genus Polyergus; species Polyergus mexicanus. The sequence continues at coordinate 3,478,867 of NW_027223342.1, forward strand.
CACAGTGCATTTGGACACAGTAATTTTGGATACAGTAGCTTCTGGACACGTAAGAAAATACGCATCGTTTACTTGGACACCGCTCACTTGGACACTGTTCATTTGGACACCGTTCGTTTGGACACAGAAAGACGCGCACCGTTCATTTGGACACCGTTCGTTTGGACACCGTTATTTGCCCACCGTTCGTTTGGACACCGTTCATTTGCCCACCGTTCGTTTGGACACCGTTCATTTGCCCACTGTTCGTTTGGACACCGTTCATTTGCCCACTGTTCGTTTGGACACCGTTCATTTGCCCACCGTTCGTTTGGACACCGTTCATTTGTACACAGAAACATGCGCACTGTTTGTTTGAATATGTAACAGATGGAGAGAAATAAAAATCATTTTGGGAAAATATAATCAGTATTCTTATAACACTTTATACTGGTAAATCTATGTAAAATATGAAATCGTGAAAAGGAGATACATTTGAAGGTTATAATATCTGTCAAAACAAAATATATTCATACTTATATATCTCTGATACTGATGTCATTAATTTTACATTGATTTTAGCACTTTGTTTAGCCTTTCGCATATTTGGATGTCATGCATGGATACAGTGGGTTCCGCCCCCCCCTGCGGGGGGCTCCACTTCCGGAAGATATAACCTAACCCAAACCTATTTCTTATTTAAAACAAAAATTTGGTGTGGATTACGTCGTATAACTTAAATCAAATTTTGGTGTCCAAACGAACGGTGTCCAAACGAACGGTGGGCAAATGAACGGTGTCCAAACGAACAGTGGGCAAATGAACGGTGTCCAAACGGACGATGGGCAAATGAACGGTGTCCAAACGAACGGTGGGCAAATAACGGTGTCCAAACGAACGGTGTCCAAATGAACGGTGCGCATCTTTCTGTGTCCAAACGAACGGTGTCCAAATGAACAGTGTCCAAGTGAGCGGTGTCCAAGTAAACGATGCGTATTTTCTTATGTGTCCAAAAGCTACTGTATCCAAAATTACTGTGTCCAAATGCACTGTGTCCAATTGAACCGTGTGCAAAATCTCGTGTCCATTTGTAACGTGTCCATTTGCACCGTGTCCAATTATACTGTGTCCAAGTGCACCACTCCCATATCTGCTCTGTCTATTATATTGGATGTCTTTTGGATTTCCAGAGGACATATACATGTGCAATTAATTGTTAACATTAATTTCGTTTAATATTAATAATTGAATTTGATGCGCACATTTTCATATTTCCAAAATTATTATTTATTTAATATTTTATGAGAAATGTTACCGTTCGCAACATTCCAAAAACTTTACAAACAATAGTATTCAACCGCTAGTTCGTTTGTTTACCGCTATGCGACACGCGAACTCGTATTTGAGATTTGGTCATGAGAATTATATAAAGCTTGCAAAGAGCAACTGACAGGAAATTATAAATGTAATTATTTTCTATCAGTTCAATCTCTGATGCAATCCCAACATAGGGAATTCAAATATTGGATTGTTTAGAAAATATTACACAACTCAAGCCTGGGAGCCAAACCGAAAATATTCATGTACAGCACGAAAGCCTCAAATATTAAAGAACGGTGAACTATTTTTAATATTAGATTTTTAATATTGGCAGTAAATAACAAAACATAATTTTAATTCATATTGAAATTTTAAAATTTGCTGCTTGAAATATACGAAAAATATCCCTAACATATCCTATAAAAATCCTTAGGATGTTCCACAGGATCTCCCTGGATTCTCCAGAGGTTAATATACGGCTATCATTTACTCTTCCTCAGGACATCCACAGGAGATCTGGGGATTACAATGGGATATCCTGAGGATATCCTACATGTATGTCCTGGATGCCCTTTGGACGTCCTAAGGACATCCTTGTGCTGTCTGAGTATTTTACCATATGTAAAGTTAAAAAGTGTTAGATGCATGAATTACTTATAATTATTTATAATTATTTATTTTTATTTTTATTTTTTATGATTTATTTTTAATGTTCTTTATTTAGGCATTGCACACAATAAAGAAAATATTAGAAATAAGAATAAAATATTAAATATTAGAAAAAGCAATTTGGAATTATTTTACTTGAAACGGAAACGGAATGGATTGATTATTTCTAATTTTTAATTCATTATATATACGTTAATCCATTCCGCTTCCTTGTTTAAAAATAATTCTAAATTGTTCTTCCTATATTTAATATTTATTTCTATTCCTAATATTTTCTCTATTATACGCAGGGCCTTATTCTTCAAGGTTATGTGGTATACACGATCAACATGGTAACATCAGCGTTTCACACAGCACTTGAATGGTAATGGTTTGTAGTTGAACATGTTCAAACTAGAAAATCGAAGCCACTGGATTATGGGCGATAAATCTATCGCTTCAATCGCTCGTTTTAGCGGCATGTGAAATTGTGCTTTAAGATTATATAAAGGAAGGTTAAGTCATACTATTGATACTGTATACCACAGACATAATATATCTAGACCGAGCGTTTGCCTTTATTTAAGAAGTGGGATAAAGATGCACGTAGAAAAGGACATGCTCTGTTTCGTGCCCCTTGCATTCTCTCTCGCTCGCCCAGAGCATAGCGCTCTCTTTCGTCATGCTACGTGTGAGCGAGAGAGAACGCAAGGAGCACGAAACAGAGTATGTCTTTTTCTACGTGCATCTTTATCCCCACTTCTGAAATAAAGGCGAACGCTCGGTCTAGACACCGACTAGATACTATTAAAGACCGTCAGCCCTGGGTAAATTTTTGTGACCATCAAGTGGGCCCGGTGGGCCCGGAGGTAATTGAAGAATGATGACATTATCGACCGTTTTAACTGCACACAGGATAACAAATAAGAACATATTCTATATGTTATTATTATCGACAATGGAAAGTTGAACATACAGTAAAAAAGATGTGGAAAATAAAATAATAATATATGCACTGTAAAATTTGTACTGTAAAATAAAAAGATTCATTTTTAATGAAGAAAATAATCTATGAATTATATATATTTAAATATTATTATATATCATATATTAATTATATGTATATAATTACTATATATATAATATATAATATATGATATATAATATGATACATTATTTTACATGTATGCAAATTATCAATTATGTTAAATATAAACTATAATGGGCTATAATATAAATAAAATAATATATAAATTAATTAATATATATAAAACTATCGCACATGGCTATTTAAATGTCTCTGAAATGTTATTGACAGTGATTAAACTATATTATTATATCTTTTATTATTAATAAATATTTTTTTTGATTTATTTTCTTCTTCTCTCTCTAATATTTCTTAATAATTTTCTTTAATTTACACAAGTACCCGAGTAGCAGGAGTGACGATGTCAAAAAATGTATCAAAAAGATGTGATTATGACATTGAAATACGTCATTATAAATGTCACTCTACCACTTTTGGAATAGATATTAAATTTAATTACACACACACACACACACACACACACACACAAAATTGTAATTAATCAATTATAATGTTAAAGGTCCCATATGTTATATATTATATATATATATATATATATATATATATATATATATATATATATAATATGTATACTTTTTGTATTAAACATGCATGATATAATACTTTTTTTTACTAATATTAAAAATATAATTTTTTATTAACATATTTATTATATTAATAGAATATATAATAAATACTATTGAATAACAAAAACATCTTTATTATCATTAATATAACAAAAATTTCTCCTGAAAATTTCTTTCTCTTTCTCTCTCTCTTCCTTTTCCCTCATATCTTGTAAGCAAGCATCAAAAAATCTTAAAGCTTATTATTTCTGTTTTACTTATCCTTTTGTAATTTCGTATTTTCATACTTTTTACTTTATATTTTTGAATGTAATTTTACTAGATTAATAAGGTTTTTATTTAAAATGTTTTTATTTGAAATGGCAACAAACACATTCGTATAATTTTAAATTAATCATATAATAAATTTTTTTGCACGTATTTAATTAATTAAAAATTATTCGAATTACGTTCGAATCGTGTTATGTGTATGTGTGGGTGATGTCATTTTAACCGCAAAAATCTCATTAATTCATTAAAATTATTTTTAAAAGAAAAAGTAAAAAGTAGAGTTTTTAATTTTTATTTTATAAAATGTTTACATTTGTAAATTATCATGGATAGGAAAAGCCTATTGTAAGAGTTTCAGAACTCTTTAATGATAGATCATTTCACTCGCTCTCTGCTCTATTTCGCTCTCGCATTCGGCGAGTCGCGTCAAAAAGATTAGGCCCGCGAAACATCGCTTCTCGTACAACATTCGGAACTCTTTGATGATAGATCATCTTACGGAACTCGCTCTCGCTCTCGCCCTGCTCTACTCTCGCTCTCGCTCTCGCTCTCGCTCTCGCTCTCGCTCTCGCTCTCGCTCTCGCTCTCGCTCTCGCTCTCGCTCTCGCTCTCGCTCTCGCTCTCGCTCTCGCTCTCGCTCTCGCTCTCGCTCTGTTCTTATCCTCGCTCTCGCTTTTGTTTTTTACGAGCTGCGCTAGGACAACTAGGAAAGATAGCTCGTAAAACAAAACGCATCATATAGACAAGTGCGGACTAGACTGGGTACTGGATGTGTATTTTTTTATTTGGTGCAATCCTGTCAGTCGATCCAAATTAGTTATTCATCCAAGTGGAATAAGATTGACGTGGAAGAAAATTTAGAATTAATTAAATGTAAGTATTAATTATAATACTGTTTCTATTCATATGTGAAGAATCTCTGTACATATAAGAATATATGTATATACATATATATATATATATATATATATATATATATATATATATATATATATGCATGGAAAGTTAAATACTAGCACAAATGTAATGATATCTTTTGAATACAGAATGGATAAAAAGGAAGCAAAACGGAAATTAGAGAAAATAATAGAACAAGAAAAAATATTAAAAAAAAAGAAAAAAGAATTAGAAGAACAGATATTAAAAGAAAGTGAAACTGGATATAATGCTGATGACGAGATAGACGACATCGAACAAAGGTATTGTGCAGTGATATAGTAATAATTAGTTATAATATTAATTATGTTCAAAATATCATTTGTCTCTTTATTAGAGAGAGAGAGAGAGAGAGAGGGGGGGGGAGGGGGAAGAGGGAGGAGAGAGAGAGGGAGAGGGAGAGAGGGGAGAGAGAGGGAGAGAGGGAGAGGAGAGAGAGAGAGAGAGAGAGAGAGAGAGAGAGAGAGAGAGAGAGAGAGAGAGAGAGAGAGAGAGAGAATCTATTCAAAATATAAAACACGAAATATTTAAAAAATATATATATGTATAATTACCTAATAAGATAATTAAATCTTTTTAAAAATTTTATTCAAAATACAATATTATAAATATATTATAAAATCAAACTTTTCTATTTAAAAAGTTTATATTCAAATATATATATATTTATGTATATATATATTTTTTATTCCATAAATTTAATAATACAACTTAATGAAAGTTAAACATATTAAATTATATTATTAACATATGGTCCAACAAATATTTTAATATTAATTATAAAATTGTATATAAAAAAATTAAAATAATTGTGTCATAAATTTTTTTCTGTATGTATGGGTATATATAGATATGTATCATACATACATGAATACACACGACATGTACGCACTAACATACGTACACACGTATGCTCTCACACACACACATAAACATATTTGTATTATTAAATTTTTCAGATCTATCAGCACAGATGAGCAGCAAAAATGTACAAATCACGAAGCCCCTACCTGCACCATGCAACATCGGGCTGGCATAAGGCGCGCCGAACGTGATGCGAGGTATATTTATTAATTTTCGAATTATGATGTAAATATATGATTGATTACAGTCATTGCATATTATCAATACAGTAAGAATACTATTACACATGTATACAAATGCATGTTTCTATTTATTGTTAAATAAATGAAATCTTTGTAGCTTTGTTTATAATTTTGAAAAATATTAATTATAGAAATTATTATTACAATAATAGAAATTATAATTATATACATAATAAAAACCGGATTTATATATATATATATAAACGGATCTCGATATTTCATTTACTTACCGAAATATTCGGTCTGTTACGTTTAAAATTTAGCACCCTATATATATGTATATAACAATTATTTATTATTCATATCAACGTAAAATAATTAATATTTATAATATTAAAAATTAAAAGTATTAAACTAAATATTTGTATTAATATTTTACAAAAATATTATAATTAATTAAATATTTAGCTTTAAAATTACTATATTTACTTGCTATGTGTTACAGATATAAATGGTCAATGCGCAGAAAAATGCAAAATGACATTTGCCAGGGTCGTCGCGGACGATACAACATAAATAGAGGTAGAGGAGAAGGAAGAGGAAAAAGAGGAGGAAGAAGAGGAGAAAGAAGAGGAGGAAGAGGAAGAGGAAGAGGAAGTGGAAGAGAGCGCGAAGAAAGAAACATTATTTTTAATTATAATTTTTAGTTTATTCAAATATATATTGTTTTATATTTTATATATAAAAAATAAATTTGACATTTAAAGTACATTTTTATTATATTTATTATATTTTTAACACCTAAAAAAAATAATTTTTAAGAATACAAAATAACATACAATTTCAATATATATTTTCTATTAATTAGTTTATTAGTTCGTTTTAAATTATTTCTTGCAATATTAATTAATAATTACTTATTGCTCTCTAATTTTTTAAAATAATTATGTATATTAAATAAAATTTTTCGCTTTGGAGTTTTTATATATTTCAATAGGTTTTTTTTTTAGCAAGGGATCCATGAATAAACAAACTACAATAAAAATGCGATTAAAATAAAAGTTTCTTTTTTACTTGATTATATTTATGTAATTTGTAATTTTATTCTGTTTTTCTTTCTCTTTTTTACTTACAAATTTTTTTAACTTTAAATATATATGTCTAAAATTAATGTTATAAAATTTATTTTTGTTCTCTTAGGTTTATAAACATATCATGTATAAACACATTTATATGTGCATATTGTTTTTATATTCACATTTTATGTAAATACCTACATGTTTTCAAATATAATTTATAATTTATGATATATATACATATATATGTGAAGTGGAATATTGTCAAGACGATGTTACAGGTACGTCAATTATGCTAATCTGTTATTTCTATATGTTTTGCATTCGTTTTTTTAATATATTTTACAAAAGAAGAAAAAGGTAATTACATTCGGTAAAATTGCATTATTTTGTAATAATAACTTTAATAAATACTATATATTGTTTGAAAAAACATCATATATATTATACATTATACATATACATATGCATATACATATACACACACACACACACATATATATTATTATATATATTGTAACCGTATATTTCTTTTAAAATTATTTCATTAATAATTATTTATTCGGCGGGCGGTTCTCCGATGCCCACGGTACACTTTCGGCGCGTATTTCGAATATCGATCTCGCGATCCACAAAAATTCCCGGAATCGCAAAATAAACCAAGTTGGGCGCCAGGTACGGCAGGCCGCACCATTCATGATAAACGCAACACCAAAAGATAATCGCGCGACCGATAATTAACGCGACGGCAAAATTCCGCGGCTATTCAGTATACCCGAAATGGTAGAGGGGGGGGGGGGGTTCGGGGAAGACGGGAGAAATCTTGAGAGTCGAGAACACGGGAGCCAAAATGAGCATTCGGTCGATTAAAACAAAGATAACAATAATATATTTAAAACGAAAGAAACAAGAGTATAGAGCAGTTCGTATAAATAATAGCCTTGGATGACAGTAATTATTTTACAGGCGAATAAGATATATTATTTCCGCGGAGATCGGCACGACCGTGCGCAACAGTATCAAATTACCGGGCGTCTTACGCGCTTTAACTCGACTTTTCGGCCGCGAGGATTTCCGCCGTACGAGACTTAATTAGGCCGCGACAGCTAAAGAAATCTCTCGAATACGCCGGTAACTACTTTACGCACGCTCGTGAATCCGCTTCGATATAATAGAAAATACTAGGTTGCACGACTCAAATCGGTCCGTTGGTCCGGCTCGCGGTAAGCCGATATACGTCTCAATAACAATGACGGTGACCTTTCCGTTGAAATACCGAATATCTAACTCGCATGACTCGCGGAAACTAATAGCGGGCTCACAGACACCCGATAGATTTATTGTACGAAGTTTTAGGATTTCGCTTTCTCCTGACTCTAATTTCTTACAATACTCACAGAACACGCGCTAGCAATACACAGAAACAATACGGAAACTATCGATAACGACTGTGGTGTACGAGTCGCGCGGCGCAATACTTTGCGCGCGTCGGAATATCGATCGCGTGAACGCAAAAATCCCGATAATTCATAACATATTATACAGACAAACGCGAAAATAACACTAATGACTGTCGGCGGTGGCGAAGTGAATAGAGAGAGCCTATTTTACCTAATTCGGATGAGCGACATGTGCCCGTCGGCCGTGCGACTTAATCTACCAAAAATATTCACCAAGTTAATCCACCAAAACGCGTGGCTCGACAACTATTAAGGGCGCGACTCATCCGAATTAATTACCTACAATTATTCGGCAACAAAATCGGGTCGACGACGCTCGTCCCACCGGCAGGAATATCTCGGCTTTCCCTTAGCGATCTCGTTCTCGCTCGTACGCTCTGGGCGACCTGCGTCCTTCCTAACGGCTCGCCGAACAGTGCCGAGCGAGAGTCCTGCAGGAGACACGCCGGCGCGATAAATCGCTATCGCGCCACTTGTGGCGCTTTCGCGTTACGCAGGGCCGTCCTGCGGTCCTCGCGGTCCTTGCGGTTGTCATGGCCGTGTTGGTGGGCTCCTCGCCCCGAAATTTCTTAAATCGGTTGTTGCTTGACTGACAGATGCGGAATTTCGGCAGCGTCCGATCGGTTCTCTTTCCTATCTCGAAAAATAGGCCCATGGTCAAGAATCCTCCCGCCGCTCCGTCCTTGGGACTCCCTCGCTTCGCGCGGGTGGAGTGGCCGCCTCTTCGGCCGGTTCCTTCCGGTCCTTCGCTTCTGTTCCTGTCATAGTAATATTAAATTATCGGTAGCGAGGTATATTGGCCACCATGAATGTAGTTAATATTGAAAAACTACGACCTGATGTCTCCTGTGTCCTGGACTCCCGCTCTTGGCCGTCGCTCTTCTCTCTTCCTCTCCTTCCGCCAAATGGGATCCCGTCGCTCGACCTCGTGCCGACAACCAATTCGCGGGCTCATCTCGAGCTTACATTTTCGATTTTTCTAACCGAAAGTCAGATCCCGCTGATCTGACCATCGGGCCGCTCTCTCCCTAAATTAGGAAGACGCAGGCCCCCGAAAAACCGCCCCCGATCGGGCCATTCGGCCTTTGTGACGGACGTCCCAAAAACGTCACGTCACAATATATATATATATATATATATATATATATATATATATATATATATATATGTCTCATCAAAATAAGACTATAATTAATTTTTTAGACTTTTATACTTTTGAAAGTATTATGTAATAAAACAAAATATTGAAAAAGTATATATTATATAGTATTTTTTCACTTTGATTTATTATATAAAAATGGAATAAATAATGTTTATAATAATATTTATAATAATGTCATAATGTTTCAATAATGTTTATATGCATCGATATGTAATATTTTTTTATTTAGTTATAGGTTATTGTTAAATTTGTTTAACATGCGATATAAGAAAATATATAAATTATAATTTAATTAAATCACGTATATAATACGCTTTTTTAAATATTGTAGCTATTGAAAATGTACATAAAGTTAAAAAATAATTCTCTAACTTTACGACCGCATAGCACTTAATCGCTCCTTGCTATGACATGAGCGGCAAGAGAGGGGTAATGGGCGTGGATTACGCAGGAGAGCTCACGTAACATCTGACACGATGAGACTGTATTCCGTGAACAAAACATTGTCGATTGTTACGGTTCTTTTTGGCGGTACAGTAGTGAGTGATGGATGTGTAGAGTGTGTAGAGTTGTGTAGGATTGTATAGAGTGTATTTTGTACAAAATATATCTTTGTAGTGAAAATTATTTAAAATATAAGTATATTTAAAAAGTATTTAAAGAGAAGATTTAAGAAAGAAGACAAGAGAAACGCGGGTAAGCTTATATTATATAAATATATATATATACATATATACACATATATATCTCGAATAAAATAATGTCGAATCAAATATAGAAAGGATATAATACTCATAGTAGTATTTGCATTTATAAAAAATGCGGTATTAAAAGTAGAGACAATATATTAAATGTTCGATTTTATCGTCTGCCTATTAATAATAGAGATCGGTTAATAACATGGTTAGTGAATAGTGGTTGCGATCATTTAGCGGAGGAATCCGATGCAGATTTGCGTAAATTAAGAATATGTAGCAAGCATTTCGAACCAAACGCAATATATCCAGGCGGAAGATTAAAAAAAGATACGGAACCATTAATATATCCGCTTGAATCCGACGATGAGGATTCTGTTACTTCTAGTGGTGCGATATATAAAGAGCAAATATTCATTTTAAAAGCTGAATTAGCGCGTAAAGATAATGTTATAGAAACATTAAAAAAACGTAATAATATATTAACGCGCATGGTTAGAACGAAAAATACTCAAATTGCTCGTTTACAAAAAAAAATAACAACAGACGATCTATTAGATAAAAGTCTTTTAAATGCCTTGTCGCGACGGCTCCAAGGTTTATTATTAACATTTTTAACAATGCAACTGTTTCATAAAGATCAATCTGCTTACAGTGAGGAAAAAAAGCATTTAGCTAAAAAAATGCACTATACTTCGCCAAGTTTATATAGAAAAATGCGCGAAGAATTTGGTTTTATATTACCTTCCGAAAGCACAATTAAAACATGGTTTAATGTAATAGATTTATGGCCCGGAATTTGTAGCACCTTCTTTCATTCTTTGAAAATTAAAGTAAATTGTATGGATACTAACGAACGCAATTGCGTTTTGCTTTTTGACGAAATGAGAATAAAAAAGGGCTTCAATTTTTATGAAAGATGACAAAAAATTGAAGGTTTTGAGGATTTAGGACCACTTGGACATAACGCAACAGTAGCAACAAGTGCATTAGCTTTATGGTCCGAGGTCTATTGCATAATTGGAAGCAACCTGTAGCGTATTTTTTGACCGGTGGTGCTCTAAATAAGGATCATTTATCGTCTGCATTAAATATAGTTATAGATGCAATATTAGATACGGGATTAAAATTGCAATTGTTTGTGATCAAGGCACCAATAACCAAAGTGCTATAAAACATAAAATTTCTAAAAATCATCCTTATTTTATGCATGGACATAAAAAAATATATACGATTTTTGATATACCACATATTTATAAATCGATAAGAAATCAGCTCTTAAAGTATGATATATTATACGATGATAATAAAATAGCATCGTGGAATGATGTACGGTCATTATGGCAATTAGAAAATGGCAAAGCGACAAGAGCGGCTTGCAAATTGTCAGAAAGACATAAATCCTAATAATTTTGATAGAATGAAATGCCGTTTAGCTCTGCAGATATTCAGTCGCAGAGTATCAGCAGCTTTGTTAACTGCAGAAACAATAGGCGGAATTAAGAGTGAAACTGTAATGCATACTGCTGAATTTTTTACAATTCTTAATAACAGTTTTGATTCTTTAAATAGTCGAAATTGTAATCATCCAAATCCAAATGCTTGTGCGTTATCAGAAAATCGGTTAGATGTAGAAAATAATTTAATACAATTATTGGAAAGTTGTTCCAAATGACGCACTATCACAAATAATAATAATAAAATACCGCCATGTTTTGAGGGATTACAAATTTCTGTAAAAGCTATTTTACTATTATGGGATGATTTGAAACGTGAAGAAGTTAAATTTTTTATGACTTCTAGAGTAAACCAAGATCCGTTGGAAAATCTGTTTTCCATGATACGTACGTATGGTGGAACATATAATCAAAATCCAACTGCAAAAGTTTTTCGATTATTATTACAAAAAAACATTGTATTAAATTTATCTAAGCCTGCTCAATCTGCAAATTGCTTAGATGATGAAGATGAAATCTTACTTCCAAATTTAATACATAAAAATACATCTGACATTGATAAAACATCTCATGTTGAGTTAACAGTGCCAATAAATATAATTAACGATTATGAAAGTAATGATAATGAAAATATGTTGATTAACGTAGAAAAAACTGTTATTGATGCATCATATGCAAATGATGAAACTTTAGAAGCATCTGCTATTGAATATTTTGCAGGATTTGTGGCAAAAAAATGTGTTACAAAATCTGGTTGCGAACAATGTCGCATCTCATTTATTAACGAAAATCACGAACTGACACATGCAAGACAAATTTTAACATTTTTCCGAGCATATGAGACTCATGACGATCAAGAATTAGGACATTTATGTGTTCCTACAGCAGAGTTTTCATTTGTATTTAAGCTAATAAATGCAATATTTGATGCAGGCTATCCTAATATCAGAGGGAATTATAACATATTAGATATCCTATTTCCATTAATGATACAAGCTGTAGACATGCAATATCCCGGTTGGTTTCAACATGATACTTGCAGCTCCCACCGAAAGGATCTTGCATATTATATGATGAAAGTAAAAATACATAAAGATTTAATTTGGTTAGGAGAGCGATTAAGGATTTCAAAAAATCGCTCTCAGCATAAACCTCCACAAAAGCTGACGAATATACAAAGTATGTAAAATATATCTTTACATTAACTCGGGGCATTTTATGCGGATCGAGTAAAAAGATCGCGGCTCCTAGAGCGGTACGATCAAAAATATTTTACATTAACTCGCGGCATTTTATGCGGATCGACTAAAAAGATCGCGGCTCCTAGAGCGATACGATCAAAAATATTTTACATTAACTCGCGGTATTTTATGCGAATCGAGTAAAAGGCACATATATTTAACACGGAACATATAAATCGTGATTTATCTAATGAAGCGATTTATGAAAAGTAGGATAGTGTGCAGTTTGCGGTATTATGACGGACCGAACTGCAAAGGGAGACAATTAACTTAGAATTCTTTACAATTATAGTACATTTTATTGATTTTATACTTTATTTTTTTATGCGCGGACATGTGTGTTTCATATCTGCGAACATAAAATTATATATATATATATATATGTATTATGTTATGCTTATTTCAAAAGAATTCTACGTTACATGTCAATTGGCCTCCACGTGGCGTCTCCTGGAAATGCTCTGTATGAGCAGCTAACAATTGACTCATTATTATTATTATAATTTGTTACATTTTCCATGTCATTTCAGATGTATATATATTATATATAATTAATTATATTACGTTACATTTCAGATATATATGATTATTACATATATAAAAAAATATGTGTATGTGTGTGTGTAATTATACATATACCTGAAATAACATGGGAAATATAACAAATTTAAGAGTTAAACTTCTCTTTCCAAAAATTACTGCGAAATGTAATTATTCGAAAAGAAATATCGTCACTTCAAAATAATATATATACGATCTATTAAAAGAATTATATGTATATATATAGAAATGCAATTATTCGAAAAAATATCATTTCAGAGTCCATATATACGAAATATTTCTGAACTGATATTTTTTCTGAATAATTACATTTCTCGTGTTACCATATATTATTTTACCATCTCTTAGATTTTAGATACTGTTTCTCATTCTGGCCGCAATATTACTGAGAGGACGCTAGTGCGCAGCGATCTTTTTCCAGTCACACTAACTCCCGTAAGACCATCGGTCTTTAATAGTATCTCGTCGGTGGTCTAGATCACTGAACTATATATTATATTAGAACGCGCACGGCTATGCCCCCACCACTACTACCGCAGCCACTAAAGAATAGCTGCAGCTTTTCAGAGCTGTCTCTTTACAGCAGGCTTTTTTCCGTGAACTACCATGACTGAAAACATTGTCCTGCCACGCAATCACACCAAATCACACGCGATCTTTAATATCACGCAAATATTTACTTCTATGCTAGATGGTTGGAAACGTTGAAAAGCAGAGAATTAAAATAAATATGAAAAATGGTAAAGTGTATCTTAAAAAACTGCACATCAAACTATGATAATGGTTTTAAAACGCAGAGTACATCTGGTCACGTGGTTGACGTAGTTAGATAGACAAGAACAGGTCTGAGAAGCGACAACTCTCGCAGTCCCACATTTCTAGCCGCCAATCAACAGAGCCGTGCGCGTTCCAGTATGGTATATAGTTCAGTGGTCTAGATATACTATGTTTATGATCTAGATATATTATGTCTATGGGGCCGCCATAGACATAGTATATCTAGACCGAGCGTTTGTCTTTATTTAAGGAGTGGGGGTAAAAATACACGTAGAAAAGGACATACTCTGTTTTGTGTCTCTTGCGTTCTCTCTCGCTCGTACATAGCATAGCGCTCTCTTTCGTCATGCTACCCACCTCGGCACGCACTCCTCAACACTCGATCTAGATATACTATGTCTATGGGGGCTGCAGATGCGCTTTATTCTTTGCTATGAAGCGGGCCGATTTTCATATGATATAAGCAGTTCATGCTATGGGTGTGTTCTGTATGTATGTATGTCTTTATTAACTCCCCAATGGGGTTGCAATTTTATACTCTTACACTTTACAAATTTCCAAATATATTCCATGTGGCGGATAACCACCACAAAAGCTCAGGCGCGCGAAGAATATACGCGCTCCTGAGAACAACCGGCAGCGATCACGCGCACGACACGTGAAAGCGCGCGGCGGCGCTCACGCGCACAACACGTGAAAGCGTGCGGCTGCTATCACGCGCCGAGCACGAGTAAGTCCGCAGGAACTTCGGGAGTCCACCGAGACGCGGCGCGAACCGAGAGCCGCTACCAGCAAGTGAAATCCGTTGAGTGACAGTATATAAGGACGCCAGCGGAGCGAGATAATTAGTCGCGGCACAGCACTGCTGGAGAGAACTTCTCTCGTGAAGCAAGGCTGAGTTAGCGACGGCTGACGGAGCTCGGGTCCGCCGGTATATTCTTTCGAGCCTTGGATAGAGATCATAAGCGAGGAGTAAGGAGACGTCCACGTCCGTTACCGCCGCCCGCATCACCGGGGCCCTTCGAGCGGACAGGAGCGGAGCCGACACCGGAAGCACCCTCCCCACGTCACGTCTGCTGGACGCTGAGGGAGTGGAAGCTGCAGCCACTCGAGCTGTCGCCGGTACATCGCACACGCCCTGGACGAGAGTTCCTCTCGATGTGGGACGTACGGGTTCGGCGCTATACCTCGCCGACCTACGGGTGGAAGTACCCGGTCAAACTCTCTCCGCTACCACCATCACCTTCGGAGCGGACAGACCGAGGGACGCAAACTCACCCCGAGAGCAGAGTGCATCGCGGCACGTAGGTTCACTCCTCCACAGACGAGAAGGCCACGCAGGCCTCCAACAACACCTGCGAGAAAGCCACGCAGTCGGATCTCTCAGACTGGGAGGAAAGGACGCAACACCAGGCCACGCAGACAGACATTCCGACTTCGCCGGAAAGGAGCTACACTCCTCCCGGGACTCCTCCCGCTCTGCGGAAGTGGGGACCACCCCGGACTACCGTGACAGCGCTACATATCCAGTGGCACGTCTGCAATAACGCCTACACCCGCGTTCGATCGGCCCTTTTCAGGGCCACACACAAACCAATATAAAATTAAACACTTGTATATACTAGCAACTGTAATTACGTGAAAATATATTTCTGTACATAGTAAACAGAACGTGCTCGTTGAAGACTAACTTTCCACGACCATTCCCTGCCTGCAAAACGTGGGGGAAGGAAGCCAGCGAGGCTCCGCACAACCCCCACATTTCATTTTCTTACATTTCCGCTCTTACAACTAACGCTCCTACACCTAACCTAACGCTTTACATAACGCTTTACTACACCGCTTTCCTTTTCCCTCTCTCTTGCTCTTTCCCCTTTGCTCCTCACGCTCCCTTTCCTCCTTCATCCTTATTCCTAACCCTCTTTTTGTCTCCTTCCTATTCCCCTCCTTTTTATCCTTCTTTCCTTCTCTGTCATTCCTCCTTCTCTTTTATAAAAAGGTATATGATGGGATGAAATCCGAGCAGAATCGAACCTGGGACGTGGCACTTGTCAGCCCGCGACTCAACGCTCTAAGCCACTCATCGCCGGGTGTGTTCTGTATATCTGAATTGGCTGCATTAGTTCAAAGTTAAGCCTATTATACACAAATTGACAAAGCTGCATATGCATATAGCATAAAACCGTCTGGACCAATGAGTATCGAAATAAAATCGGCATATTGATTTACATAGGATGCTCATTGGTCCAGACGATTTTATGCTATGCATATGCAACTATGTCAATTTGTGTGCAATAACTTTTAATCTTTCTCCTTCCAATGGGAAAAGAAAAAGATAAACTCTGAACTAGTGCAACCAATTCATCTATAAAGAACAAATCTTATATGTCGATGATTGATATCATAGACATATGGTTTATTCTTTTTAGCTGAACTGGCTGTACTAGTTCACGAAGTTTGCACTAAAGCGTTCTTTTTAGCTGAACCGTGCAAGAGAAAGCGTTCTTTTTAGCAGTACAATCTGAACTGGTACAGCCAGTTCAGTGAACTGCCTGCACTAGGTCCGGAAGTAGAGCAAGCAGTGCAGGACTCATATTAACCAGGAAAATTAAAAATATTTATTGAAGAAACAATCGATAAGAAAGACTTAAGAAGCAAATAACAGATGTATAACGTATAACAAAATAAATCACAAAGAAAAAACAAAAAAAGGCAACGTACATATTAATAAATTAGATTAAAATAATTAACATACAATGATTTCCAAGACGTGAATAATATAATATAAATAAAACAAAGTTAAAAAATAATAAATAAAACGCTGCAATGTCTGCGCTTTATTTTTACCAGATTTTTACCCCTTATATTTACCAGAGCCATTAAGATGCCTTTAAATGGCAGCGTTAAGCGTGAAGCGTCTACGCAGAATCTAATTTCAGCCTAGAATCTATCTCGTTTAAATTCTGCGCATTTTTCTGCGTAGACGTTCGATGCTTAACGCTGCTATGTAAAGGCACCTTTACACGACAAAGGCACGCGCAGACGCAGGATCAGCGCACATGGTTTTATAATCGTATTATAGTAGCCTAATAATGAATTACCAAACATTGTAATTAGACTACCAATTACCACCAAATGATTGTCTTTCAGTTAAGACTAATTTGAACAAAATTGATTGGTAAATAATATATTTGTTCGGCTAACTTAACAGCTTCCAGTTAGCTACTCCCACTATCTAACCGCACATGGTTTTTTTACTTTTTGGATAAATTGTGGACCACCAAATGTTGCAAATAAAGGATTTGTGACCACCTAATTTGTGACCATAACAATTCTGCATCGAATAAACTCTGATTTAATCGATTAGACTGAATATTTAAAATGTCCGGCTAACTTTACACCAATATTTTAATTATTTAATTTAAAAAAAACGATTGACCACCAAACGTTTTAATTAGGCTACCAATCACCACCAAACAACCACCAAACGATTAGATAATTTTAATTATTAAAAAGTTAAAGTGGTCCGACTTTATGCAGCTGATGAACTGACGGTTAAAATTAGCAGAGTGACCAAGAAAATAGAGGTGAAGGAAAACCAAGCATTCATATAATTTCAGTTGGAACCCTGTTAATTTTAACCGTCGGTTCATCTAACCGGACTTGATGAAATTGGTGAAATTGGCCCTTGAGCAATGTAAAACGCGCGTGATCTAAGATCTTAGCGCACCCAGAACCCAAATGGCCAAGAACTAATGGTCAGAACTAATAATCATGTATTATGATTGTGAATTATTTGCAAGAGAAGAATTTGAAGTGAGAAAAAGTGTTGTAAATAAAATAAATAATGGTTCGTTATTGTTCATTATTAAAATTTAAATTGATTTAAAAATTTAATATAATAAAGAGCAACAAGTATTCTATTAAAAAAGAAAGTAAATCAAAATGTAATGCAATAAAATATACTTAAAAATAAAAAAAAATTAAGAAAATAAAAAACGCAATCTTACGTAAAAGAATATAAATAATCTTTTATCATAATTTACTATTACTGTCCTTTGAACAATATATTATTTTGATCAAATCTTTTCTAACATAAGTTAAATGTGATTTTCGCGTAAATTTTTTTCCAAATTAATAGAATTTTATTTTTAAGTACAATTCTATTAACATTTTTATTATTTCATACTTGTGATTGCTCAACAAGTCAGATTTATATTTCTTATCATATATTATTAATTTTTTGAAATGCGTGTTTCATTTTTAATTTATTTTCTATCCTATAAGTATTAAATAGCTTTTATGTTACACTCATTATAGCGTTATACTTCAATTCTTTTCTTGCAAATAATTCACAATCAGAACTCAGAATAAGTGATTCATGTGTGTAATTATTAGTTCTTGATTTGGCCATTTGGGTCCTGGCGGCGCTGAGATCTTGAATCGTACATCGACTGCCCATTAGCAATCCATAAGTATATAGTCAAACTCGGTATCTTAAAATTTGCGAAAGTTAGGATGTGTAGAGATATTTCTCAAAAAATTCAAAATTTTATAAAAAATGAACTCTTTCATTGATCTTCACCAAATCAATATCAACCATCTTTTAATAATAACATATCCATGTAAAAAAATTTAACTAGGTATCTCAAAAATTGCGGAAATTAGAGATTGCACAACATATCGCGTACATTCATACATACATACATACACACATACATACATTTTTTAGGAATATAATTTTTCGAAGTTTTTTACCATTCTAAACATATTGGTATAAAAAATCCGAAAAAAAATTTTATCACGAAAACAAAGCTTCCTCTATAAGGAAGTAAAAAGATAAAGACACTTTTATTATATGATTTAAAATCAAGCTATCGATTAAACTTATTAAAAATACGATCGGTTCAGTTGTTATTTAATAATTTAAGATATTCTCAACTGCTCTCAACTAGCCGACTAGCATGTAAATATCCGGAGTTCCTCGTTGTTGCTGCGTATGACTTGGCGCGAGACTACCGTGTCTCTTGATTATATTGCAGTTTTATTGCAGTATAATATTGTTGTAACGTTATAAGATGATATGTATAATATATTTATTATTAACTTACGTTAATTATAATGTCAAATTATGTCAAAATAAAGTAAGATATATCTCGTAAACTATTCAATATTATTCAATTTTTAGCCATTCTATTTATAAGATATAACATTTTATGCCAAATATTGCGAAAAATTGATTTATAAAAAAATGAGAATAACTTCATTTAAAAAAATTAGATTGATCTTTACAGTTTGAAAAATAACCTATTTAAAATTTAAGTTTATTCATTTTTTCCCTCTCGAAACTGTAAATTTTGTTTATTTTATACGATGTCACATTTAGGATATATACAGCGGTTTCCATTAAAATATATGTATGCATTAATAAATAATTTTTTTTCTTAACCACATATTATTTATTATTTACATTCGCATTACTTTTAAAGAAGATAAATCCTGCTTTCACAACAAATTTAGGAAACTAATTGCTTAAATCGTGTTTTTTATAATATGCCACACAAAAAGGTTTATAACAAATAAATTTATTTTTTACAAAAGATTAAGTATATAACAATAGGTGTGTTAAACATACAGTTAGAATTTCCGACATTAATTTGCATACAAATTAGTATGAAACTCTGCGTGCGTGCGTGCGTGCGTGCGTGCGTGTATGTGTGGGTGAAACAGCGTCGCACAATACTCAAAGTGAGGCGCTATGATTGTTTTATACTACAATACATCTAATGTAAGTCGATATGGAATTATCTATTCTATTCAAAAAATTCGTTTCTTCCCCTATTTTCTTTAGCATCACAGTGGTTCTTAAATCGTAGTCTGTCGTCAATAATTATGCCTAGGTATTTCATTATTTTCACACGTTCTATCTCAATTCCATCCAAACATTTCAATGTAATATTACTCGCAGTTCTTTTCTTATGCTTCTAATTATCATATATTTCGTTTTCCCTGCATTCATTTTTAACTTATTTATGTTCATCTATTCTTCTATTATAGTAATTGTCATTTTGCCCTCTAATTCTGCGCTGCTTTCTCCAGTTACATATATTAACGTATTATCTGCATACATTTTTATACTACATCCTTCTGGACAGATTTTGATTATATCATTTATATTTACTATAAATAACAAAAGTCTTAATACAGATCCTTGTGGTATTCCATATTCTGTGGCCATTAATTTGAGACCATTTATTGTTAAACCTGCTGTGTTCTATTCTTTAAATATCTCAACCATTCTAAAACCATTCGTCTAATTCCATATTGATATAATTTCTCTAATAATCTTTTTCTGTCTATTGTTTCAAAAGCTCGCTTAAGATCCATGAAAATTATCTTTACCATTTTTGCCTCACTAACTATCAATTTCCATTCATCAATGACTGTTTGAATCGCTGTTTCACATGGATGGATCACGGTTTCACATGGTTTTCTAAAATCCGACTGATGCTCTGTTATAATCTTGTACAATTATCTTCCAAGCATGTTTCAATTTGTTTTTAACAACTAATTCCAACATTTTTTCAAATATTGGTAACATATTAATAAACCTAAATTCATTTGCTTTTCAAGCTCTCTCTTTCTTTTTAGGATCGGTATTATCGTAGACATTTTCCAACCTTCTGGACAGCAATCTTCTTTCAAAGAGTTATTTATTATATCAACAAATTCCTCTTTTATTACGCAAAACACTGCCTTTAATATATCGCTATTTTGCTCGTTATTTCCTCCTCTGTACCTTTCTTTTTCGATAGTCCCATAACAATTTCCTGTAAATGCTCTATACTAATCACCTCAAAATTTTCTATAATTTCCTCGTTTTCAATAACATAAATAATTTTTTTACACGCACTCCCAGGTTTACTCCCATTTATAGATTTTACTATACTATTAATATTTTGTATATAATATAAATTAAATTTATCTGCTATATTGCATCCTCCAGTACTGTCTAGTATTTCAAAATCTAAATCCTCTTCCTTCTTATCTCCTGGTTCCTCTAATTATTTCTTTCAGTGTTTTCTACATAGATATAGGATTTTCTTTATTAAGATCTATCATATTTTCATAATATTCTTTCTTCTTTGTTCTAATTAACTTAACTATTATATTTCTTTCAATTTTAAATTGCAATCAATTTTGTTCCGTGTCAGCATACAATGTCTTCCTATATGCCGTATCTCTTTTAGCCACTGCTTCTCTTATTTCATCCAAAAACCATTTTTTTCTTTCCCATATTCTTAGAATTCTAAAATTTTTCCTAGGTGCTATAGCGTTCAACGCATTTATTATACTATCAACAAATTTCTTCGCTCTCACATTAACATCCATATCTTCTCTTTTCTAATTTATTTTCCACTAATTTAATAAATTCATTTATATTCAACTCTCTATAATTCCTAATACTAAATTCTCTGTATTTATTATCAATTTTATTCGCATTTAGTTCAACTTTTAGCCATGCATGATCCGTTATTTTAGGTTTATGCATTACTTGCACTTCTATTTTATTATTAACGAAAATTAAATGTATAATTATCTTACTATCTTTCGTAATTCTCGTTGATTTATTTACATATTGTTTTATGCCTCAACATTGTCGTTTGCAACTTCTTTGTAAAACGAATCTAACATAATATCTATTGGGTTGAGTAAAAAGTCATTGCGTATTTTTTGTATGTTTTTCAAAGTCATTTATTTATATAAAGAACAAAGATCAATCAATGATATATTTTCCGTTTTGTTCGATGATCTTTTGCCATCTTTCGGTGAGCTTCATAATTCCCCGTTCGTAGAAGGACCTGTCTTTATTGGCGAAAAACTGAACAAGGTGCTGATTTACCGCCTCATCTGAATTTAACGTTATTCCACGCAAGGAGTTTTGAAGAGAGCGAAACAAGTGGAAGTCTGACGGCGCAAGGTCAGGCAAGTATGCTGGGTGGGGCAACACATCCCATCCAAGCTCCAATAATTTTTGACGGGTCGCCAAAGATGTGTGTGGTCTCGCATTGTCGTGATGGAACACAACTCCTTTACGATTGACGAGCTCCGGACGTTTCTGGATGACAGATTTATTCAAACTGTCCAATTGCCGACAGTACACATCCGAATTGATTGTTCGGTTCCTTGGTAGGAGCTCAAAAAACACCACACCCTTCCAATCCCACCACATTGAGAGCATAACCTTCCTCTGATGAAGTTCTGCTTTTGAAGTCGTTTGAGGCGAATCATCACGTCGGGACCAAGACCGTTTGCGTTCCACATTGTTGTAAACAATCCATTTCTCATCACCAGTTATCATTCGTTTCAAAAAAGGATCGTTTTCTTCACGTTTCATGAGCATATCGCAGATGTTTATACGCGCCGTCAAATGAACTTCTTTGAGTTCATGAGGAATCCAAATATCGAGCTTGCTTACGTATCCCAGCTTCTTTAGGTGGACGTGAACACTTTTTTGACTGATCTTCAATGTTTCTGCAATCTCTCGTGTCGTGTAACGTGGGTTTGACTTGATCAATGCCTTTATTTTGTCGTCATCAACCTCGGTGGGCCTTCCTGACCGAGGAGCATCTTTGAGATCAAAATCACCAGCGCGGAATTTTTTGAACTAGTTTTGGCACTGACGTTCTTGTAGAACATCGTCACCGTAAACTTTACGCAATTTTTCACTAGCTTGACGCGCGTTCTTCCCTTTACGAAAGTGAAACAGTAAAATACAGCGAAAATGCACAGTTTGGTCTTCCATCTTCAACTTGTTGTAAAATCTCCAAAACTCAACCAAATCGCTCAATTTTTTTTTTAGAATAAAGCTTAAACCGTCAGTTGTTAAACGATATATGATAAACATATGTGTGAATGACTCTAGTACTGCCAAAACTGAACTAATGCCATCTGTTGCAAAAATACGCAATGACTTTTTACTCAACCCAATATATTAAAGTCTCCTATTACTATATACATTCTCCCCGTATTATTATTAACTCTTTTATTATATCCTCCAGAAGTCTTACGAAATCACCATGTAATGCACTCGGTGAATGATATATTATCATTATTATTCCTCTATACAATTTTTCTTTTACCTTAATCACAGCGCACCAACAATTCGATTCTAATTTTTCCACTGATATTATCTCATATTTAACATCATTTCTTACATATAAAACAACCCCTCCTGTATTTCTATTTACAGCATCACATCTAATTACTATAACCTGGTACGTTCACTTTACTGTCTTTAATTTCAGCAGTCAATCTAGTTTCTGATAACGCTATAAATGCCGGATCAATTTTTTTCATAATCTGATGCTGTATCTCGTCTCTATGCGCCATTAAATTTTATGCATTTGTATACAATATTATTTCCGCTTTCTTGCTATTGTACTTAGCATCCTTTCCGCCGGCTCTTAGTGGGAGAGAGAGAGAAATATGACATAAAATATTTTAAGTGTACGATTTAATTTTTTCATACTTTGTAAATTTACATACTTGAGAAGTGCATGCGAAAAAAAATGTGTAATCTTTCGTTTTTAATAAATTTGTTTATTTATTCGTTTTTCTCCATTCTCTTTAGCGATGCTCGGTTCTGATATTTACAATTTGTTATTAATTATTTATATATTATTAATAAATTATATAGGTTGTTGGGTAACTATTTGATATTTTTAACAAATTAAGATAATAAAATGTACTTTCGCACCGATTTATTTTCGTAGTTTACATTTGTTAGTAAAAACGCATAGAAAACCGCTTCAATTAAACTGCTTCGATTATCGCCGTTTTGAACTTTGTTGCTCGCGCCGCTTGCATCGTAATTAGTCTTTTGTGAGAGATTTGAAATCACAACTTATTGTTGATAATTGTATATATTTATGAGTGTTAATATTAAAAACATAAAAACCAAAAAAAGATAAGTGTGTAACGTTACTGCTCATGCTCGTTATTAACTGTCGTGCTCGTCTAGACTTTGTTCCGCGCGGCCGCCACAGGTTCGCGATCCTCTTGAACATTTTTCTAGTAAAAGTATAGTATAAATAATTTTTTACACATTGTAAATATATTATGATTATATTTTAAATATTATATTGTATGAACATCTTTGCTTATCGATTTGTATTGGTATACATATATTTGTTTAAATATTTTTAATAATATTTTTTCATTAAAGATTTTTAATAAAGTTTTTGTTATACAAAGTGTTCCTAAAAGCATACATATTATTAAAAGCATAAATATCGGGAAGTGATTTCTTGGGTAATTTCTTGAAAAAAATTTCATTTACATCTATGACTAAACGGCATAGTTTTCGAGATATAGGATGTTAAAGTTTCAAAAATATTGAATTAAAGAGCAGTCTCACTATCGTAGTGTAATATCCCAGAATTGAATCTTCCTTAGATTTTTTCTCTGGGATCATCTTAAATCCTTAATTTATATCATCCTAATTGAAAGATTGATGACCCTATTGAAGATTAAGGATAATTGCATAATTGCGAAATAATTCGTAATACATCTGGTATTTTTGAATATATTCGCCAATCAATGAGAAGGAAAATGAATCATATATGTGTATATATCATGGGGGAGTGGGGGGGGGGGAGGGCTAGAAGTAATCATTTTCAACAATTCCTATAATTTCAATTTTGTTTAATTTTGTTTTTGTCAAAATATGTTTTGAAATCTTTTTTTTTTAAACCTTAATCTTGTAACTTGAAAACTATGCCATTTGGAACATTGGTATATATAAACTTTTCTTCAAGAAATTATCCAAACAATCACCCTCCGAAATTTTTTTGCACATATTTAGGAACACCTCGTATGTACTCTGAGTTGGTGCTGTCGTTGTGCTAAATGTAAATGATGCGTGACACATCGCACGCGCATGTCGCATTGCTGCTAAAGCGCAGAATCGTAGAGAACGAGGCGTCAGGCGTTAGTCGTCTGGACGGATGGATCGGCCAGTCAGCGGAGAAACACGAGAAACGATATTGCATCGCTAAATATAATATAGTGAGGTACGCGGTTCTACTATCTGCTACGGACATAAGAGGCAGTATAACGGCGATGGCGGTGGTCATCGTTTGAGATATCCACATTGTTGTTCTCGTCGCCTTTATTAATACTCATTTATGTGAATATAACTGTTGTGTCGCTTGCGAAGGGGCCGATTGTAGAAAACGGGATGGTCAATTTGTTACAGGCATACACACAAGAGTATATTCGTAAATAAGGTATCTAATAATATAAGTAAGATATCTAACAATAAGTGTCTCTTGGTGTCTTGGGGTTACGATATTTTTGACGATGCTTCTTCGCTCAGTCGATCTTACCGATAGTCGTCATCACTATTGAGACATAGATATGAATCTTATTTTTTATAAAAAAATGTTTATATATAAAATATATGAAGCCTAACCTGTATTTAAAAAAAAATTGAACATCATGTGTTAGCATTAGCCCGCCCTGTTTAAAATGTTTGATAGAAAATGATTAGATGTGATAAAAATGGATAGAATTTTTACGTTGATTTATATAACGAAATTGCATAACATAGACTTTCTATGTATTTTAATCATATTTTATGATACTATTCTTTTCAATCATATAGAATATGTGAATGTTTGTATAATAAGTTGATGTTTCTCAATTATAAGAAATATTGCATTATATATTTATTATTATTTTATGATAAACTGCTTATAATATTTTCTTCATAACAACCCTGCTTATAAAATAATGGTTACTGGGTCTGATAAAAATTGAATATCTATGTAGTTTAATCATTTATTTTATAATACTATATATATAATATATGATACAATACACTTACGAAATTTCATAAGTCAGTTATAAAATAAGGGATTCAAAATCACCATAGAGAGAGGATATGATAGACGAATTTTTTATCATTTTGTATCCAACATTTTAAGCAGGGCAAGCTGTAGGTATGTAAAAATTCTTATTATATTTTAAGCTTCAGCTTTTAAAAATAAATATTCAAGATTTAAAAATTTTGTTTTTTTTTTCAATTCATAATTATTAATTATAATTGATTATTAATTTATAAATATTAATAATTTTTAAATTACAAAAAGTTTAATAAACAATCTTTATAGTTTTAACCTTTTAAATTTATTTTAATATAGTTCGTGTGGGTATTTGATAGAAAATATTAATGTTTAAAAATATTGAAAAAATAAAATATATGTGAATAGATTAATTAATTTAATAAAACCAAATTATATCTTTTAATCACATATATTTGAACTAGATTTCTTAAACAAGTTTTTTATAGATATAGTCGTATGTTTCTAAATTTTATTTTTCAGCACTTTATTTTTAAAAACCAAAAAATTATTTCTTTTTAATTTAGGCTGTTTAAGCTAGGTTGTTTTAAGTTTCATAATTCTTTTTGCTATGTTACGTATTCTGTTTTATTGATATTGTTATTAATATATATACAATTATAATATTGCTAAACAGTTTCTTAGATTACAAAAAGCTCCGTTCAAGATTACGATATCATGAAAATGTCCTTTTAAACGATAATTGTAAACTAAAAGTAAGTAAGCAGTTAAGAAGAGAGAAAGAGAGATATAATATAAATAAAAATTTACTTTTTCAAAAAAAGATAAAAAAGGCGTCAAGTTCACGCATCCGCTTAAAACATTGTTGTATAAAAAATATTTTATTTAATATACATATATTTAGCCATTCAAAAAAATGTATAAGAAAAATATTATAATGTATATACTTTAACGTATATCTTATTGGTTAAATTTTTATTGCTTTTTCTAAAAGCAATAAAATTCTAAAAGTAATGGTATCACAAAATTACGTCAATTGAGAATAAAAATTATGCATAGTATAAAATTTAATTGATTCTTGGATTATTACGCTTTAATATTGAAATTTCGCGTTTTACTAAATAAGGTGCAATACAATTGTGTATTTGTGTATATGTATTATATTTTAATATAATTATAAAATTAACAAAAGATACATACAGATATACATATAGGGTGTCCGGTAAAGATTGTACCAACGCTCGTGAGCGGGTAGAACACAGTAAACTGAACAGAAAAGTCCTGTAACATTTTTTTCTATAACGCTTAATAAATGAGTTATTATTGAATAAAGTTTGCCAATCAGCGCCGACTTTTAACCGCGCGCCTGACAATGTGCGTGAACGCTCCGTCGCTACGGCGGCGCACACTATCAGGTGGGTGGCTCACCGACTTACGTCCGGCTAAAAGTCGGCGCTGATTGACCAGACTTTACTCAATAATAACTCCTTTATTAAGCGTTATAGAAAAAAATGTTACAGGAGTTTTTTGTTCAGTTTATTATGTTCTACCCGCTCACAAGCGTTGGCATAATCTTTACCGGACACCCTGTATATATTCTTTAATGAAAAACTTCTCAAGTCGTAATATGTATCAATAAATATGATTTGAATAAAGTAATTAAAAATAATAAAATTAATGCAAAAAATTGTCACTACTGTATGAAGTATTTTTTCATATTTTAATTTGTATTTTAATTTTATAATTTAATTTTATATTTATATTTTAATTTTATATTTTAAAGTAAAGAGATATACATACGTAAGAAGCAAAAAGAAGCAAAAAGATTGAATAAGAGACAAATAGAACTGAAACGAGGAGGAAGGGGGGAGGGGGAGAGAGAGAGAGAGAAATAAGCGCAAAAAATTTGATATATATGTACACTCAATGGCAGGAATGGTGTCTTTAGGCGGCTAGATGGTATACGTGCATGACAGCCGAAAACGGAGTCCAGCCAGTGCGGTGTCCTATAACTCACTCGCATTCCCTGCATTCAATTGGAGTGAGTGAGACAGATATAGGACACCATTAATTAGCATCATGTCTTGCATTGTTTTCTCTCTCGATCATATCTCTCGATCATATCTCTCTCGATATGACTTACGATAAAGATGCAACATCGGAATGCCTCCCACTTTTTTCTCCTTCGCTGCTTGATCTTCTTTGCGCTTCAAGTAATACATATACATACATACGCGATCCGTGTATATGCGTGATGCTTTCGGTTGTCATATACGTATACACCTAACCGCCGAGGGACACTATTCCTGCCCTTGAGTGTATATACAATATTACGAATAATTCATATAGCCAGTTCATTTTTAGACCTTTTTATCAAATGAACAATAAATAAAAAGAAAAACGCAAGATTACATAATATAAGATTGTAATTAGTCAAATATATGTCTAAAAATGTTCAGCAAAATACGCAATGTGAGTCAAAACATAATTTATTCTCTCGATATAAAGTAATGAATTCTCTAAGAAAAGAAATGTATGAATGTGCAAAAATATTGTGAAGTTTGAAAATGATTTAAAAAATTAAAAACGCAAGAAGGCAATTCTCTCTCTCGTTTTTTCACTTTCTTGATTTTTTCTCGCTCTTTCTTGTTTTGTTTCTCGTTTTTTGAACTTTTTTACTTTCCCTCTACTTCCCGCGAAAAAAAGTCTATATGCAGGATGCTAAATTTCAAACGTAACAGGCCGAATATCTCAATAACTAAAGGAAATATTGAGGTCCGATTTTTTTATATGTCCATCCAAAATCAAATTTTTTTAATCAAAATTTGTCCGCTTCGAAACAATACAACCTAAAAAAAACCGGACCTCGATATTTCATTTAATCGTAAATTTTTCTGTTCTGGACTGTTTACATCGTAATAACTCCATTTATAGGGCACGTTGAACGAAAATATTTTTTTGATATAATTGAGACTATTTAAACCAAATTATTTAAGTCCAATTAAGCCTATTAAAAATTCGGTCGGTTCAGATCAATCGGTTAATGAGAATCTGAAATTGAAGTATTCGCAACTTTTTTTTGCTGCTTGTGACTTGGACAAGATACTATCGTATCTAATTTTTTAATCGTTTACTTTTACTTAAAATCGCTTGCTTATGTATCTCGGTTTTCAATGTCAATCTTACGATTGCAGATTTGTATGTTACTACATGGCAAAAGATTATATAGCAGAAAGAATATCAAAGTTATTAAAATTTTTCCAGCGAATTAAGATTTGTCTCATTATACACATTCACAATACCATTAATGCTGATTAAGATTTAAGGTAAGATTAAGAGTTAAGGTAGTTGTTTCACAAATCGTAATTAACAAGAAAAATTTTAAATTTAATTATATTTTAATAAATGTGGCATTTACACATATGTACAATTTAAAAGCAGTTGATCGTCCCGAACGCGAGATAATCGCTATCAAAAATTGCTTTTTACATGTATCGCATACATAAAGCGTACCAAAATCTCGTATTTCGAATTTTAATAATTAGAACGAACAACAAGAAAGTGATAAAAAATATAGTAGAATATATAGTAGAAGGACATTTTAGGAATACTAGTATAAAAATTGAAATTATTGACCGTTTAGTTTTAGAAATACAATAATAAAAAGATCTCGATTTTCTCGATTATTCGACGGAAGAGCGACTGGAGGCGATGAGTGGTGACGATTTAGCAACAGCGAAATGTCCAAAAGTTTTCAGTTGGTAACCGTAGGTAGTCCATAGACGTAGTATATCTAGACCGAGTATTAAAGAGTAGGGATCGTATAATAATATTAAACAGAGATAGCATGCTTTGTATCACTATTCTATCTTCATCTTTTCCTTTCTACTTTTCTCTTTCCCAGTCAGACAAAGACAGATCGGTGATCGTATAGCAGCTGTCTCTTTCTATTTTTTGACGCGTTCTGAATACGGGAGATGTAGAGAAGCGCAGTCTATATATTACACGTCTATGAGGTAGTCGAATGTTTTAACGTTGACTCAGAATATAAAATTTTGGATTGTATTATCGCGAGACAATTACCTTAAGTAAATAATACTGTTATTTTTATATAAAGCAAGAAAAAAAGTTAAAAAATCAGAAATATAAAAATAAATTAAAAAATAAATTTGATTAAATATCTCATTCTATGAGATATTTTACATACACATATACACGCACACATGCGCACACAACACGCGCGCGCGCGCACACTCAAAACATTTTCTATTAATGTACATATAATATGCACATAGAATATTACTATTCGAATATATTTCATAATAATATATATACTCATTTCTGTTACAAATATCACATTTGAATATTTATTCATATAATTTTTTTAAAGAAGGGCATGAATCTGTATACAATAATACACACACAACATATACATTCACATACATACATATTATACTTGCTTTCATGTATATTAAGACCCCACCCTCGCAAGATAGTGATGTTGACATATGTTGTCAAGGTCATGACCCTGATCAACATTCCGAAGGTTTTAGCCGGCGGTCGTTGTTTATTCAAAAGTTATTAACAAATAAAGTTTGAGAAGTATACCACGTAATTTTCGAACAACATATATAAAAGAATAGTAAGTTTGACCTTGACATAATGAAACTCGTATTGTAAAGTATATGCATGGACGTAGTGGGTTCCGCCCCCTCTCCGGGGGACTCCATTTCCGGAAGATATAACCTAACCCAAACCAAATTTTAGTTTTAAATTAGAAATAGGTTTGGGTTAGGTTATATCTTCCGGAAGTGAAGCCCCCCCGTAGGGGGAGGGGGGACGGAACTCCCTGCGTCCACGCATACACTTTACAACACGACTTTCGTTATATCAAGGTCACTATTCTTTTATACATGTTCGAAAATTACGTGGTATACTTCTCAAACTTTATTTGTTAATAACTTTTGAATAAACAACGAGTGCCGGCTAAAACCTTCGCAATGTTGATCAGGGTCATGACCTTGACAACATATGTCAACATCGCTACCCTGCGGAGTTGGGATCTTAATATGCATAATTACCATATGTATGTATGTGAGTGTATATGTTGTGTGTGTATTATTGTATACAGGTTCATGCCCTTCTTTGAAAAAATTGTATGAATAGATATTCAAATGTAATATTTGTAACAGAAATGAGTATCCAGAAGTCTGAAGATCTCTTGTCAGTAGTTATATCAGCTGAACTTTCACCGTCTTCGAATTCACAAGAAATGTTTATAAATCAAGATCAACAGGTATGTTTATTATTATAATTCATTTATGTACCCTATGTTTATTTATCTGAATTATCGCAATCTATCATATACATACATATGGAAGAGAAAGACAAAACACAGATTTTTCTATGAATGTAAAAACAACTTTTTCTTGACAAAAATTTGATTAATTTTTTATTAATTTAATATAGTTATTATAGGTATTTTGCGTCAATTAACATGCATAATGTTTAGAAAAATGCAATAATAAAGATATTGCATTTATAAAGACATCATGATACAAAAAGTATATTGTTTCACGATTTATAAAAACTATTTGAGAGAAAAACAAATAGCCTATTCTACAAAAGGTTTGTTTCGAGAATTTTGTTGCATATATGTATTAATTTTTTTAATAGGATGAAGAAGCCTCTGATTGTCCTTTATTAACACCAAGTCCACCACCTACACAAATGGATAAAACTCCACAATTGACGCCAATATTCAATGCTCTGGAAAGCGCTTCATTAGAGATGATATCCGTACCAACGCTTGAGAATATTAATACGGAAGATGGACTTAACTTCATGAATATAGTGAATAGTTCGAGTAAACCTTTAAACGATGGTATGTTTTTCTTAACTATTTTAATATATGCACATACAGCGTATTTAAATGTATAATCTTAATCTTCAATAATATTATTTATATATGTATTTATCACTATTTATATGCTTTTTATTGTTCTTCTTTTTTCATATTTTTTTATTATCCTGGAAAAAATCCATATATACCAACCAAATAGAAAAAATTTGAGGAAATTGGAAAAATTGCTCATAATCATAAACCGTAAATTTATATACAATTATATATGTGGGCAATTTTTTCCGATCTTCATATTTCTTCATACTTTTTCCCAAAAACAATGCGAAAATTTTTTTAAAAATTATTTTTCAATTATTTTTCTTATTATTTTTTTTTCTGTACGTACATACAAAGATTATGTATAAAAGAAAGGAAACATATGTGAACGTATTTTATATAATGTGTTTTAAGTGGCGCATTAAGTAGCAATATGTTAGGGTGACTTTAAATAGCACTGTTTAGGTCACGTAAAAATCACTTTCTGGTAATATTAATGTTGGCAGTACTATACCTTTGAAGCCTCATAACTCTGAAAATACTTAATGCAAAGGAATTTTATTATAATATTTTGAAAAGCTCTTAAAATAAGCTCTAAGAATATGCATTTCCATTTAAAAATTTCATAGTAATTTTGATGTAATTTTAACAATGCTATTTAAAGTCATATTAACATTGCCATTTAATGCGCCACTTAAAACTCTACAACTTTTATTTGAAACATTTTTCTCAAAAATGGTTTATTTTCGAGATATTTGACCGTTCCGGGACTTTGGGACATCCGATATAATTATATATAATTAATAATTATATATTGTTATATATAATTATATATATTTATATTTGATTATATGTAGATTTTTTTTATCGGATACTTTCCTTTTTTTCATTATTGGATTATGTATTTAGTTTTTACTTCATATATATATATATAAATATTTGCTCTGATGTTTACTTAATACATCTATAATTATATATTAATTACATTAATATATATATATATATATATATATATATGTATATATATATATATATATATTAATGTATGTATAAAAAATGTATATATATATATACACATTTTTGCATAGATGAATAAATAAGTAAATATGATGAAAACATACATATTGAACAATTTGCCATATGTTGTCAAGATTATTATCGTGAATTACCTTCAAAAAGTTGTAGCCATCGCTCGTTGTTAGAAACTTGAATAGCCAACTCTGCCCAGATCACATATTGCAAATTATGCGCTACATATTATATCGACAGAATTCCAGCAGCAGCCGCGCATGATCTGTTCTCTCAGCTAATTCAGGACAAAACAAACAGTCTCTACATATACAGGGTGAATTTTTTAACCTGAAAATTTGTAATATCTCGAAAAATATGCATTGAACGAAAAAAATGTTGATAATCAAAATTTAATCCTTCCGCGGGGGAAATACATTAGTGTTAAAATTCGCCCCCCACCCCCCACCTCCTGGGGGGGGGGCAACTTTAAAATCTTAAATGGAAACCCCTATTTTTTATTTAGTATTCTTGTAGCTGACATCGAGAGCTTTCCAAAACACTATAATAAAGTATTTTTTTATTAAGTACTTTTTGAGTTATTTTATATTTTAATCTCACATATTTTGATATAAAAAATTAAATATCTCGTAAAATATTTAGTTTTTGATAATCTTACCGTAATACTTCTATGTACAGAATAATGAGACAAATCAATCAGTATAAAAAAAAATTGTTTTTAAGAAAATTATTTACAATGTATTTTTTTAAACAATTGTTTTTTTTTTTTTGGCACTAATTAATTTGTCTTATTATTCTATACATAGAAGTATTACGGTAAAATTATCGAAAACTGGATATTTTACGAAATATTTTATTTTTTATATCAAAATATGTCAGATTAAAATATAAAATAACTCAAAAAGTACTTAATAAAAAAATACTTTATTATAGTGTTTTGGAAAGCTCTCGACGTCAGCTACAAGAATACTAAATAAAAAATGGGGGTTTCCATTTAAGATTTTAAAGTTGCCCCCCCTCTCCCCCAGAAGGTGGGGGGTGGGGGACGAATTTTAACACTAATGTATTTCCCCCGCGGAAGGATTAAATTTTGATTATCAACATTTTTTTCGTTCAGTGCTTATTTTTCGAGATATTTCAAAGTTTCAGGTTAAAAAACTCACCCTGTATAATGAGATGTTACAAAAATCCTACAAAATTTAAACAGCAATTCTTGGCAAAAAAACAATAGATTTTAAGCATTAGGGGTTGGCACAATATGTTAACAAAAACTAAATAAACAAAGTAGAAACTTGCACATTACTTCCTAATCATTTTATTTCGCTCACAATGCTTAAATTCCTTAAAGCAAGCGGGTTTTTAAATTTTGTTTTTCTTATAGAGGAAAATATCTCAAAATTTGTGAAAGTTAGGACATGTACAGATATTCCCCAAAAAATTCAAAATTTTATAAAAAATGAATTCTTTCAGCGATTCTCACCAAATTCAATATTAACTATCCTTTAATAATAATCTATCCATGGAAAAAAATGTAATCCGATATCTCAAACTTTGCGAAAATTACAGCAACCACATCCTTTTGGTGCGCGCGCGTGCACGCACGCACGCACGCACGCACGCACGCACGCACGCACGCACGCACGCACGCACGCACGCACGCACGCACGCACGCACGCACGCACGCACGCACGCACGCACGCACGCACGCACGCACGCACGCACGCACAGTACTCTGCGTTGATACCACTGCTT
>NW_027223342.1:3513815-3637482 GCF_030449975.1 Polyergus mexicanus
AAGCAGTGGTATCAACGCAGAGTACTCGCACGCACGCACGCACGCACGCACGCACGCACGCACGCACGCACGCACGCACGCACGCACGCACGCACGCACGCACGCACGCACGCACGCACGCACGCACGCACGCACGCACGCACGCACGCACGCACGCACGCACGCACGCACGCACGCACGCACGCACGCACGCACGCACGCACATTTTTTAGGAATATGATTTTTCGACATTTTGTAACATTCTGGAACATTGGCATAAAAAACTCGAAAAAAAATTTTATCACGAAAACAAAGCTTCCTCTATAAAGAAGTAAAATTGAGCATAACATAATGTCATGCTACGTCGTGTCGGCAGAATATCTTCAGAAATCATCTGCAAGCACTGCATGACTATCAATGTTGCCAGATACTAGAAAAAAAATTAAAATTTTGAAATTTCGAGGGCAACTAATTGTAAGAACCAGATGGATGGTAGCGCGCGTCAGTTCCATAGAAAAAAATTTTTCTATGGAATTTATTAATGTGCACAGGGCACGAAATTTTCTTGGTCCTATACCAAGAGTAATTATATTGTATCTCAATTTGAGATTTATAATAACTCTTATTTATGCTCCTGAGAAAACGAAGGCGAGAAAAATATCGGGGCGAACTCAAAAGCAAGCAAAAGAGTCGGGTTCGATTACTGATCTGCAAGACCCATTTGGCGACGTGAAGAGGGCAAAATGGGCGATTGGTCGGACGAGATCTGACCAAATCGGACGAAAAGCGTGGTTGTTTTCTCCGTGAATGCAGTATAGTCCCAACTTAGAAAAAGAATAATACATATGTCGTACTAGTTTGACAAATAATAATACAAATCGTATTATAATTTTTTTTTTATGCCTGACGTGTAGTTCCAAAAAGGATCTACTTCCGATTTCGATGAAACTTTGTGAAAAGTTTCCTTTCAGGTTAAAATAGAAGCTTCTAAAGGGAATTTTGGCGACTCCTATAAGAAAGTCATTTTTTAAGAGAAACGAAAGAAGAATTTACAATGAATAACTACATATTTTATTTATAAATGCATGCGCATAAGATAATCAATCAACTTATTGTTTTTTCATAAAAACAAATGACTGATGGGGTATCATATGATTTTTTGTCACGCGTCACGTTCTATCTGCATGAGCCATAAGGTTCTATTGAAAATCTATTATGCACGACTAGTAGTAAATAATTGTACATCGTTGAATAATAGTACAAAATAGCGTACGACATCCCTTTCATGTTGTATGTAAGGAAAAATATAAAATAGTCGTATAGGTACGATTATAGCCGTACGTCTGACAATATTGTGGTGGCTTTTGTCACAAAAATGTGACAAAAATTGAGCATATGCTGCTGTCTTAAAAGACTTTTCTCTTATTTGTCTTTTGCTTAATTTTTATATTTGCAGTGGCAAAAACTTAGATACGAGATAGATTGATAGATACAGCGGAGAACGAAAGAACTATATAATCCAATATTACTAAATAAATTTTATATGATATTGATATATTTTTACCATTATTTCACGACAACAGATTATGCTGTGTTTCTGCTGTGTTTTTGACAGAGTTGGGAACGATACTTTAAAAAAGTAACTCATTACCGTTATCGTTACTTTCTCTGAAAAATAACTCGTTACCGTTACTGGTTACCGATTTTAAAAAGTATATTATAATTAATACTAATATAATACATGAATTTTTAATATTAATATAGAAATACCAAGTTTATATTTTTATACTTCTTTTTATTAATTTATAATATATATAAACCATAAACTATATAATAATATAAATTGTTAATTAATAATATAAATTCTTAATCTCTTAAGGTAAATCACAAACTTTCCTTTATCAAATAAATTTTACCAAAATATTTTATTTATTTTTAAGGGAAGTTGATGCTCCACAGTATCATCATTTAGATGACATCTTTGCGACTTTAATATAAGGAAATGATTGATTGGCTACGACATTCTTATCATGCGTAACGCGTTGACGCGTTCTATGTTCCAGAGCCATTAGTCAAAAACAAAGTAACAATAAAAGTAACTGTTAAAATCGTTATTCGTTAGTGAAAAAATGTAATGGCGTTATCGTTACAGACGACGAAAAGTAACGCCGTTACCAATTTGTTACCAAAAAAAGTAACGGTAACAGCGTTACAAGTAACGCGTTACTTCCCAACCCTAGTTTTTGATGTTATCTTTTGAAATAGCAACACCATGCTCAATTTTTTTCGCATTTTTGCAGTCACGCTGTGCCTGCAGATGAGTTCGATTTCTGATATTCTACCGACATAGCACGACGTCATATTATGCTCAGTTTATAACAATACAGAATTCAATAAAAAATAAAATTTTCCAGCATTTTAGCAAATAATTTAAAAAATTTTGGTCAAGAGAAAGTAATAACAGTCTAAAAAAAAAAAGAAAAAAAAACGGAACGGGGCTAGTCATTTATTATAGGTTTTTGCATGATGTAATAATACAGGTATAATACTCTCGTAGATACGCAGTCGTCCAAAGTAATTCAACCAATCAGGAATTGATCCCAAATACTAAAAGGTAATATGGCTGCGAACATATGTTGACAAAATATGCAGATTAAATATACTATATTGCTATATTGCTATACACTATATTATTATATATGCAAATTTAGTATTCTTGGTGTTTCCATAACATATTTTTACAAATTTTAATTACATTTTAATAATGTGATAATTTTGTATTTGAATTTTGTGAGTACATTTGGGACCAACTGTTGATTGGCTATCCCATCATACTGCCGCCATTATGCGCAATATATGTTACACTTATGGTATATTATTACATCATGGGTTTTTGGACGCTGAACACGAATCCGGTTCTGAAATTGCTCCATCACATCAGAATTTTGATAAATTTGTAATTAAAGTTGCAAAAAGAATTATTTTTACGAACTTTATCATATTACAACAACAATATGCTGTGGAGATGTTTTATTGAAATCAAAATAAAGTATATTGTTCGAACTTTCAACTCTCAAAAGGAATGTTTGGCGTTGTTATGGCTAGTGAAATATCCATGGTTAAATATGGAGTGTTTGCAGAAATTAGCTATGACTTAGGTCATTGACGATAAATAACTTTCAATTATATTTATTTAATATTTATTTAATAACTTTTTAAATCACTGAATATGCATTTAATGTTAAAATTGTCAATTCAAAATGGTAGACTCATTAAAACAGATGTCAAAATTTAAAAAATGTTTAGATTGTCCACCATTTTGAATTGACAATTTTGACATTAGATTCGTATTCAGCAATCTAAAAACTCTTAAGTTTAAATAATAATTGAAAGCTATTTGGTAAATCATCAATGACCTAAAAACGATTAGTCCCGTTTCGGTGTTCGAAAAAAGTCATTTTTTGTTGATATAATTAATCCAGCTTATGGTAATTGTATTATTCACTTTACTGTAATACATTTAATGAATAAATTATTTGTTAAATTTGCAAAAATAAAATGAGATTTAATGAAAACAATAATCATAAATTATAGACTGCATACTTATAATATACAAGTACAGTATATATGCACCTCGAAATATATTAAAATAATTTAAAAATTGTTGGTGTTTTGTAGCTTCTATTTTTAGACACGCGTATTATATAAATATTTATGACATTGGAAATAATTGTTGGCTTCAAGAATCAACGTCATATCGCTAAGTGTCGTTATTTCAACTCTTCTAAAAATGTAAAAATACATTCGTTGAAATAAGTTGGCAATTCATCACAAAAAATCAAATACAAAAATTCATTTTGTTTATAACGGCTTTTTTAAGTTGACGTGTATGATATGTATTTCAAGAATAAATAAATTAATTAAAGTTTTTATACAATATTAATTAAAGTTCTTTTATAGAGTTTTTATTTTCTTAATTAAAGTTTTCTTTAAAATATATTTTTGCTTAAAGTTAAAAAAATTTAAAAGAAAGTACTTTTTATTATATATAGTTGAAAACAAGATTTTCAGAAAAAAACTTGGAAATTTGAATTTAAAAGCGTTATTGTTTTAGGCTTTTAAGAAAGATTTTAAGGGAGAGAGGGAGAGAGGGACAGAGAGAGGGGAGGTGAAGATAATAGACCGTAAAAAAATAAGATATCTCTCAATCTGTCTTATAATTTCATCCCTTTTTTTGACAGCATAACAAATTATTTCTCTTAAAAATTTTTAATATTGATTTATTCTATACAGAATTATTGTTATAGTCTAATTAAGAAATTAATTATTTTTGCTCACATAAATATTGTATCGAATGTTTCAGAACCGAGTTCACGCGATCCCATGGTAGAATCCACTAGTAGCGGTAGCAGTAGTGATACAAATGAACCCGTTTGTGCACAATTGTTAACACAATTGAATACTGCCTACCAGCATCTTGCACCGGATGCTCAAGCTTTAGTAAGTACAAATGTAGATCTTCTACTTTTTTAAGGTTTTCAATTTATAGGTAAAAAAATAAAATTATTTCGAAGAAAAAAGATTTATTTAGACAAGGATGTACATACATTGTGT
This sequence comes from Polyergus mexicanus, assembly GCF_030449975.1. Lineage (NCBI taxonomy): Eukaryota > Metazoa > Arthropoda > Insecta > Hymenoptera > Formicidae > Polyergus > Polyergus mexicanus. The sequence goes on from NW_027223342.1 coordinate 3,518,409, forward strand.
ATGTTCTGATTGATTAAAACGACGATTGTTGATCTTATATAAGGATTAATGAGGATAACTAAAAATATATATTACTATCTGAAAACCAGATAGTTTTATCTCAATTTCTTTAATTTAATAAATAAATTTAAAAAGTATATACAGAGTGTCCCATAGTAACTGTATCACCTCTCGTGTACAGGTAGAGCAAATGAATCTGAGGAGAAAAGTCCTTTACCATTTTGCGATTTTCGTAATAATTATTGAGAAATTAATTAAAAAAGATCAATCAATTCGCGTGACTATAGGCGCGCAGTAAAAAAGAACAATCCATTGATGTGTGATTGCTAGAAAGCGAGAATCCATTGTTATGTACAGCTCGTACATAACAGTTGTTATTTGTAGAGCGTTTCTCTCAAAACTTCGTCGCGCGTCTAGCGATCGCAAACTTTTAGGTTATCTCTAGGCCGTCCTTTCTCACCGCGCTTATATTCATACGAATTGATCAATCTTTTTTAATTAATTTCTCAATAATTATTACGACAATTGCAAAATAGTAAAGCACTTTCCTTTTCGGTTTCATCTGCTCTCCCTGTACATGAGAGGTGATACGGTTATTATAAGAGATCCTGTCTGTATTATATATTATTAATGTTTCAATTTCAAAAAAGAAATTTTAAAAATACAATTAAATAAAAATATTATATTCTGTATTTTCAATATATTTGTTCGTATAGAATTATCTACTTTGTCGGTTGTAGCGACACACTATCTTATCTTATTTATCAATCATCTTATGCCTGTTGTGCTTAACATATTGAATGTTTATTGCAAGATTTACGAATTCCGTCTTTGCTACTCGCAAAAGTGAAGAATATCAATGTTTTTTTCATGTGTTACATCAGTTACACTCGTCTGGCACAGATGACGAGTATTTTGTCAAATGTATCACTCAAGAACGATGCTGCGTTGTTATTGCATTTACAAAGCTACTATCGCAATATGTTTCTTCATATCCACTTAAGTCGTTATCTTAAACATCGATTTATCATTTCAGTTGTTTATATGCATATAATCTTAATATAAATAAAATATGACTAGGGTGACCATGTGAAACTAGGCTAACAATTAGAGAGAGTCGAATGCGTTGCAAATAAAACTATAAAACACATTTAACTCTTATTTTGTTAATATTATTTACTCTGTTAATATCCTTTTTAAATAAATTATAATAAAATCGGGAGTAACAAAATTATTTTATTTCGAGTATATATAGTCTGGAACAATAAAACTTAAATTTTTAATAAAGCTAGGTGGCATGTATAAAATAAGACACATAATATTTAATTTCTTAATCACGGATTGTAAATATAAAAAATCGAGATAAAAATCTAAAGAAATCTGCAAAGAATTTGAGGATTCCTTATAAAAAAAAAACATGTTTTAAAGAATTTGGACTTCTGGTCACCCTAGAAATGACACGTCGTCATTGCGTCGTCACACGCTTAGAACAGATGCAGATATGTTTGCAGATGCCGCCCTCTATTTTTGCCTTTCTCCCGCGATTTTCATTTATATACCCTGCTGTCTCGCATTGCGATTGGAATGAATCCGATAAACAGGCAAGAGGATTCCGATTTCTCCAACGGTTTCATAGATGTGTATACTAATTCATCGCTTGCTGCTTGCTAACATCGCCATATGTACTCATACTGTAACTGTTTAGTTTTACAACCAGGAGAACGGTGGTAAGCCACCGCTCGTTGGGATTCAATTGGTGGTGCCGAAACCGCCCAAAGACTATCGCTTTATGAAATGGAATTGGTCGCTGATACGGAAGACGTGCTACTGGACACTGATGTCAATATTGATCGGATGCGCTGCCCTCGTTGTTGGCATTATTGCTACGATGCCTAAGAAGTATGTGTCGATATGTTATTCTATCTTTTATTCTAAACATTTTTAATTATTTTACCTAAAAATCATATTAGTATTTAGATTTATTTTCTGAAATTCTACATATGCCCATTATTTATATAACACACACTTTATTATATCCTTCTTTATGCTTTCCCAAGACAAACTACAAAATAATTCTCCTTTATTGATTTCAATAATAATAAGAATGCTAAGAAAAATTTAAGTTTTTAAAGTCTTTTGCTCTAAAAAGTAATTTTCTTTTTTTTGGTTCTGAGGGGAAAAATGATAGGAATATTATAGTTAGACCTTGGATGGTATTGTTAAGGTCATATCAAGGTCACATTGAATTTTTTAAATTGAAACCTCTATTTTTTATTGCATATTTTTATAGCTCTTGTCGAGACCTTTTCAAAACTCTATAATAAAATATGTTTTTATCAAGTACTTTTTGAGTTATTTTATATTTTAATCTGACATATATTTTGATATAAAAAATAAAATAATTTAAAAAGTACTTAATGAAAAAATACTTTATTATAGTGTTTTGGAAAGCTCTCGATGTCAGCTACAATAATTCTAAATAAAAAATGGGGGTTTCCATTCAAGATTTTAAAGTTGACCTTCACATGACCTTCAAATGATTTTCCAAGGTCAAATCATTGTCACCATCTTATGGCCCCCTTGAAGCCACACAACTTTTGTTTGAAACATTTTTCTCTTCTGGACTTGGTTTTTGAGATATTCGACTGGATGGATTAAAATGGGCCACCCAGTATAGTAAGCAAACACGAAATAACAATAATATAATATCAATGTTATAATTTTCCACTTATATACAAGGCATGTTGCATTGCAATTACATTATTGAATAGGAAATAATAACATTGATATTATATTATTGTTACTTTGCTGGGTTACTGTTGTCAAACATGTCATAAAAATTTAAAACAAAATTATTGTAGCTATTTTTCCATGTTTCTTTAAAAAAATAAAAAATAAGTAAGATTTACTACATATATATATAACGTTATTTTGCTGATTAATAAGTTTGGTGAAATAAAAAATTGTATAATAAAATCGCTGATATAATGAAAATTTAATGTGACAAAAAATCATTATTTTTATTGAATTATCTGTACTATAGATGTGATCCTCCGATGGAATGGTGGCAAGGCAGCACTTTCTATGAGATATTCCCGGCATCTTTTCAGGACTCGACGAAAGGAGCCGACGGAATCGGCGATTTGCGTGGAATAATTATGCGGCTAGATTATTTAAAAGAGCTCGGAGTGCGAGCTATTCGATTAAATTCGATATTTCCAGCGTCGCATTATCCAGAATATTACTCGGAAATCAGTAACATGATGGACGTGAATAAAGACCTGGGTACACTAGAAGATTTTTCTGTTCTTGTACGCGAAATCCAAAAACGGAATATGAGTATAATTCTCGATTTGCCTTTATATCCGTTCGTAAAGAACTTGAGCAATCAATCGGTATCTATAGCGAAAGTGAACGGAACTGAATGGTTCCGAGATACCGCGAATGATCGAGTTCGCGAGCCATCCGCACTACCTGTATCAGTCGAAGTTATTCGTGATGTCTTATCATCCATACCATCATCGCTAAAGAATGCGAGAAGGGAAGTATCCTCGTCGAGTCGTTTAAATCACCAAGAAGATCCCATTAGTAAGGCTATCAAATTTTGGCAGTTGAGAGGAGTGAATGGTTTCTATCTACAGGGATTGGGACATTACGTCGATGAAGACACATTCGTGAAGAGTTTCATATATTGGAAGTCTCTCCTACATCCAAACAATATTTTCATTTGTCATATGGAAGTCCTAAAGGTCGCTACCTCCATCAGTGCAAAAAACTCTATCCTATCTAGAATAAATTTACTTGATGTGACTCTTCGTTTGACGAATAGTACTATGGATATCAAGGCACAAATAGAACAAGTCACGAAGGGTATACTTTTCGATAAACCTGCTTACCCGTGGATACATTGGTCTGTGGGCGGTGTGGACACCAGTAGAGTAGCTTCTACCATAAACGTCAAGAACGCAAGCATGGCGGCTTCTCTTCTTAGCATGATGCTACCTGGAACACCCAGTATATTCTACGGAGATGAGGTATGAATCACGATCAAAATGGTTCACAATTAAAACCTAGAAAATATATGTTTATATTAATATTTTGTTTTGTGTTTTATATTTATATTTCTAGCAGCATATGTAATTAAAAATTGCATTATATATTATCTAACGAACATAAATATATAACGATTGTACAAGAGGCAATTTGATATGTCAGTAGATGCAATTTCTTTGGATTTAATAAAAAAAATCATTATTACAAAAATGAATAATTGTATTATATTTTTTACTCAGATAGGTATCAAAGATTGTGAATGTCAGGATCACAAAGATTTGGCACACGTGCACAATTTAGTTCCTATGTATTGGGAGAAGAAGGACAGTCCAGGTAGCAGTTTTTCATCTTTAGGAATTACCACCTGGTTGCCAGAAGCTGAGAAACCCATGGAAACTAGTTTGATAGGCACTGTTAGAGAAATGGCAAGACTAAGAGCGGAAACTACACCCATTTACGTTAAAGCAGTCTTAAGAGAAGGTCAAATTAAGGCAAACTGTGATGTTAGGTAAATTTTGTTGTATTTACATGAATTTTTAGACTTGAGATTTTTCTTAAGTTAAGATAATCTTTAATGACTAGAGTACACAATAGCAATTTAATTAATTTGACAAATGTATCATATGCTTTGCATGTGACTAGATATAATACTTTTGTTATTCTAATTGTAAGTTATGCAGATTTTATATTTTTCTCAGATTGTAAATTTCCTGGCTTGTTTTATATTAATGTATATTACTGGCAAAAATATATATAATTTAACTTGATGTTGTTTTGTTTAGATATGTTGAAGATGAAATGATCGTGATTGAGCGATGGTATCCACGAAGAAATTCCTATGTATTTGTTGCAAATTTTGGCAACGAGACGCGTATGAAGGATTTATCATTCCTTTATTATGGTGGTCATGTTGTTGTAGGACCAACTTATAGAATGAATCGAGATGTGTATTTCAAAGAACTCATTGTCCCACCCGGAGAAGCATTTGTTATAAAATTGGATAAATGAGAGAGTATGTTTCGATTAAGATATATTGCTGAGTACTGTTAGATTAAATTTTTATTTTTATTATGTGGAACAATTGCTTAATACAATTGTTACAATAGCAATTAAAATATATATACAACAATAGCATTAAAAATATATACAATAGATACCTGCCGCTACGGAATAAAAAAATATTTTTAAAAAATTTTTCTATATATATATTATAAAATTCTTTTCTACAAAATTTTTTAAAAGTTTATAATTATTAGTTTTAATAAACATAATGTTTGGATGACTTTCATTTTGATTTAATAGTGATTTTAATTTCCGAAAATTGGGTTAAGAAATTGAGAATGAATTTTCAAGCATCGGTTGATATAAAATAGCTTTGCTTCGAAAAAATATAAATCCATGTAAAACTTCATTATTATAGATCTCGTTTCGTGCACTAAAAGCACTAAGCGATGTATAAACATTATCGGAAAATTATTTAAATATTTTATAATTTTTCAAAGGATATTAAGTGAGAAAACTGGCAAATAAGAGCCAAAACATTATTAGTGCGCAAATTTTTTATTTCCTTTAATTTCGTTGGCAAGTATGCATTAAATGTAAGTTCCGGACCGTTTTTAGCCCATCTTCAGCATAGGATAACAATATATAAAAATTAAATTCGTATTTATTAAATCTTACATGCGCAATATTATTTGTTACATTCGAAAATCAAATTACAATCGATAAATGATAAGTGACATTGAAGAATGACTCGCCAAAGTCCGAATAGAGTCTGCGCATATTAGTCGACAATCGTTACGTGTATATTTGTCGATTATCCAAACCTTAATGAAATAATGGAGTACTAATATAGTGCCAAAATCGGCCAACTATAGTTATTTCTTTCTTCAGAGGAGGCTGCGATTGGCCAGATTGGCTTCAGAATCATGATTTTTTTTTAATTCTAAGAACCACGCCTCAGCTCTTATTTGCCAATTATTCTTCATCTAGTATCGTTAGTATTCTGAGCCTATTGCCGTTATTATTTAATTTTTCAAAGACACAATTTTTGCTAAGACCAAACTCATTGATTCATAGTAGTTCAGATTGACGTTCAGATTTGAAGTGAAGATCCTCTAACGATAAGATGTGTTCATTAAAACGAATAATCATCAAAATTTAATTTTTTTAATTATACAAAGATATAATGTTAAAATTAAGAAATTAAGAAGCAGATGAAAAAGGCAGCAACCAATTAAATCACAATAATTAATAATGTGTTTATATTAGCATTATAAATTTGATTATTTTATATTAATATGTATATCGAAATATTAGACCTTAATAAACAATTTTTATGCATATCATCTATATGTGAATAAAAGTGATTTGATGTGTGTGATTGTGTCTACAATGAAATTCTAAGTAATTGCAGTTTAGGAGCGAGCTCACAGATTTCAATGACCTTGATATATATTATTAAGGATGCGATCCTGAATAACTTTCAAAAGGTTTTAGCCGTCGCTCGTTGTTTTTTAAAAATTATTAACAAAATAAGTTTAATGAATAGCACGTATATCCTCACGCAGCATCGAACATTGCAGTAAGATTATAGGGAGGTCACAAACTTATACATTTTAATGATCATATTAATACTTATATACCACTAATCTTATAATAAAATCTTACTTTGTAATATTATCCGAAAATTAATGCAATCTTATTTCCAGGGTTGGGAAAGTTACCCAGTAAGCAATTTGATAACAAATTGTTGCCAAATTGGCATCAAATTCGCTCAAAACTTGGTAACAAATCCAGTGCCATCTGTGTCCGCATTAAGCTTGTGTTTTGGTGACAAAACTTGTTGACATAACCTGACAGCAAATTGACGGCAAAAACCGAGCAAAGCTTGACATGATTTGACGCCAAATTGATGGCAAAAATCGACCAAGATCTGCGCAAGACAATCTGATAGCAGATTGTCAGCAAAAACCGAAAAAATTCTGCAGCTTTTGGCCATTCATATAAAAGTATATATTTAAATAGATTTAAAGCCTTAACCCTAAGTAACAAAATGATGATAAGTTTTGGTCATAAAATGACCATTAGATAATTAGACATTATATAAAATCATATATTAATATGTTAAAACATATAAGTAAATTCAAATAACTTAATTTATAAAATTAAAGATCTTTTTGGACAGAAATTGTTTTGAATAAGTGAAAACCGAACAATTATCTGTCCGATTTGCCAAAAATCAATTCAATATCTGAATTTCCTATATAAGAATTATATCAAAAATTGAACTGATAGAAATATATATATTATAATATTATTAGCATTTTGTAGGCTTTATATACACTCATGACAAGAATTTGAATACGGGTATAGATAATGAATAACGCGCCGCATAGCGATAAGCGACTGAACTATTTTATAATACTTTGTAATAAGCTGCAGATTTTGTTCGGTTTTTGCTGCCAATTTGCCATCAGATTGCGCACTCCAGATCCTGCTCAGTTTTTGCCGACAATCTGATGTCAGTCATGTCAGCAAGCTTTGCTCGGTTTCTGCCGCCAATTTGCTGTGTAGTTATGTTAGCAAGCTTTGCTTGATTCTTGCCGGCAATCTGCCAGCTTAATCGGTAATAACAACTCTTGTACCAAATTTGTAGCCTTTTTGCTGACAATAATTTGTAGCAAGCACTTGGCAATATCTGTTAGAACAGATCTGGCTGACTGGGTACTTTATAAAAGTAACTCGTTACCGTTACCGTTATTTTTTCTAAAAAGTAACTCGTTACCGTTACTCGTTACTAATTTTAAAAAGTAACTCATTACCGTTACAGTTACTAAAAAGTAACGAGTCGTTACAATTTCCGTTACTTTTTTACAATACAAACTAATAAATTATTTTGCATAAGAAAAACTTTTAAAAAATTGTAAGCAAGATTTCATTCAAGGTTTATTACAAAATAAATGATTAAATTTTATCGAAATTCTTTATTAATTTTTAATAAAATTTGTTGCTCCATAGTATCATCATTTAAATGCCCTCTTTGTGGTGTTAATACAGAGCCACCGATGCTAAACATTCTTTCTACAGATGCACTGCTTGGTAGAGCTGTATTATATTTAATAAAAAGTTTTTTAAGTTTTGGATAGTCGTTTAACATTTCTATATTACAATTATTTGATTTGAAAAACCGTTGCAATTCTTCTCGTTCAGATTCATCTTGCACCGTTTTTTGCTCAAAAATGAAAAAATTATCGTGATCGTCAGATTTTCCAGCTTTTGAAGAATTTTCAGTTGATCGGATTCCCAATAAATCCTCCAAGTAATTTTCAGCACGTTTTCTTTTTTCTCCGGTTAACCAGTTTAACTTAAATTTTGGATGTAAACATGCTGCTATTATTAATTCTTTTGTTTCAAATATTGTAAGAAATCTAAAATCAAATATAGTAAATTAAGCGACATTGTTTGTTTTATTGAAATTAATACTTTTGAATCAATAGTTTAAAATAAAATAATATTTTTCAATTAAATCCTTATTTAAAATTAAATAACATATGTATTAATCAAATTAATAAGTTACCTTTTATTTAAACCTTGCTGAATAGCTTCAACTAATGAATGGCAATCTATAAGGTCAGATTTATTGAGATTTTCTAATTTTCGTTGCAAGGTATTTAGAACTGGTAGTAAATGAGAGCTCTGCTTTTCCGAAAAGATAAAGCTCTCATTGGATATCGCGCGTCGCGTCATTGCACTGGTCTGCAAGAGCCATAAGTTGATCAATCACATTCAAGCATTTTTACAACATAATAAGAATGCTAATTGGTCGATTTGCTTACGGCCTTACGGTTAAGATAAAAATTTTATCACGCACAATAGCAAGAATAATATCTTAAATAAATCAAAAAATTTGAAAAAAGTAACGATAAAAGTAACTGTTAAATTCGTTACTCGTTACCGAAAAATGTAACGAAGTTACTTTTTCCGTTCCAAATAAAATTTGTAACGCCATTACCGTTACAGTTACCGAAAAAAAGTAACTGTAACGGTAACGGCGTTACAAGTAACGCGTTACTTCCCAACCCTGCTTATTTCAATATTTCAGCAACCTTACGCGCAATCATTTTACTTTTCGCTAATGCTGAAAATATTATAAAACTATGAAATAATGTTTAATATTAATTGAATTTGATGTGCATGTTTTCATACAGCCAAAATTATTATTTATTTAGTATTTCATAAGAAATGTTATTGCGTGCAATATTCCAAAAACTTTACAAAAAAATAGTATTCAACCGCTAGTTCGTTTGTTTATCGCTATGCGAAGTGCGATGCGTCCATCTCGTATTTGAGTTTCATTATGAGAATTATATAAAGCAAAGAGCAACTGGCAGAAGATAAAAAATATAATTATTTCTATCAGTTTAATTTTTAAAACAATCCCAACATAGGAAATTCAGATATTAAATGGATTGTTTCTCAGAAATCGGGCAAATAAATGTTCGAAAAAATTAAAATCATCCATTTATTGTCTACTTTAAGACGTAAAATAATAAATAAATAAATAAATATATATATATATATATATATATATACAAGGTGTCCCATTTTAAAGGACCCACTCAAATATCTCAGAAACACTGCGTTAAATCGAAAAATATTTCAAACAAAAGTTGTGTGGCTTCAAGGGGGCCATAAGATGGTGACAATGATTTGACCTTAGAAAATCATTTGAAGGTCATGTGAAGGTCAACTTTAAAATCTTAAATGGAAACCCCCATTTTTTATTTAGTATTCTTGTAGCTGACATCGAGAGCTTTCCAAAACACTATAATAAAGTATTTTTTTATTAAGTACTTTTTGAGTTATTTTATATTTTAATCTGACATATTTTGATATAAAAAATAAAATATTTCGTAAAATATTCAGTTTTCGATAATTTTACCGTAATATTTCTATGTACAGAATAATAAGACAAATTAATTAGTGCCAAAAAAACAAATAATTGTTTAAAAAAATACATTGTAAATAATTTTCTTAAAAACAATTTTTTTTTATATTAATTGATTTGTCTCATTATTCTGTACATAGAAGTATTACGGTAAGATTATCAAAAACTAAATATTTTACGAGATATTTAATTTTTTATACCAAAATTTGTCAGATTAAAATATAAAATAACTCAAAAAGTACTTAATGAAAAAATACTTTATTATAGTGTTTTGGAAAGCTCTCGATGTCAGCTACAAGAATACTAAATAAAAAATGGGGGTTTCCATTTAAGATTTTAAAGTTGACCTTCACATGACCTTCAAATGATTTTCCAAGGTCAAATCATTGTCACCATCTTATGGCCCCCTTGAAGCCACATAACTTTTGTTTGAAACATTTTTCGATTTAACGCAGTGTTTCTGAGATATTTGAGTAGGTCCTTTAAAATGGGACACCCTGTATATCGGAACATATGAATAAAAATAAAATAAAATAAATAATAATAATTGTTATTATAGTCATGATTTGCTTGTCAGATGGAGGAATTCTGGCTACATTTCTGCTACTACATATAGATATTTATATCGTAGTGATATGGTGTTTTACCTCGAACATATGGATTTTCTAAAATTCATAAGTCCAACTGTCCTTCTAGAATTATTGTTTCCTCTTTAAATAGCCCATTATATAATTTAGCTTTATATCTCCATAATACAATGCACAAAAGCTTTGAAGAGGCTCAAAGTCACATTCTTAATAGTTGCTTTATTAACTAGTTCAGAGACTTTTTCTACTGTATCCAGTGAAGACAAATTTTATTTGATCTCATTAGATGTCACATTTTTTTTCACTAATATCCCCATAGAATTGGCAATCGATAGCATTTCCAAAAGATGGAATACCACATCTCGAAATTGTTCTATCCCCATAACGGAATTTATGCAAGCCGTCAAAAATTTACTCTCAACTCTACTTTTTTCACATTCAACAACGTAATATATCAACAAATCATTGCTATTATCTCCCATCATTGCCAATATCATCTTACAAGATTTGAAGAAAAAAGTCTGTCAGACGTTAACTTTTACCTCCTCTTTCAATATTCGTTATGTTGATAACGTAACCATGGCTGTTCCCTTTTCGCATCTAGATCACACTTTGAATACATTCAACTCTTTCCACCCTAGAATCCAATTCACGATGGAAGTGGGTAATGAAGGCAAACTTAATTTTTTAGACGTTATCTTAATTTAAAAAAATAAATACTTAATATTTGATTGGTTTTATAAACCAACATTTTTTGGAAGATATCTCAACTTTATGTCCCAGCACCCTTTGTGTCAAAATAGCACGATTATCGGTTTAATCGATAGGGCTTTGTTTCCACCAAAAAAATCTCGATATTATTATCAAAATTGTATTCAACAATTGTTATCCATTGGATTTAATATTTAGCACATTTAATATTTATTACATAACCGCCTTAAATTTCTTATTCATAACTCCATATTCATATCCAATAAATCAATTTCCAATAATACAACTAACGCAGAGACTAATTACATATTTTATTGTTCTTTATATTCCTTCCGTGTTAGAACGTTTTAGTAGTGTTACGAGAGATCTCAATGACAGACTAGCTTATAGGAGTCTTAATAAATTTGTAACGATGCACCCTCCATCGTTACCCGGCAAGTAGACCAGCCGGAAGTCTGCCGCCCAGCGAACACCAGCCGGGCATTGGCAGAGGCGCCTAGCGCTCTTTTTAATATTCAAATTACCGCCGTTGCGATAAACAACCGTGCGGCCGTTATATGGCCGCCGTTACGCCGTTATATGGAAAACCGAGCACAGCCGAATGCTGCCGGAAGATCCCGAGCGTCACCCGCCGAAACGCCGCGTCATTTCGCCCAGGGGAAGCGATTTACCGTAATAATTACCCGCCGAAAACAACGCGTCGTTATACCCACCCGGGGGCGAACGACGCAATTACCGCTAGACGCTCGGGGATAAAAAGGCAGCATTTCGGCATCTCAGGACCAGAAACGATTCCTGAATCCGCTCGAGCAGTACGCTCCGAGCTGACACCAGAACCGATTCTAGAACTCGCATACACACAAAGGAGCGTGAGATTGACGCGTTCGCAGTCTCCGCCGAACATTCTCTGTCTCCTCGCCGCCTGCGAAATCCTATCAAAAGTCCGACCTTATCAAACGAAAGCGGAGAGATCGCCGCTATCTAAGATTTGGTCTAAGATCCGCTACCGCTAAACGGACCGTGGTCTGGCGAGTTCGCCGCTCCATCGAGGTTTCTCGACTCCCGCTAGTCATCCTCTATCCGCGTACGGAAGTAGGGACGGAGAGTTCTCCGCCCGATCGAGGATCCTCAATCTCCGGCCGCCTCCTCCCGCCCACCTGGGAATACGCGGATAAGAACACGCAAACGCACCGACACGGTTGTACCGTGATTCCGCAGTTATAATCGCGCCGAGATACGGAATCACATCACCCGATATAATTCCACGCGCCGTCAAAATAAATACGGCCTTGCCCTACACGCACCGATCGACCGCGCCCTGTTTTTTGCGCATTTCGCGCGTCGTCAAAATAAACACGGCCTTGTCGTACGCCGCCGAATATCTTAAGCGGTTCGATACATCGAACATCGCGCACCGAATAACGAACGCGAATTACATCTAACGCGTTGCATCATCCGCCGCGCGCTAGCTTCACGAAACATATTGTAAATCGACCATTGCCGAAAGAGGTAAATAAATACGCTACATTATAACTCAATCTTTTCGTGTATTTCACCTTTTCACGAGCCCTGATCCCGACCGAGTTCATCCGCGCGCGCGCTCGCGAAAAGTATCCCCGTTACAAGTTGTGTCGCTTTATCAAAGTTCATAAAGATAGCTTTCCTAAAATGTCTCACACTAATGTTATCTATAAGTTAAATTGTAACGACTGTGGGTCAGGCTTGTTGGAGATTGCAGATAAGAATTAATGAACATCGCAATCACATACGACGGAATGCATTTAATTATTCGGTCATCACTGACCATCGATTAGATTTTAACCACCATTTTCAGTGGGACAATGTTGAGATCTTGGACAACAAGTCTTTCCTGAATAAACACCTGATTTCAGAAATGTTTTTTATAAAATGTCAAAAAAACAGCTTGAATTTACAGACATCTGAATGCTTGCAGCACATAGAGGAAAGTTGGAAAAAACCGGGTAGACGGGTCGAACCAAGTACCCCTCTTTTTTCGTAATAAATGCTGCTATATATGGCTAACTTGTGTTATTACTTGTAGATTGACGTCATTATTATTTTAAGACACACCGTACCCCTGTATACACGATATTTCTTTTTTAATAAAAATTCAAAGTTTTTAGCCCCAAAAAGATCGATATCGAGGCAAGAATCGAGTCGTTGTGCACTTTTTCTGTACAGAGCATCTGTTTCGGTAAATGTAGCTGTTGAGGCTGTCAGGAAATAATCGGTATTTCACTATGGATTGCGGTGATATAAAAGTATATTTGTTAAACTCTCGATACATCAAAGTACAACGTGGTAGCGCACACAAGAAACAGGAAAAAAAAGAAGGAACGGAAACGGAAACTCCTTGTTCGTCGCGCGCTTACAACATAGAATAACGAAAGTAATGAAAGAAAAGTAACTAGTATCTGACTAGGCGCGTCTTTTGAATCAGTCAATAGTTTTAACAGTAGCATTGCATTCTGTACATATTAGGAAGTATATCATATCAGTTTTTATCGGCACTTTGTACCGTTATCCTGACTTCGTGTCTCTACAAAAAGCAGTTGGAACCGAAAACTAATATTCACAAAAAGAAACCACTCAAAAAAAAGCTTTTTGAGATCCTTAAAGTTAAAAAGTTAAATAAGGAAGTCCTGCACCAATGTTGAACAAAAGAATATCTTTATTTGTGATTTTTGTCAATAAAATACATCTTTATATCGATTTTGATTAAAATAAATCTAGATTTTAAAATTACACATGGGTACCCGGTTTGACCCTATCGTAGGACAAAACCGGGTACTTTGACTTCTCCACAAAATCTTGTTATTCTTGGTAACCAAAAATTATTTTTTCAGCAACTAGTCTTATTTTCTCATAGTTTAAGATTCACTAAAGACTACTAACGGTCGGCAAAATTTTTTTTACTCAGATTTTTTGTAGGAAGACAAATCCAAAGAGGTACCCGATTTTACCCTACTTTCCGCTATATGTTAATGCCAGACAGACTTTCGAAAATTTAGTTTCTGTGCTTTATAGATATATTTGTACACAATCCGCTTCACATATTTTTGTCATTTTATCTCGCTCTCCCCGATCGTGAGACACGTCATATATACCGAGATGTCATGAGTTTGTTAGTGTGTTTATTTGTTTATCAGTTTAACTTTAACTACCATCTTGTCTAGTCAGTTAAAAATTTTAAGTTATTTGATTTAGAGTACTTACATTTCATTTAAAATTTTTATTTTAATTTATTTATAATTTATTTAATTGGTTTTATTGTCTGACGTGTGTCACAACGTACCTTGTTTATTGAGCATGCGTTGATAGTGTTCGATACGTGAGTCTTATGTTTTTATCGATGTTCTTACCTATTAGAATGTGTTGTTCTGAATATTAAAGGCTATGGTACACAAAATGCATAGAACATAGACATAACAGAGCATAAGCATAAGAAAGATATTCAACGTACACAAATATGCATAAACATAAATTTTGGCCAATCAGGATTGAGGAATAATAGCTGTCATATAAGAATACACTCCTAACCCTAGATATTACTAACATGTGTTAAAATGGATACATATGATTACATTTATACTACTTATTATACTTATAATATCAGCGAGTTATATACTTTTGCGAAAACGTAAACGAAATAAAAAACGATCGTGCTGGGTACGACCAATATATATGCTTCGACCACTATTTGGTGACCTCCAACATCTTTTCCAAGAATTAAGAGAAGATACAACAATGTTTTTTAAATACACGAGAATGAATATCTCTATTTTTTATAAATTATTAAATATATTGCGACCTCATCTAGAAAAAAAAAATTGGAGAGCATTACCGGCAGAACAACAGCTTATTATTACGCTCAGGTATTAGTAGATAGGGCACTATGCGGCGTCAAAACAAACCCCCACTCCTCGGCCACTGGCCCAGACCCCCTGTTGTGACGGTCTGGGGCCCTCCCCCCTAAAGGTGTCTGTGGAAAAAAGAGTGGAGGGAACTCGTGGACATCTACGAGATAATTTTCCCTTCAAATTTTTCTTTTTAAATTTTCAAAATTTTTTAAAAAATTTTTACTTTTTAAATTTTTTTCTTTTAAATTTTTAAAAAAATTTTTTAATTTTTTTCGGTCGCGTGAACATGCTTGGGCTCGAACCTGGGTCCTCCGCCTCTCCAAACAGAGTCCTAGTATGCTGAGCTAGCTGAAAACTTATTAGAATAGAAGTTAAACGTAGTATTTGTGGAGAGTAATCCACCGCTAAGATAGGGATCCTGACGGTCCGATTGGTTCTCCCCATAGTGCCCAGTCCTCCAATTGGTTCCGTCGGTTTAAAAAAGCGGGTTGGAAAAACGAGCTAAAAAATAGTGCGTGGGAGAAAGCTGGCAAGATGTCTGACGGAAAGCAGACGTGACGACAACCGACAAAATGGCGACCGTCGAGACTAGAGATGCGTCTAGACATAAGGCCCAGCCACCCCTCCCCCTTACGGAAAACCGAAAGATATCGTGCGGTATACAACATCGTCCCATCGCCCCCTTAGAGGAAAACCGGGAGATATACTGTTATAGCCCGAACAGGCTATACACGAATTATTAAATATATTATTCTAAATACATATTATTTTATATGATTGCTAAACGTGTAACGCGAGTACAGATCACGTTACGAGCGTTGACAACGCGAGCCATGCGCTAAGCCCGAGCGACTGTGCAATCATTTCATTGCGAAAACGCGGAAATCAGGGCAAGCGGAAGAAGGACATTGCGAAAATGCAACGTAGAAGTCCTACTTAAAAGCGAAATAAAAAGGAATAAAGAAATCGCGAAAGTGCAAGCAAAGAAGTCCTACTTAGAACTTCTTAGCTTGCATCCGGATATTGCCAAAATCAAGCGACACGACACACAGCCTTGTCGCTAAACGACCCCCTCCCGGGTAGCCAAAGGGAGTTAATAAAAAGGCCCAACGCTAACGAACGGCGGGCAGTCTTTAGCATTAATATTACGCGCACAATCTTGATCATTAATTAATAGTAGTCACAATAACTACCAAACGGGCAATCTTTATTCTTTTACGCGAACAATATCTCTAACAGCCGCGAGTGTCAAAACGAGTATCAATAATTATTATAATATTGAATAGCCACGCAGTCGGCAGAAATATACACGAAGAAGCGAGAGGCGAGTCTCGAGACCGAAACTCGACTCTAGACACGCGCACTTCAAGATATCCGTTATCGCGATACGCGACGCGAGCGAAAGTGCGGGAACATTGTAATCAAGCCAAGTCACGAATAAAATAGATATTAATATATTTATTTAAATGCAAAGGTGTCATTTCTAATCAAATAAAGACAGTGAAGTTCTCGGGCGGAGCCCGAATTCCTAAATTCCTTCCGGCAAACGATCCCAACTACCGTGCCTCTCCGGAGGCACAACACTCCGTGTATATTTTTTCTTCGTCGGAGTTTGTTTCTTCTTCTATTGCGAGGATCTCTCGTTCTTCCTCTTCTGTTTCATGCGCTTCTCTTGTTACATTGCGGCTCAGTGCATCGGCGTTCGCGTTTCCTCGTCCGGCTTTATGGATGATTTCATAATCATATTCCTCGAGTTTTAATCTCCATCGGATCAATCTCGATCCAGGATCGTTCACATTAAATAACCAGATTAATGGTTTGTGATCGGTTACGATTTTAAATTTCGTACCGTATATATATGGCCTAAAATGTTTTACAGCCTATACAATCGCTAGTAATTCTTTCTCCGTTGTATTATAATTCTGCTCCGCCCGCGATAAAACTCTGCTGGCATAAGCAATTAGCCGGTCGTTACCTACGTTTCCTTGTGACAATACTGCTCCGATTGCATAGTCGGAAGCATCAGTGGTCACTATGAATTCTTGATTGAAATCTGGATACGTTAGAACTGGCGCAGTCATTAATCTTTCTTTTAATATTTCGAAAGCATTTTGCTGTTCCATAGTCCACTCGAATTTTTCCGTTTTCTTCGTTAATTTCGTCAGTAGCTTGGCTATTTTTGAAAAATCTTCTATGAATTTTCTGTAGTATCCGGCTAGTCCTATGAAAGATTGTATATCTTTTACTTTCTTCGGCGTCGGAAATTCCTTTATTGCCGTTAACTTTGACGGATCCGGAGATATCCCATTCTCCGAAATTATGTGTCCTAGATAAATTACTTCCTTGCACAAAAATTCGCATTTATCTGGTTGCAATTTTAGATTATTTTCTCGGAGTCTCTGCAGTACTTCCTTGTGTCTTTTATTGTGGTCCTCTAGGCTCGCTCCATATATGACGATGTTGTCTAAATAAACTAGACATTTAAGTCCTTGCATTCCAGTAAGAATTGAATTCATTAGTTTCTGGAATGTTGCTGGCGCATTTTTCAATCCAAACGGCATTCTCTTAAATTCATAGTGTCCGTAGGGCGTTGAAAAAGCTGTCTTTTGTTTATCTTGCTCAGCCATCGGTATCTAATGATATCCTGACGCTAAGTCTAGTGTGGTAAAATATTTAGCGTTTCCTAACTGGTCCAGTATCTCGGTGATATTGGGCAGTGGGAATGAATCGCCTATAGTTAAATCGTTTAGCTTCCGAAAGTCTACTACTACTCGGAACTTAAGTTTTCCGGATGCGTCGGCCTTTTTCGGTACCACTAATAAGGGTGCGTTACATTGACTCGCGCTTGTTCGGATTATGCCGTTTTTCAGCATTCCTTGCACTTGTTTATTTACTTCCGTCTTGTGCTTATCGGGAAGACGATACGGTCTCGTGTTCACCGGCGAGGTATCGGCGCGCGTGTTTATCTCGTGCTCTACCGTCGCGGTGCACGTCAGTGGTTCTCCGTCCAACTGAAATGTATCGCAATATTCTTCGCATATCCGTAGGAGTGCCTGTTTTTCTTCCGTATTTAAATGTTGTGTGCGTAGTAGTTGTCAGATTTGTCTCGAGCTGGTAGGCTTAAAATCTTTTCTTGCTTGTATCGTGTGTATTTTGGATTCGATTTCGCGTTCTATGTCTTCGAGTGTGACGTTCGGCGTCTGTATCTCGACTTCCGTATCGGTTGTATTTACGATACTAACGGGACACGCGTAATCCTTCGGTTCTACTAAGCAGTTTCCAAGGTAAATTCCTGGAGCTGTTTCCTCTGCTCTATGGATGGACTATTCCTATCCGATTTTGCTTCGTTATCGCTTTTACAATGGTTTCGCTGCGCGGTTTTAGAATTGTTTTGTTGAACGTTTGGAATCTTAGCACGGCGTCTTCTATTTTTAATTGATTTTGATTATAATCACAGGTTACCGAATGTTGTCGAAGGAAATCAATTCCTAGTATTCCTTCATATTCTATCGGAATGTCGTCTCTTACAACGTAAAATGCATGTTTTACCTTGTGATTTTCTATTTTAATCGTGGCGTACATTTTTCCTATGGTGTGTACTTTGTGCCCGGTTATGCCTGTGAGCGCGATTTTACCTTCAGGTATTAGTGTGTCGTCTTTTAAATGTTTCAATTTTATTAATAAGATGGTCGACCCTGAGTCGTACAACATCTGTATTTTTCCGTCTTTTGCTTGTCGCATTAGTAATGTTATTAGCAATAAGTCCGTATTTTTCTGTGCGCGTGGCATATCTTTAATATGTGTAACGCGATACTCAGATGCAGGTCGCGGTTGTCTCTTTCTCGCTTCCTCCTGCTCGTCTTCGCTGCTGCTACTTGCGCTATTGGCGTTCCTTTTCTGTTGTGGCGATTTCTTTCGGTCGCGTATATTGTCTTCACGCGTTTTTTGCTGATTTCCGATTTTTAATTTATCTGTACTACTTTTCGGTTTTCCGTTTAGACTCCAGCATTCGTCGCGGCTGTGTCCTGTTCTTTTGCAATGCGAGCAGTATTTACTTATCGCGTTTATTCGCGAGGGTTTTTCCGGCTTCGGGAGCGCGTATCGGCTGCTACGGCAATCGCGTCCAAAATGTCCGTTTTTCCGCATTTAAAGCATTGCGGTGTCGGATTTCGACTATTTCGCGAGTAACTTAATTCGGTTTTATTTTTATTAACAAAACCACTTGTTCTCGCTGTTCCCGGTCTGAGTTTTTCTTCGGCGCTCGCGCCCGTTATCGCTTCTTGGAGCGTCGTATATCGCTGCGCGCGTACGAGCACTTGTAATTCGTCGTGTAGCCCGATCTGGTAATTTATTAATGCCTGCTTGGATTGTTTGTTGAATCGTGCGTTTTGATAATGCGGAATGCTCTTTTCCTTCGATCATCGAATCGTATAATTTCATCGCTAGTAGATCAACGCGTTGTCCGAACGCGTGCGCAGTTTCATTTGGCTTTTGTTTTAGCGAGTTGAATTCGATCTGTAAATGTGTCGTGCTTTGTTTCGACTGGTAACAAGTCTCGAGTTGCTCCTTTAATTCGTCGAACGTTTGTATATCTCGCGTCTCAAAGTCCTGTATCGCTTTCCCTTTTAATTTTGTAAATAAGATTGCTTGAATTAACGATTCTTCGTCTGCGGGGTTTATGTTCTGAACAGCGTATTTGCACGCGTTTAAAAATTCTTGCAGTTTATGTCGCGAGGTTCCGTCGAACTCGGGGATCATCATTCTCGCTTCCTTTAACGGTAGATAATTCGGGGCGACGCTTCGTCGATTTCTGATATCGCGTCCCGTTCGCCCATATGTTGTTTCAAACGCATTGTTATCGTTTTCCCTGTTAGTGTCTATATGACGGGGTAATTGCGCGTCCGCGCTCTCTAGTCGCGTTACTCGTATGTTTAACGAATGGATGTCCGCGCGTATTTCATTCAAAATGTGGATTATCTGTGTATAATCTCCTTTTTCTTCGCGGCTTGTTTCGGGAGGCGGCGTGTCATTCGCCTTCGCTATGTTTTGGTCCATCTGGCGGATGGATTGCCGCATGTTTTCTATTTCCTCGTCTACCGCGCCTCGTGGCAGATTTGCGTCAGTACGTTCGTGCGGATTTCGCGATTCGGCCATATTATTTTCCTGTTGGCTATAAATCTCTTCCGGATCGAACAGATCGCTCTCGTAGGAAGTCAACGAAAATTCGCGTCGTAAAGATACTCTACTTGGAGTTCTACTAATGTACGGTCGCGTACGTCTAGTCTCGCGTGGAGCGTTGTCAGTGGGGTCAGTCGTATTACGCTGGAGTAGGCTTTCGTCCAAATTGTAAAATGGAAATTCGCGTTCTGTGACGACGTTTTCCGGTAACTCGGGCTCGCTTTCGCTCGAGTATTGAGTTTCTAAGTTTTTTCGCACGTTATAAAGATTTGCTCGCGGTGTTAAGCTTAATTTAATCGCTCGTCGGGCTGGTTCGCTCAGTAACCACGATCGGTTCGCTATCGGTTTCGGTATATTCGGAACCTTCCGACATTCACGCAGTTATAATTATTAACTTTTTCGGACTTACAATATTATGACGGCTCGCATGATCGCTCGCTGTGTCAGTAGGTCGCTGACGCTGCAGTCCTTCGCTCGGCGGCTGATTCGGCTGCCGATGCTCGTCGTACGGCGGTCGTTGTCCGGCGTCGGTGCGTTGTCCGTAGAGTTATCGCAGGTCGCGATGCTTGGCGGCTCACGTTTCTGCTACAGCTGTTGTGGCGATGCTCGTTCTGTTGTTCTTGCGTGGTCTTCCGTCGATTGTGGTTTCCGTCAGCTTACGTTTTACGTGTGCTGGCGTGCCTGCCCTATTTACACTCGGGGTGCTTTGCAGGTCTTGGGGAAGGCTTGGCTGCTTCCGTCCGTCAACTTTAATTCAATTGATTGCTGGCGTGCCTGTTTTTTGAATACAGGTGTCTTTTTCAGGTCTTAGCTGACGTCCTCTGGCAGATCCCACCGCTGCCACCAATTTTGTTATGCCTCGGGTGAGGCACGGTAAATTTCGGGATCGTTGCCGGATTAAGATTTAGGAATCTGGGATGCGTTTGGCGGGTTACCCATAGCACTGGACACTTTTTATGTTAAATAAAACTTTTATTCATTACAAATGGTCTTAGTTATAATTCGTCCTCGTATTTATTACCTACTCATGTCGCGTATCGCGTTAATTGACACTCGCGTGCGCGTGTTAGGAGTCGGGTTTACGTCGCGAGACTCGCTTCTCGATCTCCACGATTTTTACTAAGTGTGACTACTCGATATTGCAATAATTACCGACGCTTGCTGTTGACACTCGCGACTGTTAGCGATACTGCCCGCGTAATTAAGGATTAAGACTGCCCGCATAATATTAATGGTAAAGACTGCCCGCCGTTCGTTAGCGGTGGGCCTTTTTATTAACTCTCCTTGGCTTCCCGGGAGGGGGTCGTTTAGCGACAAGGCTGTGTGTCGTGTCGCTTGATTTTGGCAATATCCGGATGCAAACTAAGAAGTTCTAAGTAGGACTTCTTTGCTTGCACTTTCGCGATTTCTTTATTCCTTTTTATTTCGCTTTTAAGTAGGACTTCTACGTTGCATTTTCGCAATGTCCTTCTTCCGCTTGCCCTGATTTCCGCGTTTTCGCAATGAAATGATTGCACGGTCGCTCGGGCTTAGCGCGTGGTTCGCGTTGTCAGCGCTTTGTTCGGTCAACGCTCATAACGTGATCTATTCGCGTTACACGTTGAGCAATCATATAAAATAATATGTATTTAGAATAATATATTTAATAATTCGTGTATAGCCTGTTCGGGCTATGACAAATTGTGTATTGAAACCAATATTTAATGATATGGAACCTTAAAAAAATTGACAAAAGCATGAGAAAATAAAATAAAATAAATTATTGATCAATTGAAACAAATGATGGATGAAATAAATCGATTAACTTTTTTCATTGAATGCTATCAAAAGCTTCACATTTTAGAGCTCTGGAATAAGGACAATTAAATAATGTGGTCAGCAAATGCTTCTAAAAGAAACGACAGCATTGGCTTTGGTAGTAAAATTCTGCGAAAATATAATTTTCCAATATTTATCAAATTAAAATAGTGAACACTTATTTTAATTGTGCATTTCATAATCAATTGAGGTTTTCCAACAACACAAGATATATCCATAAAGGAGCGGAGAGAGAGGGGGGAGAGAGGGTGGGCGGGGGATGGGAGGGGAGGGGAGGGAGGTGTTGAGAGGGGGAGAAGGAGGGAGAGGGAGAGGGAGGAGTGAGGGGGAGAGAGAGGGAGAGGGGGAGGCAGAGAGAGAGAGGGGAGAGGAGAGTGAGGGCTGAGAAGGACAGGGGCGAGAGGGAGAGGGAGAGGATTGATTGATTGATCTTTATTAGCTTTCTCAGCTATAATACAAATCTAGTTTACATTAATTACAATATATTCCTTTAACATTCGCTTAAACGGCACAATTCTTTCATTCCGCTTTATTTCAGTTGGCAAGGCGTTATACATTTTCACTCCTTCGTAAAACATACTCTTTTGCGCACTCCTTGTTCTGCGATATTTTATTGCAATATCCCCAGCTTGTCGTGTATGCCTTTCACTCTCATTTCCAACAATTTCTAATCTATTTCTTAATTGCTCCAGTAACATGTTCCTTAAAATCTTAAAAATAAATATACACACATTATAATATAGCCTCTGTTTTATGGACATAAACTGCAGCGCTTGCAGCAT
Organism: Polyergus mexicanus; assembly: GCF_030449975.1. Lineage (NCBI taxonomy): Eukaryota > Metazoa > Arthropoda > Insecta > Hymenoptera > Formicidae > Polyergus > Polyergus mexicanus. The sequence goes on from NW_027223342.1 coordinate 3,541,369, forward strand.
ACGGTCCACTTTGGTATGTCTATCACATTGCAATATGATCCTCATGGCCCGGTTTTGTGCTTTTTGCAATTTACTCAGCTGTGTTTCTCCCATATCAATTAACAGCGTCGCACAATACTCAAAGTGAAGTGCTATAATTGTCTTATATACAATACATCTATTGTATGCCGATATATAATTACCTATTCTATTCAAAAAACTCGTTTTTTCCCCTATTTTCTTCAGCATATAATCACAGTGGTCCTTAAATCGTAGTCTATCGTCAATAATTATGCCTAGGTATTTCATTATTTCCACACGTTCAATCTCAGTTCCATCCAAACATTTCAATGTTATATTACCTCGCAGTTCTTTTCTTATACTTCTAACAATCATATATTTCGTTTTTCCTGCGTTCATTTTTAACTTATTTATATTCATCCACTCTTCTACTATAGTAAATGCCATATTCATTTTGCCCTCTAATTCCGCGCTGCTTTCTCCAGTTACATATACCCAGACAGCACAAAACATCCTCAGGATCATCCTGAATATGTCCAGGACGGTTCAGGACATTTGTAGGATGTTTTAAGATATATTATTATAAATATATTTATAAAAATTTAATATGCATACATAATTATTTTTAGTTGTGTCGGCTATTTAATATAATTTAGAAATCTTAAGTATTATAATAAGTATTAATGTCCTATAAATGTCCACTGGATAACCCCTGGATGTCTGTAGGATATATTTGCCCTGTCTATTATATTGGATGTCTTTTGGATTTCCAGAGGACATATACATGTGCAATTAATTGTTAACATTAATTTCATTTAATATTAATAATTGAATTTGATGCGCACATTTTCATATATCCAAAATTATTATTTATTTAATATTTTATGAGAAATGTTACTGTTCGCAACATTCCAAAAACTTTACAAACAATAGAGTATTCAATCGCTAGTTCGTTTGTTTACCGCTATGCGACACGCGAACTCGTATTTGAGATTTGGTCATGAGAATTATATAAAGCTTACAAAGAGCAACTGACAGGAAATTACAAATGTAATTATTTTCTATCAGTTCAATTTCTGATGCAATCCCAACATAGGGAATTCAGATATTGGATTGTTTAGAAAATATTACACAACTCAAACCCGGGAGCGAAAACCTAAAATATTCATGTACAGCATGAAAGCCTCAAATATTAAAGAACGGTGAACTATTTTTTATATTAGATTTTTAATTGGCAGTAAATAACAAAACATAATTTTAATTTATATTGAAATTTTAAAATTTGCTCCTTGAAACATACGAAAAATATCCCTAACATATCCTATAAAAATCCTTAGGATGTTCCACAGGATCTCCCTGGATTCTCCAGAGGTTAATATTCGGCTATCATTTACTCTTCCTCAGGACATCCAGAGGAGATCTGAGGTTTACAATGGGATATCCTGAGGATATCCTACATGTATGTCCTGGATGCCCTTTGGACGTCCTAAGGACATCCTTGTGCTGTCTGGGTATTAACGTATCATCTGCAAACATTTTTATGCTACATCCTTCTGGACAGATTTTTATTATATCATTTATATATACTATAAATAATAAAGGTCCTAATACAGATCCTTGCGGTACTCCATATTCTGTGGTCATTAATTTAGACCATTTATTATTAAATTGAACCTGCTGTGTTCTATCCTTTAAATATGATCTTAACCATTCTATAACCATTCCCCTAATTCCATATTGATATAATTTCTCTAATAATCTTTCTCTATCTATCGTTTCAAAGGCTCGCTTAAGATCCATGAAAATTACCCCTACCATTTTTGCCTCACTAAATATCAATTTCCATTCATCAATGACTGTTTGAATCGCTGTTTCACACGAATACTGTTTTCTAAAACCCGACTGATGTTCTGTTATAATACAGTTATCTTCCAAATACGTTTCAATTTGTTTTTAATAACTAATTCCAACATTTTTTCAAATATTGGTAACATATTAATAAACCTAAATTCATTTGCTTTTCAAGCTCTCTCTTTCTTTTTAGGATCGGTATTATCGTAGACATTTTCCAACCTTCTGGACAGTAATCTTCTTTCAAAGAGTTATTTATTATATCAACAAATTCCTCTTTTATTACGCAAAACACTGCCTTTAATATATCGCTATTTTGCTCGTTATTTCCTCCTCTGTACCTTTCTTTTTCGATAGTCCCATAACAATTTCCTGTAAATGCTCTATACTAATCACCTCAAAATTTTCTATAATTTCCTCGTTTTCAATAACATAAATAATTTTTTTACACGCACTCCCAGGTTTACTCCCATTTATAGATTTTACTATATTATTAATATTTTGTATATAATATAAATTAAATTTATCTGCTATATTGCATCCTCCAGTACTGTCTAGTATTTCAAAATCTAAATCCTCTTCCTTCTTATCTCCTGGTTCCTCTAATTATTTCTTTCAGTGTCTTCTACATAGATGTAGGATTTTCTTTATTAAGATCTATCATATTTTCATAATATTCTTTCTTCTTTGTTCTAATTGACTTAACTATTATATTTCTTTCAATTTTAAATTGCAACCAATTTTGTTCCGTGTCAGCATACAATGTCTTCCTATATGCCGTATCTCTTTTAGCCACTGCTTGTCTTATTTCATCCGAAAACAATTTTTTTCTTTCCCATATTCTTAGAATTCTAAAATTTTTGCTAGGTGCTGTAGCGTCCAACGCATTTACTATACTATCAACAAATTTCTTCGCTCTCACATTAACATCCATATCTTCTCTTTTCTAATTTATTTTCCACTAATTTAATAAATTTATTTATATTAAACTCTCTATAATTCCTAATACTAAATTCTCTGTATTTATTATTAATTTTATTCGCATTTAGTTCAACTTTTAGCCATGCATGATCCGTTATTTTAGGTTTATGCATTACTTGCACTTCTATTTTATTATTAACGAAAATTAAATGTATAATTATCTTACTATCTTTCGTAATTCTCGTTGATTTATTTACATATTGTTTTATGCCTCAACATTGTCGTTTGCAACTTCCTTGTAAAACGAATCTAACATAATATCTATATTAAAGTCTCCTATTACTATATACATTCTCCCCGTATTATTATTAACTCTTCTATTATCTCCTCCAGAAATCCTACGAAATCACCATGCAATGCACTCGGTGAACGATATATTATCATTATTATTCCTCTATACAATTTTTCTTTTACCTCAATCACAGCACACCAACAATTCGATTCTAATTTTTTCACTGATATTATCTCATATTTAACATCATTTCTTACATATAAAACAACCCCTCCTGTATTTCTATTTACAGCATCACATCTAATTACTATAACCTGGTACGTTCACTTTACTGTTTTTAATTTCAGCAGTCAATCTACAATAGTTTCTGATAATGCTATAAATGCCGGATTTATTTTTTTCATAATCTGATGTTGTATCTCATCTTTATGCGCCATCAAACTTTGCGCGTTTGTATACAATATTATTTCCGCTTCCTTCTGTAGTTGCTATTTCGCATCTTCCCACCCGGCTCTCCTCTTCTCCTCCTGTATCGCCCTTTTAAATGTTGGACATTCTGGACTAAGGGCGTCGTGTTCATCACTTATCTTCAGGTTGTATGTTCGAATTTTAAACATACAATTTACACATTTTTTCTTTGTTGCCGCACATTCAATCGCTTTATGATTTCCCGCACATTTGTGGCATGTTTCATCTCGCGTACAGTTTTTTGCAATATGATAGTATCCCCAGCATTTAAAGCATCTTTTAACATTAATGTGATTGAATATAGGATATTTTCTCCATCCTACATTTAGTTTCTCTTTTTTCAACATCAATTCATGCGGTTCTTCATCTACTTCAATTATTATCAAACCTTCTTCTTTTTCTTTTCTTCTAAGTTGATCATTATCATTTCTTTTTTCTTGAACTATTTTCTTCACTATTCGCATTTGGAATCCATCATTTATTGCATCAATTCTATTTTGCTTCTTGATTGTAGTTATTAAGTCATCATCATCCAATCTCATTTCTTCTTCGCTGACATTGATAATTTTTATTTTGGGCTTCATCTGCGATGATTCCGTAACTTTGAAATTTTCTCCTAGTTTGTCCTGCACTGTGGCTTTCAACGTTTTCATTTCTTCTCCAGTTTCACAACCCATGATCACTATCCCCCTTGCTTCCTTTTTTTAGCTTCGTTATTCCCATCGCCATGATTTTGATATCTACCTTTTCTTTTATCAATTTTTTGTAACTTCACTCTCTTGTTGAATCTTGGGTTTGATAATTATAACATTCTCTTTCTTTTTCTCTTTAACCGCTTACTATAGCTCCTTTGTATTCCTCCTGTTGATCCACTTACTTCTCCCTGTATCATTCTTTTCACCTCTTCTAGCAGTTCCTGCTTAACATTTCCCGATTCTTCACGAACTATTTCCTTGACCATCATTTTAATTTCCTTCTTACATGCTGTTTCATCTTTTATTTCTTTTACAACTTTTACCAGCCAATCTATTTTTACGTCAATAGTCGATGATCCACTCGCTCCTGATATTCTATTTCCACTACTTGGCGTCGTAAACGAACCTGTAGATCCTAGCCTGTCCCTGCCGCCCCCGCCCACTGCCGATGCCTTCTTCATGTCTGCTTCACTTTCAATTGTAAATCTGACAAAAGGGCCAGAACACGGTACGAATTCTTGATTTTTATCGTAAATTCAATGCTTGCTTACACATCCTGGATGGTAAAACAGCTTAATACGATTTACCTGATAGCAAAACTTGCATGTTACCACCTGATTTTTTATTGTCTTTTTACATGCCGAGCATCGATATTCAGCATATTTATCGTCCATGCCGATAATTATCGGCCGAAACCGCTAATATCAGCGTAAGCGATCAGTCACCTCTGTTCCACTGTCACATGTCAGCACTTTTGTGTCCACCTTTAATGTCTATCTTTCGTGTGAGACTTTGGTGTCCCAGACAGAAAATGTACTTCTCACGCCCACAAAACAGCATATCCCGGCTAAATAACTCATGGCTAATGCCGGTCTATGCCGCTATGACTTGAATAACTTTCTATCACTCCCCGTAACTATTTAACCGTTTAAAAGTTATTACTTTTGCGGAGCAATGTTTGACACGTCTTCTCCACAGAGAGAGAGAGAGAGAGAGAGAGAGAGAGAGGGAGAGAGAGAGAAAGAGAGAGAGAGAGAGAGAAATCCTCCTGCCGCGTAGTTCGCTCCACTCCGTCTCGCTACTCTCCGATCGCCACCCCACCTTTTCTGCTTTCCGCTGTAGACGGCCGCTGATTAGCTAACTTTAACATCGTATAACAACGAAAAAAAAACTCAGATCAAAAAATGGTTCAGGATTTTTCGATTTGGATTGCTGTTCTGTATCTGATAGTATTGGCAATATGGGTTTGTTTAGTTACACTCTGTATATATACACATCATGACAAAATCAAAAGAAACAATATGAGCAATATTATATTATTGTGTTCAAAATATGTATGCGACATAGAGATCTGTGCTCTAAAATTGCTTGTACGAGATAGAAATACAACATTTTTTCTGTCTCCACATATTTAACACAACCCGAAAAACTTGGGTTTTATTGCTCTGTCTAAAATATGCATATGTCCCTGACTCTAATTATTCTACGTAATACTGTCGATAACGTAACTATAAAGTGTTGGTAATATACGGACACTTTTAGTTACGTTTAGATGAGGGCGCTAACCCGTCGGAGTTCGCGCGTCGCTCCAGCATTCACTTAAGGGTGTGCATTTAATTTTTTTGGTAAATCTTTTTGGTGGATCAGATGATATGCCTGACGAAGAGTCAAGAGACAATGCTGGAGATACTGATTCTCGATCAAGTTGTGATAAAATTATTTCATTAGGTGAAGCTTTTGAATGTGGAGCTGGAGGAACTGTTTTGTTTTTTAATAATGTTTCTGAACATTCTAATGGAGAGAATATTTCATTGTTACTAAATGCATCTGGGCTATGTGGTGAAGGAAAATCATCATTGCTATCAAATGATTCTGAAGAAGAAAATGAGGAGGAAGAATGTGTTATTATTAATTCATCTTCAGTATTGATATATAAAGGTTTGCAAGCGAGGGAGTCCCAGAAGCGGATCGGCGAGACGACTCTAATTCCGGGAGCTATTCAACGAGAAACGAGAGCTGATCGGATGCTGCTAGAAATCCGCATCTCTAAGCCGAAATCAGCTAAAAATTGGGAAATTACGGCGATGAACCCGCTAATACAACCATGACGATTACAAGGGCCGCGAGGATCACAGGACTGCGGAACAAGAAAGCGTCACAGATATAAGCGCGTTTTATCGGACCGGTATGTCTCCTATAGGACTCTCGCTCGGTACTGTTCGGCGAGATAGCGGGAAGAGCGCAGGCCTCAAAGAGCCCAGCGACTCGTGAAGATAAGCGAGCGATTTTTTTCGACCGGTAGGACGAGCGTCGTCGACGTTGTTAGAGCTGCCGATTTTTGTGTGTAATTAATCCGGATGAGTCGCGCCCTAATAAGTAGTTGGCGTGCTATGTGTTTTGTGAATTTGATATCTGTATAATTTGAGTAAATTGCGTCATAATGACCGACGGGCACAAGCCATTCACCTGGATCCTAAAATAAGCGCTCTCTTTCTCTCTCTGATAATTACCCGCCGCCGACAGTCATTTGTGTTAATATTGTGATTTCGTTTTTCGGTTATCGCATATAAGTAATAGCTATCGAGATTATTTGTCTCGCGTCGATCATGAGTATTGCGTAGCGACATCGTACACCACAGTCGCGCCCAGAAGTTTCTGTCTTTGTCTGTGTCCGCGAAACTCTTTGAGAATATTCGTAGTTCAAGTATAGTAATTTGAGGAGGAATAAAGTTCGAATAACGTTTAGAATATCTATCGGGTAGCTCTGAGCTCGCTGTTAATTTTCGCGAGTCTTTATATACGAAAATTGTATCCTGCGCATTCCAATGCAAAAGTCGTCGCTATTATCATTGAGACGCGTACCGATTCACCGTGAGCTCCGTTAAAGGAAATATTCGGGTCATATGGTGTTGAAATATCTATTGTATCGGAGCGGGTTCACGATTGTGTATAAAGTGATTACCGGTGCATTCGAGAAGTTTCTTTAGTTGTCATGGTTCAAATAAGCCACGTACGGCGGAAATCTTCGCGACCGAAAAGTCAAGCTTGCATCGTGTTAGATGTCCGGTAATTCGATACTTGTGCACGGTCAATCCCCGCGGGACCATGACGATCTCTTATTCGCGCTGAACATACCTTTCGACATTGAGGTTCATTATTTATTAATACGACTTGTTCTATATTCTTGCTTAACATATTCTTGTTAATTTTAATTTACATCTTGAGTGCGTACTGTTTGGCTCCCGGGTGTTCTCGATTCTCAAGCTCTCTCCCGTTCCCTCGAATCAACCCCTCTACCTTTTTGAGTGTACTGAATAGCCGCGTATTTTGTCGTTGTGTTAATTATCGGTTGACTTTTTTTCGGTGTTGTTATCGTTTTGCGTGGTGCGGCCTGCCGTACTTGGCGTCCAACAATTTGTTTTGTAGTAAATCAAATGCTCAGGATCGCGGAATCGATACTCGAGACACGCGCCGAAGGTGTGCCGAGGGCATTGAAGAATCGCCCGCCAAATAATTAAATAATTAATAAAAAGTAACACGATCGCAATATATATATGTATATACACTACGCGAAACAATTAGGAGAGCGCTTTAAAACTTGCAAATTTTGCCGATTTTTGACAAGCTATATCTTAGCTTAGGGGAATCGTAGGATAATGATCCTTGGCGCGTTTTAACAAGTGAAGCCTCGACTTTAAGACGGGTATGGTTGAATTATTCGCTTCATCGAACTGTTTTGTTTGCGACGGCCAAAATCAGATCGTAAAAATATTTTGGAAATTTCATGACTTTGTAGCAGTCCATGAGAAAAGCAGGGATGGGGCCAAAAATTCCACCATATGGGCTTTGAAGTGGGAAACTTCCCCTTTAAAATGGCGTAAAGAACATTGATCTACCGTACCTAAGAGCCGAGTCGGATTTCATAGTCACCCCTGCATTTTACAAGACTTTTGGTAATACCGCCGGCATTCGCGTTATCCAAAATGCACTACGGGGAGGGTGCTCGTTCGGATTTTGGATCATGCGTATGATGTGCGCGCGCGCGCGTGCGTGAATGTGGGTATCACATACAGAGATTAGGACCCATGATTTGTCACTTCGACGGTATTTACTAACTCCAAACCTCTCTGTTGCGAGTGTGTGTGTGTGGGTATCACATGCAGAGATTAGGACTCCATGATTTGTTATTTTCACGGTATTTACTGACTCCAAACCCTTTCTGGTGCGTGTTGTGTGTGTGCGCACGCGCGCGCGCATTATTTTTAAAATGAGGTGTTGTCGCCCCTTTGGTTACTAATCACTTCAGTTAGTTTATCCTTGATATTAATGCATCTGCTAATTTCAACTTGAGGAATTTCCTGGAAGATTCTTTCTAGTTCGGCTAATGTAGTTGGCTGTCTTGAACGATCTCTCAACTGATGACCCATCAAATCCCAAACGTATAGTAGTGATATTAAGATAGTTCTAACGCGGGTCCTCTGAGGGGGGGAAGGGGGTGAAGGGCGAAGGGAAACCAGCGCGAGGGGACCGCGGAGAGGGAGGAGGGGAACCGCGGCGAAATTGATTGGCGAGGGGTCCGCGGGGAAGAGAGAACGCACGCGTCCGCGAATAGGTGCGAGAGAGATAGTATGAGGCCTCCGCGAGTAGGTACGAGAGGGATAGCGCGAGGCGTCCGCAAATAAGTGCGAGAGGGATAGCGCGAAGCGTTCGCAATGTGTGGGAGAGAGAGCGTCCGCAAAGTGTGGAAGAGGGATAGCGCAAAGCGTACGCGAAGCTGTGTGAGAAGGATGGCGTTCGCATGGATGTGGGAGAGGGATAGCGTTCGCATGCAGTTGGGAGAGAGAGAGAGATAACGTTCGCATGCTAAATTTTGCAGACTGTGGATATCTATTACACTATTTTATTCCTACGTAAAGAATGGGATAAATAATTAAATTCACAGATATATAGTAAAATAACTTATTTATTACAAGCATCGTAAAGAATATCATTTACAGCACATGTCAATAACTCGCAATCTATGAGTGATTCGCCGTTAAACATATCACTTTCATGTATCGCTTTTGCAGCGTCGCATATATTAGCGATATTATTACGTTGTAAAATAGTTAGAAATTGTTTGAATTTTTCATTTATGATATGCGTATTTTCGTATAACCAGTAATACATATGATCTACACATTTTTCAAAATCGAATAAATATAATAAAGTTGGTGGTTTCATATATAAAGAATTATTGAATAATTCTATTTTTATAATATTCGAATCAGACATTTTAACTTCGAATGTCAAATCTCGAATCTGTAATGGAGTTTCAGCCGATTGTATTATAGAAGTCGTTCAATGTCCGCACGTTTCTGCATCAACGATTTCCATGTTTCAAAAGGCAATATTATTTGATTTCCTCGATTGACGCCAAGAGTCAATTCCACGCAAGATGCAGCTCCAACGTTTATTTCAATGTCCAAATATTTGTATGACGTCGGAGGTAAGGCGTATCGTCTATACGAACCGCATGACGAGGTTTGGATAAAATGCTAAGAAATAATAAAATATTTATAAAAATATTTAAAAAGGATAAAAATATTTAAATAATTCTTTAAGTTAATTAAAACTTACTTGCTATATTTCTTCTTCTTACACGGTGAAGTTTCATCAGCATCTTGAATCGGAACGTAATGATTCATGCGGCTTCCTTCAGTGGGATACATTTTTTATATGAATCTTTCACACAAGTGGTCAGATGAAATACTGAACGTATTAAACATATTTAAAATATGTATTAGCATTGCAAAATTGCAATGTAGTGGGGATTATTGCTGACACGATATTTTTTCTATTCAAGCGCCGATGTATGGCTGCTTCGCGATGACATCACTCTCCAGGTAGAGATTTAACCAAATGCACAAAAATGCAATGTAATATAAAATTTTCAAGCGCTAATATGCGGCTGCTTCGCGATGACATCACCCATAGATATCAGAATTCAAACACGCGTGTCAAAACATGACAAAACCGTGAAATATAAGAATAATTATCAAGGTTAAATTGTGCCAATATACAAGTAATTTAAAACTTTGCGATGCATCTGGGCTGAGTTAACATCATTACCAAATGTGAGATTTAGCCAAATGCACAAAAATGCAATATATTATAAAATTTTCAAACGACCATGTACAGCTGCTTCGCGATGACATCACCCTTAGATATCAAAATTCAAATGCGCGTGGCAAAATCATGAAATATAAGAATAATTATCAAAGTTAAATTGCACTAATATACTTGGACAGCAGCATGTAATTTGAAACTTTTGCGATGCATCTGGGATTTGACATCATCTCTAAACGACAAAAATACAATAATCGACATTAGTCAAAATGTACGTGACAAACCGCGAAATAAAGATTTAATTGAAATATGATATACATGATAGAAAGAGACATCAAGATAGAATATAAAATCGAGATAAAGAGTCAGTATTTTCGTCAAAAGTTCTGAAACATTATTAATAAGCGCATCTTGTTAGCAATATTTTTGGCATAAATTTGGAAATATGGCGGAAAACAGTGCCGAAATCTGCGTAAGCAAGCTGCAAGGGTGAATTCGATAGAGAAGTGCGTTGCTTGGGAGCAACGATGCGACGAATATATCGAATCGTTGGAAGAGCAAAGTCGAATCAAACGTCCATTATCGATTGGGATTCGAAATCGCTGATTGCCCGAATCGCGCAACTTGAGGGATTGAAGAACTCGTTATAGGCGTTTTGTATATGCGGGTGCAGAATGCAGTACGCGACAACACGAATTGATTTGGCGAGAGATCGATACGGCGTTCGACAGCCGCATATTGACTGGTGCGGTTATAAATCAAAATCACATCGAGCCTCGCCAATTTTTCGAGGATGCCAAAGACATTGTGCTCGAATACGTGCAAAATGTGATGAAAAAATACTTCAATGTGAAAATTAATCCAGTGTTCAATGTTGAATTTGTGACGGGTGATAAATGTGCAAATAAAAGTATCAATACGAGAAACTATGAACTCTTTCGCACATCCGATTTACTCGAATGGTAAGAGCGGCGCATTATCGAGCCCACTCTAGCATTGCTCGAAGAATTTCAGGAACGCGATAGCGGGTGGGCATTGTCGCAAATACTCGATTTAATTGTAAATATAAATAAATATAATTCTATGCGTGCGGGATATCATATAAAATTACCGCGGGCGATAATGATGAAGAAAGCAGTAATTAATGTGCAATTTAATGACAATGCGTGTTTCGCATGGTCTGTGATCGCTGCTCTACATCCTGCTGAAAGGGACGTAGGTCGGGAATCTTTGTATCCTCATACGACAATGCTGAATTTCCAGGACATTGAGTTTCCAGACTCAAATTAAAAAATTCGAGCTTCTCAACGATATCTCATCAATGTATATAGTATCGAAGAAAAGAACATTATTCCAATATGTCTTAGCAAGTTAAAGAGAGATAAACACATCAACTTGCTGTACATTGAAGACAACAACGTTGGACACTTCGCGTGGATCAAGAATCTATCCAGACTTGTGAGCTCGCAATTGAGCAAACATAATGGTCAAATACATACATCTGTGATCGGTACGTATATATTTAATAAAATATATTGTAGAAATAATTGAACAAAAAATAAAAAATTATTTTTTTGTAACGCGGTCACCTCGCTCGACGCTCGGATCAGCTTGTCGGTGTCCGGGTTCGAGAGGAGGGGAGATTCAAGCTTGCGTAGACACAGTATAGGTAGAAAGATAGTTTATTTTAGTCAGAAGCAAATATATACAAAGCAGCGTGCAGGGCCAGGCGGTGTCGGTCAGCGTGCAGTAGGCAGAAAGCAGGTGTTAGGCGCGGGGCGATGTGCAGCGGACGTGCAAAGCGGCGGGCGCGAAGCGGTAAGCGGCGAGAAACGCAAGGAGGCATGCGGCGGTAGCGCCAAGTGGGCGCGGCTTAATTTCTACGGCGGTTTTATTTACAGGCGAGCTTAAGATTACGGTGAGGTTATAACTAGCAGGCTCTTAGGACTAGCAGGCTTATCATTAACAGGCTTATTACTAGCGCGCTTAGAACTAGCGGACTTATAGCTAACGGGTTTATTACTAGCGAGCTTATTCCTACGGCGCGGTTAGAAGTAGTGGAGTTCTAACCAGCGGGCTTAAGACTACGGCGCAATATCTACAGGCGACTTATCACTACGGTGAGGCTAGGCGGCTGGGTATTGCCGGCAGGCCCGAGTGTCACGTCGAGCTCCGCCTGCAACGGAAGCCGGAGAAACCCGGCGGGGCTGAGGAAACCTCAGCCTGGGCTGGTGCGAGGAACCGGAGAAACCCGGTAGGGCCAAGAGAAACCTCGGCCCCTAAGGTAGCGAGAGCCAGAGAAACCCGGCAGAGCTAAGAAAAGCCTTAGCCCCCAGAGGTAGCTGGTTAGGTCGATGTCGGGAGTCGGATCGCAGGATGGGATCTGGTCCCGATGTCTCGGCCGGCCGGACTTATATACCCGGCCGGTGCCCCCACTATCCGTTGTCGGTCCGTTGATAGGAGTCGGTTCCGTGGGGGGGTAAGCGAGATAGCGCGAGTGGCGTACGTGCGAGCGAGATAGCGTGAGCGGCGTGCGTGCGAGCAAGATAGCACGAAGAACGTTATGCGCAAGTAGGATAGGTATAGCAGGGTGAGGAAACGAGGCATGCGAAGTTATATATATATTTACATATATTTACATATATTATTTACAGGGACGACTCGGTCGTTACATCTTTTTACAGATGTTTGCACTACTTTGGCTCAAACGGCAAGTTACGGTCACATACGGTGGAGAGATGAACGTGTGCGCTATCCGATTACCGAGCGATAAGAACAAGTGGCTCACGTTCAACAACTATAATCGGAAAGAGCGGCTTCCTTTCGTCGTGTACGCCGACTTGGAGTGCGTTTTGGAAAAGATGGAGGAAGAGATAAATTACCAACATCATAAAGTATTTAGTATTGCTTATTATGTACACTGCTCGTACAAAGAATTGTTAACCGCGTATCATTCTCGTCGCGGTACCGATTGCATGTCATGGTTCGTCGAAGAACTTAAAAATTTTGCACAGCGTGTAAAAAGTATTTTATCAGCTAATGTTCTTATTGTTACGTCCAGACTCGAAAAAGGATGAGTCGATGGAAGGGCGCAACAACTATCCTAATTATCCTGAAATCAGACGCCTTACGGCGTAAGAATCGGGTCGAACAAACTCTTAGGTCTGAAAGCCAGGTAAACGACCGTTCGGGTCGCTATTACGCTGTTTATTCAGACGTTCGCTCGGTGGTCCCTTTTCGGTCAGGGAATTTAAACCCTTTTCCCCGGGATGGGACCTAGTGCGATCTTCGTACTGGGAACGAGAGAGAGGTTAAGAATTGTTTAACTAGTTAAATAAAATATAACTTTATTCATTAAAAAAGTAAAAGATTCGAATACATGATATATATATATATATATATATATATATATATATATTTGTAGAAAGTGATAACATTTATCGTGTGAGTGTGAGTGTTTGTGTGTGGTTGAGCTTATCGCTCCGCGGGTTTTACAATGGTTCGGGGGACATCAGCCAGACTGAGTTGGGAAAGGCTCTATCGTTAAGATTAGAATTCTGGCTGGTAAATACAATATCTTCTATTATCTTTCGGAAAAAAATAAAAACATAGTGTAAAAGTAGGTCAGTGAGGAAATGGGTTATTGAACGAAAGAGATATGGAGATCTTTAAATTGTGTTAATCTTGGTAGGACGATGCTGCTTCAAAGTCAGGAAGCTCATCGATAAATTCTTGGATTGCCTTGTCTATGTAATCCAATTCGGGAGACTGAGGAGAGGGAGGGAGAGAATTATCGAGGATCACTGTTGAAAGTGAAGAGAATGATCGCGGGGAGGGGGATAGGTTTGGAGAAGGCAAGGAAGAATATTCAGGGGAGTAGGAGGGGAAAAAATAGGGAGGAGAATTTGGAGTAATGAGGTCGCTAGAATGGGGAGAGGCTCACTTGCGCACAGTACAATTAGACACGTTACAATCGCACACTGTGATATTGGACACATAAAGTTGCGCACCGTTCGATTGGACACATTTCAATTGCGCACGGTTCGTTTAGACACATTTTATTTGCGCACCGTTCAATTGGACACGTTGCTTTTGGACACAACACATATTTTTGTATAATTTAAAATACATACACACGCATGTATGCATGTATAATTTTGAAATTTTTTGACATTTATTATTAATTTTATTTGGTAAATAAACGTTTGTTACTGTTCGTTTACACACAGTTTGTTTGCACAAAGTTCTTTTGCGCACAGTTCTTTTGCACACATTTCTTTTGCGCACAGTTCTTTTGCGCACATTTCTTTTGCGCACAGTTCTTTTACGCACAGTTCTTTCGTGCACATTTCTTTCGCGCACATTTCTTTCGCGCACGTTTCTTTCGCGCACAGTTCTTTCGCGCACAGTTGTTTCGCGCACATTTCTTTCGCGCACATTTCTTTCGCGCACATTTCTTTCGCGCACATTTCTTTCGCGCACATTTCTTTCGCGCACATTTCTTTCGCGTACATTTCTTTCGCACACAGTTCTTTCGCGCACATTTCTTTTGCGCACATTTCTTTTACACACATTTCTTTTGCGCACATTCCGATCAAGCGTATCGCATCTGAATATTCATACATTCTGACTGTTGATATATTTAAGAAAAAGCTTTTCCAACTGTGATTTCTTGCTGTCAGATTTGCTGTAATCGCTTATAATTAGAAAAAGAAGATGAAAAAGCTTATAATTATAAACATGTTTCTACTTTTTATATGGTACGTGCTGTCCATAAATAATAATTAATAATTTTATTATATCATTTTGTATCTTTGCCTTGGACATAGTTATTATGACAGATTTCCTAACCTCTCGTAATGACACAGCGTAATAATTAATTTTTTATTTTTAAAGAGTCAAACTTAACTGTAAATTCTCCAAATCTTTTTTTCCGGTCGGTGTCATTGCACACGTAACAGACACAACGTAATGTAATCAGGAAGTAAGAAAACATATCAGTTAAATATAAAGTTAAATTAATTGTAATTTTCATCTGAGATAAATTCTCCTTTGAGCTTCAATTAGATACATCACAATTTCAGTAAGTATTGTGTATTCAAATACTTCGAAATAAGACAAGAATGCAGTTTAATGATATTCCTAGCAATAGTCCAAGAAGTAATAGATCTTTCTTATTTTCAGTGATGAATCATATCTTTGTTATAGATAGCATATCATGGTATTTTGTGCAATATCTCCATCAGTTCCATGAAAGAATTCTGTGTATGAAATTCTAATATATTATGCTATTTATTAACATTTTTTAACGCCTATTTCAGATATAAGAGAACTGAGAGTCAAGTATGCTATACATCCATAGTAATTTGCATAGCAGATCTGTCATCGAGCACTAAAAAAGAGTTCATTAACAAAATACGAGATTCGCTCGAGAGTTTATTAAAATTTTCTCCGGTATTAGAATCTTGTGAAATGTTATGAAAATATCGATATCTTCATCAGTGTTGTGAAAGAAGTCATTTACAATACAAGTTGCTGTTTCCGTAGCCTTAGGGTAATCTGCTATTTAAATCCTGTGAAATGTTATGAAAATATCAACAATCATCTATTTATATTTTTGGGAAATTAATCTTTTATTCTCAAAGCATGTTTGTACAATGACATTTATTGTCCATTATAAGCAATCAAAACAAAACTCTACAAAAAGCTACATCATACTATATATATATATATAATATAGTAAAAGCGTAAATTTAGTAAGTGTATGTACTTACTAGCCAATGTATGCATTTACGATAGGATTTCAGCAAAAGTATCTCCTAAATATAAAAATGTCTATTTCTGATAAATGTATTCATTTACTAGACAATGTATACATTTGCTACAATACATTATAGTAGAAAATGTATACTTCTACTGGTAGAAGTATAAATTCCGTTGCTTGTGAATACATTTACTTTTATCAAATTAGTACACATTTACTGTAACACACACACACACACACACACACACGCACGCACGCGCACGCACGCACGCGCGCACGCACGCACGCACGCACGCACGCACGCACACACATGAATATATACACATATATACACGACATTAAAGGTTTGCTCACAACAAAACACTAATAAATAAAATAAAAATACAAACGTTGTATATATAGAAATATACATGTTATATATGATCATTGTAAAATTAAAACACGTTTCTTGTTTGATTATAATTTGTATCTTTATTGAATATTATAACATTATGAAAATAAAATAAAATTGCAGCGCATTATACGTTTATACCCAGTGAGAAATCATCAGTTGAAAAGACGTCGAATCAACGACTTTTCAACTAAAGAGATTAGTTGATATAGACGTCTAAAATTTGGTCGATTAGACGTTTTTGTGTCCTTCGAATTAGACCTTTATAAGACATTTATTTAAATGTCTATTAGCCGTTTATAAGACGTTCAAAAAAACGTTTAAAAGATATCTATTAGTACTTATTAGACGTTTATTTTGCGATAAAATAGAATATAAAATTTTAAAGTACACTTGGCAACAAAGGAATATTTTAAGAAATGAATTTACATAGATATTGATATATACATATATGGAAAATGCATATATGTTCTGATATGTGTAAATTCATTTGTTAGGACATTCCTCTGTTGCCGAATGCACTTTAAAACTTTATATTCTGTTTTATTCTGTATAAACAGGTACGAGTAAAATAAATAAGTATGATTTTAAGAACTAAGTTTAATAAAATAGAATTTAATAAAACAGATTGTTTATAGGACACTTATAAAATATTAAAGTTTATATAATGAAGTTATGTAATAAAAAAAGATATAATTATATTATACATTAAAGTTTATAGAAAATTATCTTGCTCTTATCTTTATGACAAATTACAAAAAGAAACGGTTATTAACCACACTCTCTAATCCTTAATTCCATAATTACGGAAGTGATTTCTTTTCTTTATCGATTATAATTTCCTGCTTCCGATTTGGAGCTTGCTTAAGCCAATTTTGGCAAGCTTTTTTTATTTTATTTATGTCACAGCTTTCTTCTTTGTTATACATTACAGCGCCTGAAAATAAATACATAATTACAATTAGACTTATAGAATTACATCAACATAAAGATGTAACTATATTATACATATAAAATATGATGGTCAAATTATACAAAGATAAAAAACATGCAATAATTTACCTTGTATCATATTCCACAGATGACATTGTTCTAGAGGAATTTTTGCAGAATTTGGATCAATACCTTTAAAATTTATGTTCTTCGCTAAGCAATTGTACATCAATTTTTTCATTACATTCATTGTTGCTTTGGTTTCATCTAGATTATTGCCATAACAACTGATATATTTTATCTGTAAAAATATAAGAGCAAAAATATAGAGATCAAATAAAACCAAAATGAATAAAAAAGTTGCAATAAAATTAATAATTGTCACCATAAAAATTGAGTAAGTAAATAATAGGGAAGAACTGTAAAATAAAATATGTGAAATAAACAATTATAAAATGAGAAACACAAAATTCTAAGTGGTAATCAGGTGCGTGTATAATCATTATATGTCAGTGTAATTTACCATAACAGACATATTTCCTGGATCCTTCAAATATTTCTTAAATTTCCAAAAGTCATTAACAGATTTTAGAGGTAAAGCAGGTAAATTATGTGGTCTGATCATTTCTCTCTCGTGGGGCAAAAGAAAAGCCATCAATTTCATTTGATTTGCTATTGATACATCGAGCTTGCTGCTGATCTCATTAATTCTAAGAGAAATACTGTCAAGATATATGTTGACATCTTGTATATCAGAACCTATAAATGTAAAAAGTTTTGAGAAAAAGAAAGAAGCCAAACATAAAGCCAAGATAAATTAATAAGGCTCTACGAAATTCACAAATTCTTTAAAATCTCGGGTTAATAAGAGCCAAACGCGGATGTTGATGCCTTAAGTTTCGTAGAAAATTTTTTATCAATAGCAAATCAAATGAAATTGATGGCTTTTCTTTTGCCCCACGGGAGAGAAATGATCAGACCACATAATTTACCTGCTTTACCTCTAAAGTCTGTTAATGACTTCTGAAAATTTGAGAAATATGTAAAGGATCCAGGAAATATGTCTGTTATGGTAAAATTACACTGACATAATAATTATACACGCATCCAATTACTACTTAGATTTTTATGTTTCTCATTTTATAATTGTTTATTTTACATACTTTATTTTACAGTTGTTCTGTATTATTTACTTATTCAATCTTTATACTGACATTTATTAATTTTATTGCAGCTTTTTTATCCATTTTTGTTTTACTTGATCTCTATATTTTTGCTCTTATACTGTTACAGATAAAATATATCAGTTGTTATGGCAATAATCTAGATGAAACCAACGCAACAATGAATATAATGAAAAAGTTATGTATAATTGCTTAGCGAAGAACATAAATTTTAAAAAGATATTGATTGACAAACTCTGCAAAAATTCCTCTAGAACAATATCATCTATGGAAAATGATACAAGGTAAATTATTATATATTTTATCTTTGTATAATTTGATCGTTATATTTTATATGTATAATATAATTATAGCTATTTATAGTGTTTGGCTCTTATTTTAGCCCGGAATTTTTAAAAATTTATAAAGTTAAGAAGTGTGTATATTAAATGTAAATAAAAAGTCATTTTCTTACCAATGCTTGCGTTAACAGAAATCTGTTTATCTGAGGATACAGCCCTTTTGCATTGCGTTTTACTTTTTATGAAGTCTGATTCTGATCTGACAGTATCTGGTAAATCTGACAATGAGTTTGATCCTGCAAGAGATAAAAAAGAAGAATAACCAAACATAAAATCAAGAAATGTGTATAATAAATGTAAAAAAAAGTCATTTACTTACCAATACTTGCTTTGATAGAAATCTGTTTATTTGAGGATATAATCTTTTTGCACTTTTTATTATTTATGAAATCTGCTTCTGATCTGATACTATCTGATGAATCTGAATTTGATCCTGCAGGAGATAAAAAAAAAGAATAACCAAATATGAAATTAAAAAGTGTGTATAATAAACATAAGTAAAAAGTCATTTTATTCTTACCAATGCTTGTGTTGACAGATATCTGTTTATCTGAGGATACAACCTTTCTGCATTCTTTTTTACTTTTTATGAAGTTTGATTCTGATCTGATAGCATCTGATGAATCTGAATTTGATACTGCAGGAGATAACTCGTCAAATAATGAATTTTTAGGAGTTTCTTCAAATTAAATGAAATTAGTTTCTTCAAAAGAATTTGAAACTTTTGCAGAGTTAACTTGAGGCACAGTTCTTTGTTTATTCTCATAGCTTTGTTTATATAGATTGAGTTTAGATCTCACTTTTTCAAGTACAGTTAAATTTTTTTTTTTAGAATTATTTATTGAGATTTTCTGTTTTACTATATTTTTCGAAGTACTGTCTTCACAAGTAGGTATTTTGACCGAATCGATTGAATTATTAGAATTCAAATTTTCTGAGCAGAGCAAAGATTATTTCCTAACAAGATTCTGCACAGTATCAGACTGCATAATATCAGAATCAGGAATTGACTTGAGATTCGTATTTGCATTTGATAAATGTTGGCAGATGGGATTGTTGCTCATAACATTAACATTAAGAATATACTTTTGGTTTCCATCTGAAGTGGATGAATCAAGATTGTTTGTAAAACCTTTTTCTTTAATTTTAGAGCATGAAGCTGGCTGGAGATAGATATCTAAGTAATAGAAAAATTTCTGATGAGTTGAATTCTTGTCAATAAACATTAAAAAAATTACATTGAAATAACTTTCATTATTAAACTTTCTTAAAAAAGTTTACTTTTGCACAAATAACTAAATAAAATAGAAAAATTTAAAGAAAATTTAATCAAGTCAAGTCTCACTTGATGAATTAAGCTTCTTAATTTTATGGATCTTTATATCCTGAGATTTGAACGGAACTTTTGGAGGCGCAGGAAACTTGCTTTTCTTTTGAATCTCAATGTCTGAATCACTATCAGTTTGTATGATTTTACAAAATCGCTTTCTTTTCCCTTTTCCAAGTTCTTTCTCCGTTTCATAAGCTGAATTTTCTTCAAAACCTTTAGCACTTTTTCTAGCATTAAGATAATGACCTAGAAAAGCGAAATACACATAAGTGATGAAAATACATAATAATCACGCTTGAAAGAAAATTAAATTAAACTATAACAGCTGAAATAAAAGAAACGAATAATAATCCATTAATATAATATAATTAATAAAATTTAACATGATTGAACAACTATTCAAATTACTATTTTAAAAAATTGAATATTTTACGTAAAACAAATATAATTTTCTATAATAATTAATTTTTGTATATTAATTTATCTCCATAGTATCCATATATATATATATGATGGATACTATATATATGAGTATTATATATATATATATATATATATATATATATATATATATATATATATATATATATATATATATAGTACTCATACACAGAAACGATATACAATAAAATCAGCTATGCAATAAAAATCAATATTATTTGACATAAAAAATCAATAACAGTTTACAGATGATCGATACGTATACGTGTAAATACACAAATCTAAGCGCGCAATTTTTACGCGATGTTATTGATAATCTTTTATCGCTTATAAATCAAAGATTATTATATAGCCTCGATATTTTTGTATTAATATTTTTACTCTATTTTACTTCCACAATGTGTTACTAAAGCTTGGGTGATAATTGTGAGACATTCTGTATACTCTTTTTGACATTCCGTTTTTTGCTAGCAGATGAAGACCAAAAAAGACGACACGAACACTTTTCATTCAACCCAATATAATATGATATACTTACTATATCACCGCTTGATTTGTACAGGACAAATAAGCCAATCATCTTCAGGATCTCTCCCTTTCTTTGCATAAGTACTTGCCAAATATGGCTTAGGAGGCCAATACACAACTGCATTTTCTGTCTCATTTTTTTCTTTTAACCATTTACGATGTCCAACATCAAAACATACATCATCATTTTCATCACTGCATTCTTCATCTTTATTCTCCGTAAGAAATTTCGCAACAAAAAACTAAAGAGAAAGAAGAAAGAAACAAGATATTATTATAGAAGAAATTTTTTTAGTATTGTTCTTCTTTTTCAATATTGTACTTTTCAGAGTTAAAAAAAATTCTATAAAAAAATTATAAATGGATAAAAAAGAACAGTATTGAGATTTCAAATGCTAGAAAGAGCTTGAAAATACATTATAAAGTTGATTAGTCTTTTGAAAGTATATTAAATATATTTATCATATTTAATCTTTACTGCCTAAAAAAATTTTTCACTTATTTTCGAGAAATATTTTAATTAAAAATATATATAATTCTTTATATCTTTCTGATATATTGTATTATTTTTCCTTTTTATTGCGAATTCTCATTCTTGATATGATTAAATTGATACAATACCCTTCAATGAATTGCAAACATTGTGTGCAATAAAGGGATGCTGAGATACGATTCGCTGTGAGGTATATGAATAAACCAACATTTTGACTGTATATTGGATAACTGAAGAACATTCCTTGTTGTACTTAAGCGGCTTACTTTCGAAATACCAAGAACAGAAGAAGGTAGTGGATAATCATAATAATCTACGGAGTGACGATATTTATTGCCCACTACGCACACAGAATTGTCATTTCTCTGAATAATATTTGTTATGATCATAATATCACCATCTGATGTTTTTAGGCAAGAATCTCGCTGTCCCAGCTGGAATGTAACACCATTCACAATCATCTTCTTATACTGAATGCCTGGCGTTGTTTCAGTTGGGTCAATATGTCTCTGAGAAAGAATAATGTTACTTCCATCATAAGGTAGACGAATAGATCGAATTCTGTCTTTTTCCAGGTCTCGCTTCGCAACTTGCTCAAGCGGTTTACAAAAGGATCGAAGAGATTCTTTGATTGATTTCAATCGATTCTCAAAAGTAAATGCACTAAAACTGTCTAGTTCTCCATGTTCAGCACATTCTTTAGCCAAATGAAAAATAGAGTGTACATTATAAACAATGAATTTTTCTCCATATATTGCATCAGAATGAACGATAAATGTTCTTAGCAACTCATTAGCATAGTTATGCATTGTGCGAAATAAAACTGGACTGGCTAAGATATAAATAGCAGCATGAAGAAGGAGATAATGCTTGTAAATATTTGAATCTAATGGTCCAAAAAAGATAAAGATGCCATCATAAATACACATTCTTCGTAACTCAGTGCTTTTATAGAAATGTGCTTTTGAAAAATCTTGGCGCTTTCTATTAAAATCATTTGGGCAATACTTCAGACTAATTTTAAGCAGGTCAGAGATGGATGCAACGATATCTAAACTGAGTCTGAAATGACCTTTCCATTCAAGCCATGCCATAAGTAGCCTCTTGAATACTCCAGAATAAACAAGATGCATCGCATCCAAACGGAACTGTGATACCATTTTACTTTCCACAATAAGAAGAGGAGAATAACTTTGGTGATGAATTGGTTGATCTTGATTTTGAAAAGATTCATCAGTACGAAGTGGTTTATCAAGATCAGCAAAAGTCATTCTGTTGGCAATCCATTTGCCAACTACCGTGCATTTTTCACAACCACCATATCCATTATGTCCAATAATACATTTTATAAAAGCGCGTGCAGGGGCATCAAGAATATAATGGCGTACACTGAACTTAAAACGTGATCCATTCCATTCAAATCCATTCTTAAAGAAATCATTTAATTCAATAATCAAATTCTCTAAATAATCATAAACATTTTGAGGATCTTTGTGTCCAACATAAAGTCCAATGATAAATGGTTCATTTAAAGCTCCAACTAATTTACCTAACATTGGCCAAAATTTCAAGGTTGAACTATTTGAAACTGGAAGTCCATCCATATTAATATCAATTGTTATTTCACCATAGCGTAATAAATATTTGCCAACACCAAGTGCATTCAAATTCTGTTCGATTCCTTTATATCAAAATCGACCACCACTTTCAAAGTCAATAACAGGAATACTAGAGGGATATTCAGCAGAGTTTTATAACTCTTTGGACAACTGGGAAAAGCAGGATGCAGCCTATTCAAAAGGTTATCAAGCTTTTTCATAGATACATTTTCACTTTCCAAGGCCCATTCACTAAGAGATTCGATTACATATTGCTGTCTCTCTTCATCATTTTCAAAAATTAATAAATCATCATCACTCGAATTGAAATGTTCTGCTTCATTTGGATGACCTGTGGCTGGAGAATTTTCATTTTGAGCGATATCTAATTGAAATGCATCTGCTTCAATTGCTTGATTACCAAGATTTTCATTTTCAACTTGAACATTGTCTTCGATTAATGATCCATCTTTATCAGATAAAATAATGTATTGCTCCTCAGTAGTATCACTTGTTTCACTATCAGTTCGATTATCACCGTCACTAGATACAACATTTTGATATTCAATCAATGCCTTAATATTTTCCAATCTTCTGCGTTTGATTTCTTGACATATTCTATTTCTCTGTGCTTTACGCTTGAAAGATTGATGGAGCTTTCGAGCAACCTGATTCAATTAATGCCACAACAAAACATACATCAAGAATTGCAAATTATAAATTTTAAGTACAATAAATTTTTTTAAAAATATCAAATTATTCAATTATTCACTTGAGATTAACAAGAATATGAAATTAATTTCTGAATTACAATTAATAATTGTGTACACATTTGTGATGTGTAAGAAAGGTTGTGATGGAAAGAAAGGATAATGTAAAAAAAGATTATAACTTATTACAATTCTTATATTTCTGTTCTTACATATATTAGATTATTAGATACATGACAAGAATACAGTTTTTACTTTATTATGTGAATACATGCTTGCAGTTTATTTTGTATATTGTGTGTCGAAAAAGCTACATTTACTATATATTTAGTAGATAAGAAAAATAAAGCTTTTCATAACGGTCAAAAACAAATATTGTTTTTTAGAAATTAATGTTAGAAAATATATTATTTTTTAAAAATAATGAGTTTCAAATATATATATTCAATTATCTATATATATATGTGTGTGTATGTGTGTATGTCAGTATTCTAAATAAACTGTTTTTAAATATACAGCTTTTTTTCATTTACTCATATAATAAAACTGCATTTTTTTATGTAATCTTTTATCTAATATATGTAAGAAGAGAAATGTAAAAATAGATTCTTGTAACAGTCAAATCTAAATATCATATGTTAGAAAATATGTCTCGAAACATAATGAGCAATCATTGTTTCAAATAGCATTTAATAACAGTCAAACTCAAATATATTATTCTTAGAAATTAATGTTACAAAGTATGTCTTGAAACATAATGAACGATCACTATTTCAAATATATGCATTTAATTATGTTAGCATTGTAAAGAAAGTGCTTTTAAGGCTTCTGAGTAGTCGCCGCGGCCATATTGGAATGATGACGTCAGAAGCGAGAAATGACACGCTGAGAATTCTTGCGTGCCATTTTTAAATAAATAAATATTTTTAAAAAACAAGACTACAGATCGCTTTAGTATACTCGTAAAATTGTCCGAAAACTAAGCTTTTCCTTTGACAAGTAATAAATAACTGTAAAACGAGTGTCAAAGTAAGCCTAGTCATACGGGGAAACATGTAGTTTGACAGCTGTTGAAAGAAGTGGAAAATGTTCTTTTTACATAATACTTAACTTCCTAAGCTTAGTTTTCGGACAATTTTATAAGTTTCACAAATACGTTACACATCACAGCATTAGCATAAAGTGAATAATTACGAAATGGCACGCAAGAATAATTTGGGCTGCCAAAACGTCACTTTTCACGCCTCATAGTTCATCGATTTGCAACGTGAGGCGCTGCATAAAAATTCTGACAAATGGGTAACACGCTGGTAACTTGTAGCTAACACGTAACATATATATAGTATATATCTTTTATATATCTATTATATAGTGTAGTACTCTATTAGAAAAATACTTGAGCAAAGGAAGAGCGCAATGCTCAGCCATTTCCCAAAAAATTTGATTTTAATAATATTTAAATAATATATTTTCTTATATACAGCTCCGTTAGGTCGATTATTGAGAAGGCGACGTAGCTCGGGCATTAAAGCGGGTGACTACCACGCATCAGATCCGGGTTCAATTCTTGTCCCTGGCACTTTTTTTCTCATTCTTTTTTATACAATCTAGCAACGAATATTTATTCATGTAAAATAAAGTTAATTAAATTAAGTTTTTTTTAATTGCACTTTTGGAAGGCAATTTTCTTTTAATTTATTCAATTTTAATTTATTATTTTATACATTCTATGCGAACGCGAGACAAAGCGTCGCGTTCCTTAGTTACGCGTATCTGGAGACTCGTTGCTAACGCACGAGCAGTGAGTGGGGAACAATAAGCGTGAGTCACGAAATCGGGCCAAAATGTGCAAGTAAATCCCAGCACTGACTTATATGATAAGTCGTTGAACAGGGTTCTTATTCCTACCGCAGTATCTTTATTCCTATGTCGCCACCGTCAACTCGGAGTTTCACGGTGACTACTCAGGAGCCTTAAATATAAAATTTTTTGTTAGATAAATTACAAAAATTACAAAAATTCACATAAATTATTAAAATCACCTAGAATGAATTTGAAACCATTCAATAATATCTCTTACTTTATTTAATTTTAAGAAAAATGTTTTAGATTAGATACGATCTCTAGATAAAGCTAAATGTTGAGAAGCAATCAATATTTTACAATTTATATTTATAATTTTTCTATTATGTCATCTAATTATTTTTAAGAATATTATTTGATAAATGTTTACATTTGATCCATATTCTAGTATGCTAGAATTACAATCAATGTTAATTTATACATAAAATATTTAGATATGTGTAGTTAATATATTCCATATATATTTTTAGTTATTTAAGAAGAATGCATTTTACTTAATGTGCATAGATTTATTCATATTATTAATAACTGTAGCACTTTTGAAAATTTATATTTGTATCGTGCATTTTCTGTTGAAAGGTATTTATAATATATAAAAAAGATTATTCAACAACTCAATATCTTATTAGCATAAGTTTTATAATTGTACACAATTTTGGAATTAGCACTAATTGTAAACATAAGAAAGATAAGTTTCAGAAAAGACATGATATCTGCATGATTTTGTATATAAAACTGTTAAATTAAATATAGTAAATTTGAAAAACTTACCTCTTTGTTAGAATCCATCGATAATAAATTTGGGTTTTTCTCGAAAATTCCCTTGCTTTGTTTTAATATATTTCTATATTCTGTTTGATTATACAGGAATAACAATCTCCGCTTTGATGAAGATGATATTTATATGAATATCAATGTGATAATTAAAAAGCACTAGAAAAATACAATATTTTTTCAGAATAATTTTAAAATAC
The DNA here is from genome assembly GCF_030449975.1 of Polyergus mexicanus. Taxonomy (NCBI): domain Eukaryota; kingdom Metazoa; phylum Arthropoda; class Insecta; order Hymenoptera; family Formicidae; genus Polyergus; species Polyergus mexicanus. The sequence continues at coordinate 3,568,254 of NW_027223342.1, forward strand.
TTAATAATTAGCAAAAATAAAGCAACAAGACATACCGTATTATCACTTCGTTGGTCAGCTTCGTTCTTTTCATACTTGTAAGGTATTGAGGATATTCCGTCACAGGAATATCAACACGAGTATTGGCTTATCAATTACTAACGCCAGACCCCGGAAAATATGTATCAAGAAATAGAAGAAGAGCAGAAAAAAGGGGTAATGGGTACGAAAGCCAAACACGTGAATGATGCAATCACAATGTTCTTTATATTTAGTAAAATACTAATAACACAAATATAGATACTGGCTTCAATCGGGTAACTCGATAGAAATACTCTCCTTACAATTACGAACAGATAATGTATAACCGTGAGCGGGGAAAACAAAAAAGCGCGGCAAACAAAGAAACGTACTTGCAAACAACTTTCTCGTGTCGTCTCTTAGTTAACAATGCGCACTGTGCAAATGACGACTCATGAATTGGCGATGACGTAGTAGTCGCGGTGCGCGCAATTATGGTATGCGCGCAGTCGGTAATATAACTCCTGTCAGTGAGAAATATAGACGTCTAATAGATACCTAATAGACGTTTTTTCATTCGGTATTTCTCATTGTGATATTTAATTGTTATTTATTTTTAAATTGTTTTATATTATAATAAAAGTTGCAAATTTGCAGAAAAACGTTTCTACAATCAATAGAAATAAAATTTTCGATTAGTTGAAAAATGGTTTAACTGGATACTAATTTCAACCATAAACGACATGGCCGTCTAATAGCCGTTTTTCCGATCCGTCATTTCTCATTGGGTACATATATATATATATATATATATATATATATATATATATATATATATATATACATATCAGGGTTGGCAAAGTTACTTTATAAAAGTAACTCGTTACCGTTACCGTTATTTTTTCTAAAAAGTAACTCGTTACCGTTACTCGTTACTAATTTTAAAAAGTAACTCATTACCGTTACAGTTACTAAAAAGTAACGAGTCGTTACAATTTCCGTTACTTTTTTACAATACAAACTAATAAATTATTTTGCATAAGAAAAACTTTTAAAAAATTGTAAGCAAGATTTCATTCAAGGTTTATTACAAAATAAATGATTAAATTTTATGGAAATTCTTTATTAATTTTTAATAAAATTTGTTGCTCCATAGTATCATCATTTAAATGCCCTCTTTGTGGTGTTAATACAGAGCCACCGATGCTAAACATTCTTTCTACAGATGCACTGCTTGGTAGAGCTGTATTATATTTAATAAAAAGTTTTTTAAGTTTTGGATAGTCGTTTAACATTTCTATATTACAATTATTTGATTTTAAAAACCGTTGCAATTCTTCTTGTTCAGATTCATCTTGCACCGTTTTTTGCTCAAAAATGAAAAAATCATCGCGATCGTCAGATTTTCCAGCTTTTGAAGAATTTTCAGTTGATCGGATTCCCAATAAATCCTCCAAGTAATTTTCAGCACGTTTTCTTTTTTCTCCGGTTAATCAGTTTAACTTAAATTTTGGATGTAAACATGCTGCTATTATTATTTCTTCTGTTTCAAATATTGTACGAAATCTAAAATCAAATATAGTAAATTAAGCGACATTGTTTGTTTTATTGAAATTAATACTTTTGAATCAATAGTTTAAAATAAAATAATATTTTTCAATTAAATCCTTATTTAAAATTAAATAACATATGTATTAATCAAATTAATAAGTTACCTTTTATTTAAACCTTGCTGAATAGCTTCAACTAATGAATGGCAATCTATAAGGTCAGATTTATTGAGATTTTCTAATTTTCGTTGCAAGGTACTTAGAACTGGTAGTAAATGAGAGCTCTGCTTTTCCGAAAAGATAAAGCTCTCATTGGATATCGCGCGTCGCGTCATCGCACTGGTCTGCAAGAGCCATAAGTTGATCAATCACATTCAAGCATTTTTACAACATAATAAGAATGCTAATTGGTCGATTTGCTTACGGCTTTACGGTTAAGATAAAAATTTTATCACGCACAATAGCAAGAATAATATCTTAAATAAATCAAAAAATTTGAAAAAAGTAACGATAAAAGTAACTGTTAAATTCGTTACTCGTTACCGAAAAATGTAACGAAGTTACTTTTTCCGTTACAAATAAAATTTGTAACGCCATTACCGTTACAGTTACCGGAAAAAAGTAACTGTAACGGTAACGGCGTTACAAGTAACGCGTTACTTCCCAACCCTGATATATATATATGTATAAACGTATAATGCGCTGCAATGTTATTTTATTTTCATAATGTTATAATGTTCAATAAAGATACAAATTTGACATACATATATATATATATGTATGTCAAAGGGCTATTTTGACGACATTCAAAAAATAAATATTTTATTGCATACATAAGAGTACATTTACTTTCTAACGCATACATTACTTTTATTTTTAACATAAAATGTACTAGTACATATGTATAAGAAATAAATTACCAATTGGCTAGTACAACGACAGTACAAAACTATTTACAATAATATATCATACGATTAATATGACGACACTATTATTTTTTATGAAACGATTATTTTAACGACATTCTATATATCAACTATCATATCATCTATTTTAAAATACACAAGTAAATTTCAAACACAATAAACGAGTAAAAAAGAATTAATGAAAAAAATATAAAGAATTAACAACACAAAATTACTTTTGATGAAAACTATTTTTAAGTCGATTTTAATTTTAATTATTACAAAACTATACTATAAAAAACGACATCCGACAATTGGAAAGAGATAAACTCTGAACTAGTAAAGCCATTTCAGTTATAAAGGATGTTCAAAATTGAAACATTCAATGCCTAAATTTCAATCGGCGAACGTCGCCGTTAAATTAACACGATTGCCTCGAGAAATAAAAACACGAGCGAGAGTAAGCATCGTCGCGATCAGCCGATCGGCGCGTGATCGCTTGATCATAACAAAGAAAAAGGTGCGTGATCGCATTCCTTTTAGAATGAAAAACTGTGACAAACAGCTAGTTCTCGAAGGTTCGAAATCGGAAAAACTTGTTATTCACATCGGCAGAGCGCGAGTTTCAGCGGTCGGTCGATTTAGTCTTACGCTGACACCGATACGAGCTGGTCGATAGCAATCGATCATAGTTTCGAATATCATCATTTCTCGTATGATATTCTTTCGCATATTCGAGCTCGTGTCGCTTACTCAGTGGGAGTACTCGTCTCAAAATCGGTCCGAAGAGTTTGCCGCTTACGACGATTCGAGCTGATCGATAGCAATCGATCATAATTTCTCGTTTCATACTCTCTCGTATGATATTCTCTCGTGTCATATTCTCGCTCGTGTCGTTTCGCGCTACTTATTGTGAACTTCGCGCTGTTTTGTTTAATCTCGCTCGTGTCATATGCGATTTAGTCATTCTCGCTGGAAATTCTCAACCGACATTCTAGCAGACTATCGAGAATCGAACTCAGTGCGAAAGACACCTCAGTGTCTGTATTCCTACCTGTTATGTACTTATCGAGTTTGTGAGTGTTAAGCGTGTGGAGTCCGAGAGTCGACGCGCGTTCACCGTTCCGCGAATGTCCTCTGCCTCGCGCCAAGCAACATCCGGCGGCCGCGTGCAAGATATCCGTTCTCGCGAGAGCTTCTAGCAAGAAGCTCTACAAGATTTCCGATACGCGTTGAAGGCAGTCATGAACAGGACATTTTGAAGATATCCCTTGGAGTTGCGGAATACGTGCCGTCGCTCGCTCCGATTATTCTAAATAAACGAATAATCAAAACAATCCGCATTCAAATCGTTTCTCATTCTCCTTATCCTCCAGCGGATCTACGGATTCGCGTAACACACTGCTTCTCGCTCATCTCTGAGCGTTTCTAAAGATTCGGGCGACTTCGTCGAGGTCGACTCCCGAACAAAGGATAAACTTCATTATTGCTTCAACAAATATTGAATAATATAAGTTCATAGATAAATGTTGATCATTCCATTATAGATTACAAAATTGTATGTACAGAGACTTTAATATTGAACTCTAGTTTAAAAGATTTTTCGTGCTTTGTAATGGATTACTTATTTATGTGCAATAATATACATATATGAAAGAGAGATACACATATATAGTACATATAATAATATATAAAAACAACATGCTCTTTATAAAAGTGTGATATGTTAAAGCACTGTCTTCCATGATTTATTCAATAACTGAAAATCAATATACAAATGTCATTTCACTATTCTAATAAATCAACAATACAAAGTTATTATAATTTCAACTATTAGTGACAATTAATGAATTAGCATTCCACTACATATAACAAGATTCTATTAGCGGAGATTATAATATTAAAGTCCCGTTCGAAAAATTCTCGTGCTTTGTATTGGATTTCATCTTGGTATTTGACATACGCTAGATCTGTGCATGCTTTGCCAATTAATATTCATTTATTACTGTTGCCTGTTGAAATCAAAATAAACATATATAATATTAATAGACAGCAAGACATTAAGATTTTCTTCTTTGTAAAGGAATCATACTTATATATGCAATTATTATCATCATGATTTTGTTTTTCTTTAAATTCAATTTAGTCTCTTCTTTTAAATTCAATAAGTAAAAACATACAAAACTTAAACATACTTTTTCATAATGTAGTTACAAAATTATCTCAATAGTATTCACTCCATAGACAAATTTATTATTTCTAATGTACAAATTTCACTATAAATAAAAAAGATCAAATATATAAGCAATATACAAATGTCATTTCAATCTTCTAATACTATCACCAATACAAAGTTCTTATTATTTCAATTATCAATATAAATGAGTGTTGATTACTCCACTACAGGTCACAAGATTCTATTAGCGGAGATCATAATATTGAACTCTCGCTTAAAAGATTTTCATGCTTTGTAATGGATTCCTTTTTAACATTTGGTGCACGCTGGATCTGTGTGTGGTTTGCAAATTAATATCCATTATAGTTACCTGCTAAAATCAAAATAAATGATAAGATATGATATTAATACATACGAATTTAAACATTTTCCTTTGTATAATAATCTTACCTGTATAATTGTTATTACCAAAATTCAATCCTTTTTCAATTTAGTAGAAACCACACAATATTTATATTATTATTTCATAATGTAGTTGCACAATCCCAGTATCGCTGATGTACTTCATTATTGCTTCAATAGATATTGCAAGTTGATGAATAAGCGTTGATCATTCCATTACAGATCACAAGATTCTAGCGGAGACTATAATATTGAACTCTCGCTTAAAAGATTCTCGTGCTTTGTAATAGATTGCTTCTTGATATTCAATGCAAGCTGGATCTATGTGTGGTTTGCAAATTATTTTATACATTATTGTTGTCTGCTAAAATCAAAATAAACATGATGTAATATTAATAGATATGACTTTAAATCATTTTCCTTTGTATAACAATCTTACTCATATAACTGTCATCATCACAATTCAGTCTTTTTTTCAATTTAATAGAAAACACAATACTTAAAAATATTATGTAAATTATGAAAATAATAAAATTACTCACTTTTAATTATAATGTGCCTTGTTGCAAAATTTTTAGAATTTGTTGTACATTCCTATAATACCTAAACACTTTCACGAACAAAATGTTTATTCAATGACACTTCAGTAAGATTAGAAAATCTAAAAAGCTTACAGATATATATTTTAAAAAACTATCAAAATGATAACTAAATATAAATATAATAATAGAAAGAAACACGCGAGGTTAAAATAACTGTCATGTACCTTGTTGCAACATTTAAGAATTTGTTGTACATTCTTATGGTACCCAAACACTTTCACGCAAAAAATGCTTATTCAATGACACTTCAGTAAGATCAGAAAATCTAAAAAACTTACAAATATATATTTTGAAACTATAAATGCGATCACACAAAATATAAATATAGAGAGAAACACGCGAGGTTAAGATAACTATCATGTATGCAGTAGGTAATATAGGCTACGCTACGGTTGGAAAAAAACTACAGATGTTCCGAAACACTGCATTAATCAATTATGAAGTGAGGAAATTTTATAATTTTTTAATCTCATTGACCAACCCCCAAAATATTATTCAGCATCTATATCGACTAATCTCTTATCGACTGCAGTCATAGAAAAAAGCATTATTAGGATATTTTTATTATTTATATACAGATTTATTTTTTGCATAAATTAAAATACGTTATTCAGAAAGAGCACCGGCGATAATAGATAACTTCGGTTTAAAACACGGCAACCGCTAATTAAGAAACCAATGTTGTTCAATGACTGACAAACGCGAATACCAAATCAAATTTTTTAATTAATTTCAAGCAAAATAAATGTATTTTTACTTGGAATTAATTTAAAAATTTAATATTGTATTTGCGTTTGTAACAAGTGTGTGACAAATAAAATTTTTATTACATGTCTTGTGAGGTGCAAATAATAATATATTTGTTTTTATATAAACAAATTTTTTTTATTAATACACTTGACGTATATATATTATTATATTATTTATTTAGTTCTTTACAATATAAAGCAAGAATAAATAATATTTATAATATTATATATATTATTTATTTAGTTCTTTACAATATAAAGCAATAAGAATATATATACAATTTTGTTATGTGTTTCACACCTTATTGAAACTTAGGGCAAGAAGAGGGTTGTAATTTTGGTATTAGAATAAATATTTTTATATTTATATTATATATACACTCTCTGAAATATATATTTATATTATATATATTTATATATATCTCTGAAATATATATTTATATTATATATATTTATATATATAATATAAATATATATTTCTGAGAGTGTATATATAATATAAATATAAAAATATTTATTCTAATACCAAAATTACAACCCTCTTCTTGCCCTAAGTTTCAATAAGGTGTGAAACACATAACAAAATTGTATATATATTCTTGCTTTATATTGTAAAGAACTAAATAAATAATATATATAATATTATAAATATATATATATATATATATATATATATATATATATATATATATATATATATATAAGAACTAAATAAACAGAATATAAAATATATGACAACATATAAATATATTTATATAAACATTCTGTATTATATATATAAGTATATCTATATACCTACTACATTTATAGGTATTTTAAATGAAAACAAAATTTACTTTTTTTTTGTGGGAAAACTTAAATCAAAAAACGAAATTTAAAGAAAAAGCAAAATTGTCTTTGGTTAGATATGGTCTTTTAAAATGATAAACATTAATTATAATTTAATCGTGATAAAATAGGTAAGGCCTGTTCTACAATAAATCGTATGTCGTTAGTCGTTAGCAAATTGACCAATAACAGTCGATTATTCCGAGAATATTCGATTGTAATTGATCAATTTGCTTACGACTAACGACATACGGGTTATTGTAGAACGGGTGTAAGAGCCTAAGCACGGTAAGTAGTACGCAAGAAAAATTTTTTTACGAACAAATATGCGATAAATTGCTTATGGAAGGATATTCGCAACAATTTTAAAATCTCTAACTTATATTAAATTAAAATTGAAAAGTATGTTCGACACATTATTAAAAGTGTATCTGTCATTTAAAATCTTTTTTATATTTTACTCTGTCTCTCTCTGTCTCTCTCTGTCTCTGTCTCTGTCTCTGTCTCTCTCTCTCTCTCTCTCTCTCTCTCCCTCTCGCTCCTCTTTATTTTCTATACAACACTATACAAACTCAAACTGTATACAAAACTCTAAATAACTCTATATATTAACTTTTTTTCTTGCACTTACCGCGGTTAGGCTCTTACCTGTCATATCCCGTCTAAATTGTTATTACGCAAAACCTGTTTCATAATATATCTAATTGTTATTACACAAAATTTATTTTAAATACTAATTGTTTTCCTTATTTTGTTCCTGTATTTCTCTTTCTTCCCTGTGTTCCTATATTCCTCTTTCTTCTCTCTGCTTCCTCTGCTTGGCGAAACGTAGCCAGTCCGCCACTATATGTTATCAAATTCGGCTTCTGTTAAAGAAGAGTGCTGTAGAGTGATGTCTCCTGAAAAGAAAAATATATAGTTAGTTAAACAAAAGAAATTTTGGATGATAGATACATTTTTAATAATATGTAAAACGTACTTCTCATAATTTTGATGAAATATAAGTCGGAGATTTTAAAATTGTTGCGAATACCCTTCCATGAGCAATTCATCGCACATTTGTTCGTAATATTTTGGAAACAGCACAATGAATGTTATCTCTGGGATTATTTCCCCCAACTTTCAAGAGAAACTCTCTCTGTAAAAAGAAAAATAAGCAATGCTTAAAACTTTATACAATTAACAAATTAATGTAAAACTTACAAATTGTGTAACTGCTTCATCCGTGTCATGCAGTAAAGCCTCAAAATCTTTTATAGCTTGAACCGTGGATAATGGTAAAATTTCGGCAATCAAGCTGTCATTGCCTTTTGTTGCAAGAGGAGCGCGGTTCCTCATAACATCTTCCATTCGGTTTACCAATTGTTTTATGTCCCTTAAGATTAAATTGGATGTAGCTTGTGTGCGTGTTATTTGTTCTTGTTTATGTATTATTTCTTGCTGTGTATGGTATCACTTGATTGAAGTATTCTGCAATGTACAATGTATTTCTTATTATATATGTTTTTATATTACTATTTAACTAAAAGCCATCATACGCATGTATTAATACATACTTTTTATATTGGAATCTGATATTTCATGAACTATTTCTTGCAGTTTTTGCTCTTCATGTTCTTCAGCTAATGAAACATAATCTACAAAAAAGAAATATTAGACATATTACATATATAAATATTATAACTAATTTTTATTGATTAACTAAATTTTGTTGAGCATCGATATATAAGCGGACGGACGCCAGCTGTAGAAAGAGAGGTACTATATAAGAGGCTTTTATCTAGCACCTTTTTGGTCATTTTTTCCCCCTCCAATCTGGATGATCAATAAGATGCTAGTTAAAAGCCTCCTATGTAGTACCTCTCTTTCTATAACTGGCGCGCGGCTTCTTATTCCATGTTCAGTCCATTCTCCTTCATATACCTCCAAATATTATGGGTATATTACTAATCTGATGTATTTCCTCAGGTTTTGTACAAGAAATTTTCTTTTTCTTTGGAAATGTATACAATATGTAATAAAAATCAAAATATCATAGATTATAATAATACCACATACTATACATACCACAAGAAGGTTGTGAAAATGGTATTTTGCGTACTGTGTCAATCACATTTTTGACTTCATTGTTAGAAAAATTATTCAAGGTTAAATTATCCGGACATGGTGAGAAAGCAGATATAATTTTATTCGTACTGCTTGCTTTCTCTTTCCCTGTAAAAAATATAATTTTTTTATCATTTTTTGCTTATATAGCTCTTTAAAAATTAAAATCTTCTATCTTTGTTTTACATAATCTTCTGTACAAAAACAAGACAATTGTTAATCTGTAGAAATTGTTTAATTTTACTAAACATTTCTTAAATATTGTATTAAGGGCTATTCGATGATGCGTCGCGAAGAACTTCGTTGCCAATTGCAAAACGTTTACGATTCAATTAGTATCAAATTAGCTCGATAGTTATTGGATTACAAATGCTTTGCAACTGGCGACGAGACATTTGCTATACATTGTGGAATGGCTCTTAATCTTTAGGAAATATTTGATATGTTATTTATAATAGCTACAAATATTTTAAGATGTTTAGTAAAATCCTGCTTTTCTATCAAACTCTGAATTCGTTATAGCCTTATAGTCTTATGGCTTCAGCACATAGGACGCGGAAACGCTTGCCGCGCGGCAAAAAGCAACGCGGTAGTCAATTAATTTGCTGCTTTTCTGTAAAAGCGAAAGAATGATTGGCTATCGCGTCGCTTCTTGTCGCGCGGCAAGCGTATCCGCGTCCTGTTTGCTGGAGCTATTACAATATATTATATTACTATCATATATTCTCCCCAAACTGTGTTTTGATATCTTTGTTAAATCCCAAGATAATCTGATAGTTTTAAAATTGAGACTCTGTATCAAATATGATAAAACATGCTGTTTTAATACGTACTCTTAGTTTTATATGGTCGATGTACATAATGGTCACTTTCTTCTTCTTCACTGTCATACCGATTGTACAAGGTATGCTGCCTTTTGCCACGTCCCAATTTGTCTTCGGTGTTTGGTAGTTGGAGTCAATTGCACTTTTCCTTGCAGATTCCAAAAATGCTATAATAAAAAAATAGATATACTTATGTTAAGTTGCACGTGCATTAATAATAATAATAATAATAGTAATAATAATAATAATAATAATAATAATAATAATAATAATAATAATAATAAAGCATTATAATTAATATTTTCTGCTTTAACTTACATGATTTAATAATATAATATAATATAATCATAACATATACATATAAGATATAAATACATAAGTACTTACTACAATGTTTTATGACATCAACTTTCTTACTTATTCCAAGTTTCTAAATTCGGACTTGCGTAGTTTGCGATTAGAGATACAGCATTTGCTGTCCGTGGTGGCCACAAGCACATCTTTTGTTGATTGTCATCTAGTATAAGCCACGATGTTGGTATTTCTGAATAAGAATTATCTATGACAAACTTGACAACGGAATATTTTTTTCCTGCAATTTCACTATAATCCATTTTTTTCTATAAAAGAAAACAGTATATATGTGTTAATTTCTCCACAAATTCAAACATGTTTGTACATCTAATCACATTAATTATATCTTATCGACATTGGAAAAACATTGGTAAAAAAAATTGATTGCTTTAATGCAAAATTGTAATATCACTTTTGATATTATGTAATATAAAAGTTTTCTTTTTGCATTAATAAATAAGAAAGAAAAATTTTTGTTAAGAAATAATTCTTTTATATGTTAATGATTATCGATCAATCAAAATTATAATTTTATGCATAAGATTTAAGTACATAAAGTATTGCAAAATTAAAAAATTAAATATTAATACAACATATTTGTAAATATTAGACTCACCTTACAAATATTTGTTAAATTTCATTTGAATATTTGCGCTTTTCTAAATATACAAGTTAAAAAATATTTTCACTAAGACAAAGGAATACATTTGAATGACATTCATATTATATTATTCAAAATACATTTTTGATTCTCTGCTAAAGTACGGAAAATTAAATAAAAATATTTAATTATTAACTGTGAAGACAGCATCTAATTATTAGTATGTAGAAGCGGTATTGTTATATAATAATCAGCCTGTATTTCAATATTAAACATTTTTGTTTTATTGCATTGAGTGGAACCGTTATAATTTCTGAAGCAGTTGTGCTTGAAATGACAAATATACCAAGTTTTTCAGAAGCATATGGCACAATAAAAAAAGATTTCGGATTTAAAAAACGTTTTGCGCGGAAAAATAATATATCTTCTTCTTCAATTACATCCAAAATAAAAACTACAGAATTATCGTCAAGCAAAGCACATTTATCATTCTCAGTTATTGCAATTTTAAAGTTTTCATATTGAAAATATGAAATTTTTACTTTATTTATATATATAACAACCGGATAATTTACGATCGGGTATTGTATAATTGGTTGTTGTAATTCTTCAAATATGCGATTTGATAATTCTTCTAAAGGTTTTCCACATTGATGCAATTTCTTTTTAATCTTTTGCATATTATTTTCGTATTTAAAGCAACTGAAATTATCAAGACAACCAAAGTTTTTTACATCATTAACAATATGAAGAAGGTTATGAATATTATGTGATAGATATTGTTCACCGTAAATAGTACCGTAATTGGATACAAAATATAATAATAAAGAATGTGCATAAGCAAGAAATGTGTCATTTGTACATATTTGTGGATTTGCCATTATTCTAATCGCAACACTAAGAGAAAGAAAATGATTATACCAAATCGGAGGAATGGTTGAGTGCAAAATTACTATACCAGTATACAATAAAAATTGACGCAATTCCGTAGCTTTCCATTTATCAATATCAACTAAAGTTCTAGGCTTTCTAGAAAATTCATATGGAATGTTTTGTTTAATATTCATTAAATATTGTGAAATTGAATCAATACTTTCTGTACTCAACCTGTTTTGTTTATTTCCTTTAATCCATAATTGCAACAACCGTTTCATAACACCCAAGCAAACAAGGTGCATACAGTCGAGCGGAATTTGTGAAACCATTCCGATGGAAAGCTTTTCCAATACAGAATTGCCTGTGTGATGTTCAATTTGAATTCGATTCTTAAACGAGTCATCTGTACGTAAAATGTTATTAATTTCAGGAAAAATTACTCTATTATGTACGAAGTTGCCTTCTTGTATACATTTGGAACACGAAAAATATCCTGTGTGACCTTTTGTGTACGTTATAAATGATTTAGCTGGAGCATCGCAAAGTATTGCGTTAATATTCACTTTATATTTCTTGTTATCAACAATTATGCCATTTTCAGAAAGAAACAGAAATTTGTTAACAAAACTGCTAAGAAAATCATTCGCATCGCTCGGCTTACACATACCATGATATATACCAATTACGAATGGCAATGTACGAATAGCGATATTTTCAATAGATGCCATGATAGGCCAGAATTGGCTACTAGAACTTTTCGAAATTGGTAAGCCGTCTACATTTATATTAATTTTAATTTCATTTGTCTCAATAAATTGGGAGTAAATTTTTATAGATCGTTCCAGAACAGAAGTAAGGCCAAAATGTGCATAACGACCATTACCCATATGTTTTATGTTTACGGATGCATTACCATTACGTGGTGTATTAACTAAAACTCTAACATCACTAGGCAATTCAGTATGACCGTGCTTTCTTAATATTCTCAATAATTCATTAGCAATATTGTGAGGAACATTACGTTCTATAATTAATTTCTGTAAGTCTTCCTGTAAGCTTAGCTCATTGTTGTACTTATTATTATCTGTCAATGCAGGTATATTATTTTCCTTATCAAAAGTACATATATCATTGTTTTCAACCTGAAAATCTATTGATAATTCCTCCGATTGGTCTGTATCGTCGAATAATGTACTATTCGTGCAAAAATTTTCTGAATTTGTATTAATATTAGCCGCTTCTTCTATTACATTAGATGCTAAATTTGATAAAATGGAATATGAAGTAGAACTTGGACTATGTAATAAAATCGAATCTTCTACGTAAATCTCGATTAATAATCTGATTCCTTCGTCTTTGTGTTAAATATCTAATATCTTTAGGCATGATAAATAAAGTTATACCTAAACAAATATTGTAAAAATTATACGCGCGTTATACACCTCAATATCTAATCTGAAAAGAACCTTAAAATAAAAATATATTTTAATTAAAAAAAATATATATATATATATATGTATAATATTCCTCTCTCTCTCTCTCTCTCTCTCTCTCTATATATATATATATATATATATATATATATATATATATATATAAGTCTATACAAGTAATGTGTGCAATTGTGTTCAAATATGCAATAACGACAGACACGTGTCTATGTTATACTGTTATCTATACGCTTAGATACGCTTAGATATGCGTGCGAGGCAATAGAGCAGTAGAAATACACGATGTTGTCCGATTTCATCATATTGAACACAATTCTCTTTCAAATATGCATAAAACATGCAGAAATATTATCGGTAACAGCGGAACTAAAATTATTGATATTATCGATAATTTCGGTCGGTGTTATCGATAATTTTAGTTACGCTTAGATGAGAGCGCTAACCCGTCGGAGTTCGGCCGTCATTTTAGGATCCCCTTAAGTCATTAACGATTAGATATTCTGGATCAACTTCAAAATTAGAAAAATAATCAATTTATAATATATTAATTTTTAAAGACAGAAAAAATGATATTACTATACACACACACACACACGCGCGCGCGCGCGCGCGCACACACACACACGTGGGCGTGTGTGCGCGCGCGTGCGGGTGTATGTGTGTGTCCAAAAATTAAAAAATTAGATAATATCTATTAAGTAATATAAATCACAAGTTTAAAAATTTATAATATAAATATCTATTACCTGAGGTTTGCATAATACCTATTATTTCGATTTTATCACCTTTATTTATTTCGAGTTTAAGAAAGTCATCATAAGAAAAATTTATTATATGAACTTCTAATTTATAAATGCCATCTGTTATTGGCCCGCAACCGATAAATTTATTCAATTTATTATTATGTGTTTCACAGTAAAATTTGTTTTGACAAACTCTTCCAATACTACAAAATATATAATAAAGCTTTTAAAATAAAAGTCACTGAAAGACTTTTCAATTTAAAAATAGAAAAACTTTTTAATTTTATAAATAGAAAAAATATTTTGAATAAAAAAGAATTGTTTAATTTAAAAGAAAACAAAAAAAATAAAAAGTATAAATTACTATATATCCTGCTATGATTATCTTCTAATTATCTAATTCTAATTAAAAAATAAATTTAAATAAAACGGTTTTTCATCAACAAATATATAGAAAATGTATTTAATATGGATAGAAATATCATCATTAACATGACTATAAAGATATCTATATAAATATATATTTAGTATACATAAGAGAACTTACTAACGCGACCGGATGTATTTAATATTTCACGTAATTTTGTTAATATAGGTTTATCATTTAATGTGCAAATTGGTTCGAATTTACCCAAGTTTGTAACAACAGTGTTGTTACGAATTAATAATTCGTATGAAACATTCCCGTTGTTAAAATTTGCAATTTTTGGTGTTCTGGCTTGAACACCATCTAAATGTATAATCTATACATATGTATCTTATATTAAATATTTTTGATACATTACATATATATATGCGTTAGTTTTTAAGGAATATATATTAAAGATAAACTAAATAAGATATTATTAATAAGATATAAAATATTATTATAAGATATTATAAGATATTATTATAAGATATTATAAGATATTATTATAAGATATTATAAGATATTATTTATTTTATTCTTTTATTATTATATATTTATAGAATTATAAAGAAAAAAGATAAGGGCACTTACACGATTCGATATATATTATCGAATCATGTAAGTTCTACATGATCGATGTCTTCGTTCCATACAACCACTTGAACTCTTTTTCCATTATTATTATTCAAGTAGAATTTAAAAAACTTATATTGTTGTTTATTTCCGACTAGGCGTGGAGACTCAATACCATCAACATAGCCGATTATTTCACTATATATTGTAATATAGAATAAATAAAAATAATATAGAATTAATAAAAATAATTTTTTTTCATAATTATATATAAAACATTCGATAGTTAAGACACTCTAAATAATAAAAAGAAATTGATATAAGAAAGGAGACAGGTTTATAAAAATAATTATACAAGATGGTTTAAAAATATGTAAACGATCAAATATTTCTCATAAACAATACATTTTACAAAAAAAAAGGTTTCAGGTAAAAGTTGTATGAGCAAATTATAATTTTTTTTAATAAGGTCCTTCGCGAGCTTAATATTTCAATAAGAACACATTGATAATATAATAGATACTTAAAATAACAATGATTATTAACTCTTTAAAATTTTGGGAAATATTTTAATTTGTTCGCGCGTGAATTAATATATTAAAATATATTTTACTTTATTTAAAGATTTTATTGTTAGATAAGATTTAT
This sequence comes from Polyergus mexicanus, assembly GCF_030449975.1. Lineage (NCBI taxonomy): Eukaryota > Metazoa > Arthropoda > Insecta > Hymenoptera > Formicidae > Polyergus > Polyergus mexicanus. The sequence goes on from NW_027223342.1 coordinate 3,584,051, forward strand.
ATAGGTATATTTTCAGTAATAAAAGTTTACGATTAATTCAAGGTAATTTCCAATTTATCAAAAAAATAATTTACGAGACTTAATTTTTAGTTAGTTAATGTTAAAAGTTTAAGAAGAGATTGTAAATATGTATATATGTTAATTACGTAACATCCTTGCCAAATTAAAAATTTGGTTTAGAAAAAACATTTATAGAAAACATGAGAAAAATTTATTAAAAAAATGAAAATAACCGTAATGCTCTGCCCTAAAAAATCGTTAAGACATAGATCTAAATTTTTTCGAAATTGTACATTAGTATTAATAATTATATTAATAATTAATTTTATTGTATATTATCACTTCAATCAAACCCATATTTTTGTTGATAAATAAAATTATAATTATTAATTTTTTGCTTTTAATAAAAATGAATTTGACATTTACTTACACAGTTGAATCGTAAATTTATATATTATCCAACACATCATTAGGAGTTAATAAGCTTTCTGCATTGTTTTGCAAATCTTCCTATTCTTTCTTTTCAAACACATCATTAGAGATTAATAAATTTTCTGCATTCTCTTGCAAATCTTTATTTTCTTTATTTTTCATGTTTCTTCGCGTAGTTTTCCACTTCTCACTTTTCAATTTCGTACCGTTGAATACAACAAATTCAAAATAATAAACATTTGTAATTTCGTTAAGTTTATGTTTAAATTGCAAAATTCAAGAGACAAAAAGTTTGATCAATATTTGTTACTCTGAATGTAGTCAAATATATTCAATAAATATATTCGATTATTTATGAATGTAACGGAGATCAAAAAGAATCAGAACAAGAAATATATATATATATATATATATTGCGACGACTTTTCTACCGTCTCGCGGCTGAGCGATAAACGCGGCCGCCGACTCGTTCTCTCCGTTGCGCGGGTGTAAATTGCGTCGACGAACAGGAGCTAATTCGCCGAAGGGGAGAAGCGGAATGGTCGTTGACAAAAACGGAAAACGGAGAAAAAGGGGTCCACGCGCCAGGTGGGAACGGGATGTTAGGAGTTCCGCGCGTACCGTGACGAGATCCGAGAGATAATCGCGAGAATCGAACTTGGGCGCCAGATACGATCTTTCACGTATCAATTCACGAAACACGCGAGATAAACGCGATGTAAACGCAAAAGCAAGTTGTCGGAATTCGCCACGGGCTGGCTAGCTCGCCTAACGGTAGAGGGGCAGGGCGAGTGTTGATCGAACGCGATAATTTATGCAAGAGGCGACAATTACGGAAACGGCAAACACAACTGAAAAGAAACTCGCCAATTAAACAAAGAGGTTAACAGATTTATTATAATAGCGGGAGCCGCAGCTCCTCGAGAATAGTAATGATAAACCACGCGGATATACGGCTGCAGTAAAAGAAACGCGGCTGCGAGACTGGGTGTTAAACGCGGGGCGCGAAACCCCGTAAGGCGTACGCCGAGACCAACCCGTTAGGTCAGCCGGAATGTCCGCTCGGCTTGAATTACGCCTCGCACTGCGAAGAAATTGAATAGTACGTTCTTCTATAATTCGGGTGCAAGACCGCATCAATTCTCGATATTGCCTCGCCAACGGCGATATTATCGCCCGCTATTACCGCGAAATTATTACGACGCAACTTAAGATTAACGTGCACTTAATACAACGCAGACATGCTTCGATTTCGGACGGACATCTTACGCAGAATCGAATGCTCGGCACACACACGCACGCAATTCATGCAAGAATCGCGAGGGAATTCTCACCAAAACGCGCTCACAATTTCGAGACGCGGTGCTTTACAGCCGACATGATACGTCGAATTTACGCGATTCACACTCTCACGTAACCCGTATAATAATCGCGAACGACAGATGCATCGGGCGTGTACGCACAGTTTCGACGCGAAGATTCACAAACGAGAGACAAAAAGAATATAACAAATTGACGCGAAACACACTCACACTCAGACGACCGACATACAGTACCAACGAGTCTTAACCGCTAGACGTGCGAGACCCAACGCAAATATAATCTACGGAATCCGAATCTCCAGAGAGACGACACACGGTTTCTTAAAAACGCGAGGTAATGTCTCGATCCGCGGAAACCGATACTTTCGAGGCTCCGGGGCCCGAATCGCTTGACGACGTGGCCGTGACGCGAAAATCTACACTAAAGAATCGGGCTTAGCCCGTACACCAAAGTACGAATTCACGGCGACGACGACAGAACGAAACGATTCCGGGCGCAATCGCGAGTGGCGAATATGGCGGAGGGTAACCTCACCGGTACTCTTCCTCCCGTCGGGACGGTCAGGGGTCGACGAAGTCCTCTCGTGCTCACAATTCTTCGCCGTCGATCGCCGGGATCCTCTCCGCTCGTTCACGCAGCAACGATCTCGCAATTGTTCTCGCCACAAACGGTCCTCTCGATTACGCTGTTGCTCGCACGCAAGCTCACGCCAGTCTCTTCCTGGATCGTCGCGATCCAGAATCGATACCTGTGGGCCGGCTGGGGCTGCGCACACGGGGTGCGTATTATCGCGACCAATCACGCGTTATCACGCGTTGTAGCCGGCGGGCGGCGCGCTCACGGTCGTAACGGGGATGCGCGCGCCCCCGGTATTACGAATAATAATTCGCTGGGGCCCGTTCCGCGGGGCCGTCGCGAGGTCTAAGGCGAACGGCTTGGCCGGAAACATCGCTACCACCTTTCTTTCCGTCTCTTCCGGGGCCGCGTCACGCCATCGGGTGCAGGATTGTAGTCCCGCCGCGGGGGCCGTATCCGCACGGGCCTGAGCCCTTGCGCGAGGATTTTCTCGCTGTCCTGTGCGTCGCGCATCACGTGTGCGGGTCCGGATCCCGTCGTGACGTAGCTAGCTTGGCCGTTAGATAATTTGGATTTCCAAATTGCTGGCTCCTTGCCCCTCTAAGATCTTCCTTGATTGGCGATCGTAGTTTCCGTGACGTTTCAGCGACTCTCCGCTCCTTCGCCGATGAGGCTCCCAAATGAATTATTTATACGACAAAAAAGCATAAACTAAATTAATATTAAGCTCGAAATCTCAATTAATGACGCCTCTCTGGAGGTAACGGTACGGTTCTCGCAATGATTCGACTGGCGCGGCCTTTTAATCCGCGCTTTTCGATCGGAGAGGGACTCGGCGGACGCGCGCGAGACGGCAACGTCACACCCCCCACTCCCCAGAGAAACCGTACCGGCGTCGATCACCCTCCGCCGCCACTATTCCGATTTTCCCAACTCTCAAGCCGGGCGTCGGAGAGCAATCGGAACCTCCAGAGCAAAGGCCAAAACACAAAGCGAACAATTCACAATCTACACACTCGAGACAATAAGACCAACGCGACAACTCTCTGACGACATTGAACGCCGATTCTCGTCTCTCTGCAGCCGGGACATCAACTGCACTCGCCGGATCGTCGGTGGTTATCGTTCGCAGACGTTCGCAAACGTTCGCCCTGACGGGGAAAAATGGGGCGCGTAGGAAATATTACGATAACATTGCCACAAGCAAACCGGGCCCTTTTATTTCTTTCGCCCAAACGCCGTACATAACGGGGTACGCAAACAAACTTTTCACAGCGTAATTGAGTCGCTAACTTATAATGAAAGGAAACTAATAATCTCGGCCTCAAGTGCCGGGTCGAACGGGATATCGGCTACCCTTGCTATCCGAAGAAAAAAAACATTTTTTTTTCTTTTTTTTTTTTTCTCTTCTTTAGTGGCAGCGCTAACTCTCAATATACAACCTACGGATTGGATTAGACAATGTAGGGTTTCAAGTCCTTAACATGAATTTTTCCTATTACGCTATCCTCCTGGTCCGCAATCTCGTACACAACAGGTGACAAGACCTTCGCGATCCTAAACGGTCCATGGAACTTCGTGGCGAGTTTCGCTGAGATGGCATGCGCTGCGGATGACAATACATGCTGTCGCTTCAATACCTGATCGCCGACGACAAAACGCCTATCGCGCCTACGCAAATTATAATATCGTGCCTGTCTTTGATGAGCGGCCTCTAGATTTTCTACCACCCAGTCTCGCAACGCTTGGATTCGCTCCATTCGCTCCTTCCATTTCGCGGTCGCCGCTTCCTCGATTTCAATCTCGGGCTCCGGCCCCTCCCGCCGGGAGCTTACTGACGGCGGTTCCCTACCAAAATTTAAAAAGGCGGGCGTAGCCTGCAAGGACGTATGATACGCAGTGTTGTACGCGAATCGAAATTCCGACAAATGTAAATCCCAATCTCGATGATCTTGCTCGATAAACGCCGTAATCATTGTTTTTAATATGCGGTTCACTCGCTCTACGGGATTCGCTTGAGGGTGATACGGCGGTATTGTTACGTGCGCGATACCATGCTCTTCCGCGAAAGCTTTTAATTCTCGATTGATAAATTCTGTCCCGTTATCGGTCAACATTACGCGAGGTGCTCCCCATCGATTAATAATTAAATCGTCTATAGCTTCTCGGATCTTTCTACCATTGGCCTTTCGGAGCGGGCAACATTCGACCCATTTCGTAAATAGATCCTGCAAAACCAAAAGGTACGCGAATCCACTCCGAGAGACGGGAAAAGGGCCCATAATATCCGCGGCTACCACTGTCCACGGTGTTTCGACCTTTCTCCGCCCCATTAAGCCAGCGGGCACGTTCTGTTCGACTTTAGTTCGTTGGCAAGTATCGCAACGACGGGTATAATTCGCGACTTCCCTAAACATACGCGGCCAATAATATTGTTTCGCAACGCGCTGATACGTTTTCTCGGTGCCTAAATGACCCGCCTGAGGGGTATCATGGCTCGCTCGAATGACGTCAAGGCGCGAATTTTTCGGAAGCACACGCTTCCATTGCTCCAAATCGTCTCCTATCTGTGATATAACCGGATTCGGTTTCCGGAAATACAGCTGATCGTTCTCGATTCTCCATCCCGGATATTTTCGTGGCTCATTTTCGACATTTCGCACGCGTGTATCGTACCATTCGTCGCCCGTAATCGCGACGGCACACAGTTCCTCGGCGGACTCATAAATTCGCGATAACGCATCGGGAACATGGTGTAGCGCTCCTTTGCGGTGTTCAATTACGTAATCGTATTCCAATAACTCGAGAGCCCATCTCGCCAACCGACCTGTCGGATTTTTTAAATTATGCAACCATCTCAAACAGCTATGGTCGGTAATGACTCGAAACTTATAGCCTTCTAAATAGGGTCTGAATTTTCGAATCGCCCATACTACCGCTAAACATTCCTGTTCGGTCGTAGAATATTTCTTTTCCGCCTCCGACAATGCGCGGCTTGCAAATGCGATAACGTGTTCAACGCCTTCGGATTCTTGAGTTAATACGGCGCCTAAACCGACCGAACTCGCGTCTGTTTGAAGGACGAACGGTAACTCGAATTTTGGACACGACAACGTAGGTGGCGAGGTAATGCACGATTTTACCGCCTCGAATGCCAATTTTTGGTCATCCCCCCACTCCCAAGAGTAGTTCTTCCGGAGGAGACGCGTTAACGGTTCTAATTTCGTTGCACATTGTGGTATGAATCTCCGGTACCATGACGCCATGCCGATAAAACGTCGTAATTGCTTAATATTCTTCGGCGGCGGGTACTCAACAATCGGCTCGGTTTTATCGGGATCGACCTTCAACCCCTCCCGTTGTACCAAGAATCCGAGATACTTAACCTGAGATCGACAGAATTTGCTCTTTTCGGGATTAATAGTTAGACCGGCTTCTTTTATTCTATCCAACACGCGCTTCAACCAAACGAGATGCTCTTCAAACGTTCGAGTCACGATAACAATATCGTCTAAATAAGCAAAGGCATGCGGTTCCATTTCGGGTCCTATCAAGCGGTCAAGCAAACGTTGAAAAGTCGCCGGTGCTCCTGTGAGACCAAACGGCATTCTCGTGAAATGAAATAACCCTTTGCCCGGTACCGTAAACGCGGTTAGCTCGCGACTATTATTTTCTAACGGAACTTGGAAGTAGGCTTGACTGAGGTCGATAGTCGAAATGTATCGGGCAGCTCGCAATTTATCTAGGATCGCGTTCATGTAAGGCAGTGGATACGCGTCCTTTTTCGACACACTATTCAATCTTCGAAAATCGAGACAAAAACGATACGTGCCATTCGATTTCTTAACCATCACGACCGGGCTAGACCATTCGCTTTTCGACGGCTCTATTATTCCCGCTTCTAACATTTTGTCTACTTCCGCGTAAATTGCTTCTTGAATTTTTGGCGACACCGGGTAGTAACGCTGTTTAATAGGCGCGTGGTTTCCGACATCTATCCGGTGTTGCGTTAAATCTGTCACGCCGGGCTTGTTCGGATCCCCCACGATTTCCGATTCGAGAAAATTTTTCAACCGACGCTCTTCCGTAGCCGATATCTCCACTAATCCGCAACAGATAGGCGAATTTCTACACGAGTTACGAGTTCGCGGCCGTCCGCGCTTATTCGCGATTTTCGGCAAATGCGTTCGGTTATCCGCCGTAGGCGGCCGATTCGGCCCCAGCAAGATTCCTTCCGTCTTCACGGCGGCTCTTCTTGCCGGCGCGCCCTCGCTTTGCGAGGCATTTACGCGGAGCGACGGATCCCCCCGTCCCGCATCGAACTCGTATTCCATCATCGGGTTTTCCGAAAAATACCACCTCTTTGTCGCGAAATTTACGCCAATTCCAAATACCGACAGGAAATCTACTCCGATTATACACGGTAACGCCAAGGTTGGTAACGCATAGACTTTTAATGATTTTACCCGATGACGGAGCGTAATGGGAATTTCGACCTCCCCCTTTATTCGAGTGGTTTGACCCGTAGCCGTTGTTACGCGTTTGCCGTCCGAACTTCTAAACCGTAACTCTAATTCTTTCACCAATTCGACCGTGGATGGTCCGAGAAACGTACGACTCGATCCTGAATCCAATAACGCAAGGACTTCCTTCCCTAATATTCCGACACGTAAAAACAATAACGACGATTCATCACGACAACCAAATGCACTATACGAAAATTCACACTTATTTGACACGACACGAATAGGGGGTTTGCTTAAAATAGGAGTCGGGTTTCCCCCGCGAATCGACTCCTCTACCCGTTTCCCGTACAGTCGGGGCACGTGCGTAAGGTTACTTCGGCGCGACCGCAGCGATAACAATGCCTTCGCGGCGCGGCCTCACAATCTCGCGATAGATGACCAATGTCATCACAATTCCAACATTTTGCTGTAGAGACGCGCGACGGTCGGGTTCCCTTTGGCGTGGATCGTGTCGATGACGAACTCGAAGCCGTTGATCCCGTTTCCGACGTCGAAGTGTTCGCGGCGCGGTCCCTTCGTCGCTTCTCTTTTCGCGATCCGGCCCCCGAATCTGTGGAGCTAGCGGAGGTATTCAGCGCGGCGATTGTATCGTGCCGATTCGCGTGACGACCAGCATTTCGCGGAGATCGATACGCTAAATCGGGAAATAATGATTTTTCGGGTGTCGGCGGCGCTCGATAGCGGTGCGCTAATTGGTGGCTGCCTTCCACGCGAGTCGCCACGTCCTCCAACGCGTCGAGATCCTCCACCTCGTCCCGGCGCATGGCGATTTGCAAGCGCGGCAACAAATTGCGGAACGCGTAGCTAACTTGCTCGGCGTCGCTCCAGGGTGGTGCCAACCGATCGAACATTGCCCGTAGACATGTGATATAATCCGCCACGGATTCTTGTTCCCCCTGAGTTCGCCTTATTACCTCGTCGCGAAGAGCGAATTGGAAATCGGGGTCCCCGAAGCGCGTACGCCACGCGGATTTAAAAGTCGCCCACGTAGTTAAGCGGTTGCGCTTACCGCGGAACCAATGTAGCGCGATACCGGACAAAAAGAATGGCAAACAGCGGAGAATGTCCTCATCCGCGACCGGCACTAAATCGCGACCTTCCTCAATTCGCATTAAAAACGTCTCGGCATCTTCCCCTCGAGTTCCCGAAAATTTCAAATTCCATTTCCGCATGACATTATACGCAGTCATCGCGGAATTTTCCGGTGTCCCGCGCGACGATTGGTGTCCGGCCGAACGCGGAGTACGAGGAGATTGCGACGATTCCCGCGACCCTCGATCCGCCATGGGGCTATCCGGACGAACCGGCTCCTCCGGAGGGAGCTCCAGATGGTCGTGATTCGACATTTCGTCTTCTCCTTCCGCGAAAGATAATCGAATTCCGGTACGGTCACCCCGCACGCGACGCAATAATCGAGCGGTTAAAATCGAATAACTTCCTTCGGTTGGAAGTCTCCGCCTAGTTAATTCGTCGATAAGTTGTTCGTGATTTAATACGAAAACCCACTCGTCCTCGGGATCTACACGACTCATACGGTCTTCTCGACTTTCCTATTCCAAACGTAAACACACGCGACCTTTACACAACGAAAATAACACAGCGAATACCCCAAAAGGACAAAAACGATATCTCGAACAAAGGAACGATAATATTACACGAAGATATGAGAGCCTTGTTTTCCAACCTCTCGCAACGGTTAATTTCGAATTTATATTCGCGACGAAATTTATCAACTATTCCCCAATAAATATTTCATGGTACTTTCGAAGACCGAAATATTTTATGTTATTTTCGTGGGCCAAACATATAAAATACGAACGATGAAATACCTTTCACGATCGGGAATTTCTTTTATTCAGGGAAAAAGAAAATTCCTTCCAGACCGTTCCTCGCGAAGCCTAATCTTAACCGAAGTTTCCCCAAAGCCAAGCGCCTCCTGCGCTCCTTCAAAATAGTCAACGTGGCCCCACGTTGGGCGCCAAATTTTTGCGACGACTTTTCTACCGTCTCGCGGCTGAGCGATAAACGCGGCCGCCGACTCGTTCTCTCCGTTGCGCGGGTGTAAATTGCGTCGACGAACAGGAGCTAATTCGCCGAAGGGGAGAAGCGGAATGGTCGTTGACAAAAACGGAAAACGGAGAAAAAGGGGTCCACGCGCCAGGTGGGAACGGGATGTTAGGAGTTCCGCGCGTACCGTGACGAGATCCGAGAGATAATCGCGAGAATCGAACTTGGGCGCCAGATACGATCTTTCACGTATCAATTCACGAAACACGCGAGATAAACGCGATGTAAACGCAAAAGCAAGTTGTCGGAATTCGCCACGGGCTGGCTAGCTCGCCTAACGGTAGAGGGGCAGGGCGAGTGTTGATCGAACGCGATAATTTATGCAAGAGGCGACAATTACGGAAACGGCAAACACAACTGAAAAGAAACTCGCCAATTAAACAAAGAGGTTAACAGATTTATTATAATAGCGGGAGCCGCAGCTCCTCGAGAATAGTAATGATAAACCACGCGGATATACGGCTGCAGTAAAAGAAACGCGGCTGCGAGACTGGGTGTTAAACGCGGGGCGCGAAACCCCGTAAGGCGTACGCCGAGACCAACCCGTTAGGTCAGCCGGAATGTCCGCTCGGCTTGAATTACGCCTCGCACTGCGAAGAAATTGAATAGTACGTTCTTCTATAATTCGGGTGCAAAACCGCATCAATTCTCGATATTGCCTCGCCAACGGCGATATTATCGCCCGCTATTACCGCGAAATTATTACGACGCAACTTAAGATTAACGTGCACTTAATACAACGCAGACATGCTTCGATTTCGGACGGACATCTTACGCAGAATCGAATGCTCGGCACACACACGCACGCAATTCATGCAAGAATCGCGAGGGAATTCTCACCAAAACGCGCTCACAATTTCGAGACGCGGTGCTTTACAGCCGACATGATACGTCGAATTTACGCGATTCACACTCTCACGTAACCCGTATAATAATCGCGAACGACAGATGCATCGGGCGTGTACGCACAGTTTCGACGCGAAGATTCACAAACGAGAGACAAAAAGAATATAACAAATTGACGCGAAACACACTCACACTCAGACGACCGACATACAGTACCAACGAGTCTTAACCGCTAGACGTGCGAGACCCAACGCAAATATAATCTACGGAATCCGAATCTCCAGAGAGACGACACACGGTTTCTTAAAAACGCGAGGTAATGTCTCGATCCGCGGAAACCGATACTTTCGAGGCTCCGGGGCCCGAATCGCTTGACGACGTGGCCGTGACGCGAAAATCTACACTAAAGAATCGGGCTTAGCCCGTACACCAAAGTACGAATTCACGGCGACGACGACAGAACGAAACGATTCCAAGCGCAATCGCGAGTGGCGAATATGGCGGAGGGTAACCTCACCGGTACTCTTCCTCCCGTCGGGACGGTCAGGGGTCGACGAAGTCCTCTCGTGCTCACAATTCTTCGCCGTCGATCGCCGGGATCCTCTCCGCTCGTTCACGCAGCAACGATCTCGCAATTGTTCTCGCCACAAACGGTCCTCTCGATTACGCTGTTGCTCGCACGCAAGCTCACGCCAGTCTCTTCCTGGATCGTCGCGATCCAGAATCGATACCTGTGGGCCGGCCGGGGCTGCGCACACGGGGTGCGTATTATCGCGACCAATCACGCGTTATCACGCGTTGTAGCCGGCGGGCGGCGCGCTCACGGTCGTAACGGGGATGCGCGCGCCCCCGGTATTACGAATAATAATTCGCTGGGGCCCGTTCCGCGGGGCCGTCGCGAGGTCTAAGGCGAACGGCTTGGCCGGAAACATCGCTACCACCTTTCTTTCCGTCTCTTCCGGGGCCGCGTCACGCCATCGGGTGCAGGATTGTAGTCCCGCCGCGGGGGCCGTATCCGCACGGGCCTGAGCCCTTGCGCGAGGATTTTCTCGCTGTCCTGTGCGTCGCGCATCACGTGTGCGGGTCCGGATCCCGTCGTGACGTAGCTAGCTTGGCCGTTAGATAATTTGGATTTCCAAATTGCTGGCTCCTTGCCCCTCTAAGATCTTCCTTGATTGGCGATCGTAGTTTCCGTGACGTTTCAGCGACTCTCCGCTCCTTCGCCGATGAGGCTCCCAAATGAATTATTTATACGACAAAAAAGCATAAACTAAATTAATATTAAGCTCGAAATCTCAATTAATGACGCCTCTCTGGAGGTAACGGTACGGTTCTCGCAATGATTCGACTGGCGCGGCCTTTTAATCCGCGCTTTTCGATCGGAGAGGGACTCGGCGGACGCGCGCGAGACGGCAACGTCACAATATATATATATATATATATATATCTTTCTTGTTCTGATCCCTTTTTATATATATATATCTATATCTACATATATATATCTATATATATATATATATATATATATATATATAAGAGAGAGAGAGAGAGAGAGAGAGGGTGTATGCATATATAAATATGAATATTATGTGTGTGTGTGTGTATGTGTATGTATATATTCTACATAATATATCTGTACACGTATACACGTATACACATATGCACGTATATACGTATGTATGTAGATATGTACCTAATGTACCTAATGTACCTATGTACGCATGTACATACGTATGTATGTATATATGCATATATGTATGTACGTATGCATATGTATATGTGTGTGTGTATTTGCGTGTGTGTGCGTGCGTGCGTGTCTGTTATTTATTAAGGAAAAAAGCGCGCGCGTAGCGCGCGTCTGTGTTGTTCTAGTATGTATATATATATATATATATATATATATATATATATATATAATGAGTGTGTGAGCGAAGCTATATATTACAACGTGCCGTAATCGAAGGTTGTTTTCCTCCCTCTTTCTTAAATGCTCTTCTATTACATCACTATCCGCGATACATTTGAACAATCGCAAGAATTATATTCTTGTTAGATGACAAAACATAATCTAGCACGAATGTATTTAACAATTATCGATTATATAAATTATAAAATATGAGTCGCACTTTAAGTATTACAAGATGACATTTTTGCACCACAGATCTAGGAGACAGAAAAATGTGATTTAGATATCATTGCATTTACATTATTTCGTTCGTTATCGAAATATCGAATAGATAAAATAATTTCAATTTTTTTCCAACGGCAACACGTGCTCCGATTTGTACTGTATCCCGTATACGCTGTATGGACGTCTTCGACCAGAATCCATGTCCATTTACCCGCAATACCACCCTCGACGAGCATGCATTGTACCCGTTCGTATTCTGTGTTTGTACCCTTTTAGTGAATACGCCATTTTATCCGCGCTCATGTGTGCAGAAGCCCACACGTGAACACCTACACGATCACGTGTATTTGTTCGCGGATCGAGAAGGGAAGAAAGGGGTGCACGACAATGCTAATCAGTGTTCAGGGCGGAACGTGGCAATTGGCGGTTGGCGCAGCGGGGTGAGATGAGGGAGTGATTCGGGTCGAAAGGACGTGCTTGCTCGTATACCTCTTTCCTACCTCCGGCTTTATTTTTCTCCGTTTCGCCGCGACACTGTCTTTGTCTTCTGGCGAGTTTCCTCCTGGGAAACTAAAGGGGAAATGCGGAAATGTGCCGTAACCCTTAACTTCATTATTCCAGAATGCTTTAATTTCAGTCGCGTCGCGTCGCGAAAAGGAAGAAGGAAACAAGAGATATCGAGAATAATATTACATCCGAAATACGGACAATGTATAGTAATAATTATATAAAAAATATGTATATTGAAATCCCAAGACATAATTGCAATAGAAATTCTAACTGAGAAAATAAAAGTAATTAATTTTGAAATTTTGAAAATAAAAATAATTAATTTTAACCATATCGCGATTATCTATAAAACGAATGATAATAATGCGTATAAATAAAACGATCAAACAAACTCTCTCGTTTACGAAAGAGTAAATATATATCCTTAAAACGACGGTATCTTATAAAATGTATAACGCTTATCCATGGAGCTTGAATTCGATGGAGCTTTTCGCCCGTCCGTAAAACTGTCAGATCGTTCAAATATTTATGTGAACGAAACTCCTTGAGCTGCATCATAAATAAGATTGAATTGCGTCTGCTACTGCTTTTGCATTAAGTGTGTACTCTCATCATAACAATAAATACAATCATAATAAAAACTGTAAAAAGTTTTAGTAATTATAATAATAATATTACGAACTATGAAACAGAGTTCGTTCAGTAAAAAAACATTTTCCAAGTAATGATTCTGTCGCTGCAGGAACTAGCTACATAAGGCTGTAAGTGGCAAAGACTTGATAGACTAGCTATATAGTTTGCGAGAATAACACGAGTTACCCGCGCTCGGCTAAGAGGCAATATACGTAATAACGAAGCGATGCATTCTTTATTGACGCTCGTCACGATTATCTTGTTTACACGTAGAGATTGAGAGAAAATATTGGGCAGTAGATTGCGTACTTTATCCACTTAATGGCAATCGTATAGCTTGCACAATCCCGGTACTGTAATAACTACCTCGTATTGATTTCTTTAAAGTGCACGCTCGAGCAATACAAACGTCACCTCGTTCAGTTGTTGCAAAATTGATCTCATAAATTGAATAATTACATGGATCGTGATGTGATCACTTGCCATCGCAAATCTCGAGAGTTTACTCGATATCTGCGTAACAACGTACGAGGAAATTATATATGGGACCTTCGCCTTTATGATGCATGCCCATTCCCTTCGTGCTCAAAACGAAATGATTATATTATGCTTGGCGCGTATAGTGCATCCTAATCGCGCAAGTAATTTGCATTAACGAATCGAGGAGGTATGTATTACCCAAATATTGTAAATTGAATGTAGCGACGATTGAAATCTGCATTAATTGTACTCTAAAGTTACGCCGATGGGGAATTAAGGCTGAAATATTCCGGAATATTTGCACGTCTTGTTTTACTGTTTACTCGCTTCACTTTACGATCCCCTTTGCACGTTTCTCATCGCGAGAACGAGCCGTATGCTTCATTGTTATCACCGTTTTCGTTTGCTCTTCGCGTTGTATTTGTTCCATATTAGCGCATTACATTTCATACTTAATCGAGATGCTTGCCGCTAATATATACAGCGATATATAATCGCGTAAAAGAGCATCAATAATGCTAGATAAATAATAAATCTGTTCAATGTTCTTCTGTAAGCTAATTCTATTATTAGAGAGACTCTGGCAATACAATTGATATGAAATATTTTTACATCAAAGTCCTATCTCGCGAGAATACCGTAAAAAATATTATCATCAATATCATACCGATTTTTGTTCAACTCAATGCAAACATTATATTGTATACAGAAATGCCTTCAGGCATTCGTAACGCATATTATGTGGCGACGATTTAAAAGAAAGCAGCCTTACATATTTACCGTCGGTATATATTTGAATATATATATATATATATATATATATATATATATATATATATATATATAGTAACCGTATATTTCTTTTAAAATTATTTAATTAATAATTATTTATTCGGCGGGCGGTTCTCCGATGCCCACGGTACACCTTTGGCGCGTATTTCGACTATCGATCTCGCGATCCACAAAAATTCCCGGAATCGCAAAATAAACCAAGTTGGGCGCCAGGTACGGCAGGCCGCACCATTCACGATAAACGCAACACCAAAAGATAATCGCGCGACCGATAATTAACGCGACGGCAAAATTCCGCGGCTATTCAGTATACCCGAAATGGTAGAGGGGGGGTTCGGGGAAGACGGGAGAAATCTTGAGAGTTGAGAACACGGGAGCCAAAATAAGCATTCGGTCGATTAAAACAAAGATAACGATAATATATTTAAAACGAAAGAAACAAGAGTATAGAGCAGTTCGTATAAATAATAGCCTTGGATGACAGTAATTATTTTACAGGCGAATAAGATATATTATTTCCGCGGAGATCGGCACGACCGTGCGCAACAGTATCAAATTACCGGGCGTCTTACGCGCTTTAACTCGACTTTTCGGCCGCGAGGATTTCCACCGTACCAGACTTAATTAGGCCGCGACAGCTAAAGAAATCTCTCGAATACGCCGGTAACTACTTTACGCACGCTCGTGAATCCGCTTCGATATAATAGAAAATACTAGGTTGCACGACTCAAATCGGTCCGTTGGTCCGGCTCGCGGTAAGCCGATATACGTCTCAATAACAATGACGGTGACCTTTCCGTTGAAATACCGAATATCTAACTCGCATGACTCGCGGAAACTAATAGCGGGCTCACAGACACCCGATAGATTTATTGTACGAAGTTTTAGGATTTCGCTTTCTCCTGACTCTAATTTCTTACAATACTCACAGAACACGCGCTAGCAATACACAGAAACAATACGGAAACTATCGATAACGACTGTGGTGTACGAGTCGCGCGGCGCAATACTTTGCGCGCGTCGGAATATCGATCGCGTGAACGCAAAAATCCCGATAATTCACAACATATTATACAGACAAACGCGAAAATAACACTAATGACTGTCGGCGGCGGCGAAGTGAATAGAGAGAGCCTATTTTACCTAATTCGAATGAGCGACATGTGCCCGTCGGCCGTGCGACTTAATCTACCAAAAATATTCACCAAGTTAATCCACCAAAACGCGTGGCTCGACAACTATTAAGGGCGCGACTCATCCGAATTAATTACCTACAATTATTCGGCAACAAAATCGGTCGACGATGCTCGTCCCACTGGCAGGAATGTCTCGGCCTTTCCTTTGCGATCTCGTGCTCGCTCGTACGCTCTGGGCGACCTGCGTCCTTCCTAACGGCTCGCCGAACAGTGCCGAGCGAGAGTCCTGCAGGAGACACGTCGGTGCGATAAATCGCTATCGCGCCACTTGTGGCGCTTTCGCGTTACGCAGAGCCGTCCTGCGGTCCTCGCGATCCTTGTTGTCATCACAGCCATGTTGATGGGTTCCTCGCCCCGAAATTTCCTAAATCGGTTGTTGTTTGACTGACAGATGCGGAATTTCGGCAGCGTCCGAGCGGTTCTCTTTCCTATTTCGAAAAATAGGTCCATGGTCAAGAATCCTCCCGTCGCTCCGTCCTTGGGACTCCCTCGCTTCGCGCGGGTGGAGTGGCCGCCCCTTCGGCTGGTTCCTTCCGGTCCTTCGCTTCTGTTCCTGTCATAGTGATATTAAATTATCGGTAGCGAGGTATATTGGCCACCATGAATGTAGTTAATATTGAAAGACTACGACCTGATGTCTCCTGTGTCCTGGACTCCCGCTCTTGGCCGTCGCTCTTCTCTCTTCCTCTCCTTCCACCGGATGGGATCCCGCCGCCCGACCTCGTGCCGACAACCAATTCGCGGGCTCATCTCGAGCTTACATTTTCGATTTTTCTAACCGAAAGTCAGATCCCGCTGATCTGACCATCGGGCCGTTCTCTCCCTAAATTAGGAAGACGCAGGCCCCCGAAAAACCGCCCCCGATCGGGCCATTCGGCCCTTGTGACGGACGTCCCAAAAACGTCACAATATATATATATATATATATATATATATATACATATATATATGCATATAGATGATTACCATTGACGCTAGGTAGCCCCCACAAAAGGCATCATGGATCGTAGAAACGTCATGCATTCCGTTTGGCCGACTTACTGCTCCCAAAGGCTCGTTTCGCACATGTGGTGCATAGCGACCCTTTGGTCTCTAACCGTCTTCTGCTTGATGTATTCCCGAGGGAATCGATTAATACGCGCGGTTGCGGATGCAACGAGCCGCTTCCAAGACCACGCATACCGTAATGGTCAAACGACAGTATTTTCATGCCCTTTAAGCCTGAGCGCTTCTATTATTCGCAGACGTGAAATTAAATAGAGGAACGCATTATATGCGATTTGCATTATGCTCATAATCTGATTATGTTAAATTCCTTTTATAGCGTACAATAATATTGCAATAATTAATTTACGAAGTAATCTATTTTAAAGTTATCAATTTGAAATAATTGTACGTATATCCTTTGATAAATGACATAAATCATTAAAACCATTAATGTGTTCTGCAATGTAATGAGTAACTAGATACTGAGTATACCGTGGATAAACCGCGCATAATTAATTGGGATAATTACAGCCATAGTTACGGAGATACTGATTCATCTCTAATCAGGGTTGGGAAGTAACGCGTTACTTGTGACCGTTATGACTCGTTACCGTTACAGTTACTTTTTTTCGGTAACGATCGTCACTTTTTTCCGTTTGTAACGGTAACGGTAACGTCGTTACATTTTTACAGTAACGGTAACGAATTAGCCGTTACCCATACAGCACAGAACATTGCAATTACATTGCAGTAATATTACAATCTTGCAAGTTGCAATGTAATATTGTTGAGACATTATTGGAACATATAACTGTAATATTTTATGAGAATGTGTTATAGCAACATTTCAAAAACATTACAAAAAACAGTTTTCAGTAATCGCTAGTTCGTTTGTTTACTGCTATGCGGCGCGCGTTGCGTTATCTATCCTGCATTTAAGTTTCAGTCACGATGATTACATAAAGCTTGCAAAGAGCGGCTAATAAGATTAAAGATATAACTATTTTTATCAATTTAATTTATCCGATAAAATCCCAACACAGGGAATTTAGATATTAAACTGATTGTTCAGTAATCGGATACATAAATATCTAAAACAGTTAAAATTATTCGTTAATTGTCTACTTAAGATGTAAAATAGAGTTTAATATCTATATAAGTAAAATTTTAACTTTTATGAATAAAATTATTTAATCATTACTATTTTCTTAAACTTGTAAATTATTTATAAAATAGCGATGTTAACTAGATAACAGGAAATTGTTAAATAGTTTCCATTCCTATATAAAACCAAAAATTTGATAATAATTTTTTAATATGTACACGATATTTCAGATTTTAATAAATAAACTTCGAGAATATATAAAGACATCTAAGAGAGAAAAAACTCGTAATTGCGTAAATTCACAATCTTTTTTTTTATTTCTCTTGGATGTCTTTATATATTTTCAAAATTTATCTATCAAATTTAAAGCGTTCTGCATATTTGTAGCAACGCATTTCAATATTACAAATACATTGCACCGTAACATTACTGTAATATTACATTGTAATATTTCTAAGGGCGGGCATTTCAACGTTGCCGCAGACTTGCAGTAACATTGCAGAAATATTTCGCAATTTCCATGCAATATTACAATGTTTCAATGCAAGGTCTATGCAACGTTTCTGCAATCTTTCGGTGCTGTATGGGTACTTTTATCCTTATTTTTAGGTTCTTTATTATCTTATATCTATTCAATAGATGTATTTTTTGAAAAATATTTTGTAGCCTTCTATCATAGGCTGTATTCTGATGCCAGTACTGAAAATCTATAGTAAGGTAATATTGGTAATATTCAGACTTTACAATACTGATAGCGAATATTGGAATACACTCTTAATAATATCAATATTTCTCTTATCAATATTTAAAAACAATGTTTGATAAAAATTTTCGACAAAATTGAAATTTGTAAATTACAATTTAAATTCCTATAAAGATAAGTATATTAAAAAGTAAAGATATTAACATAAAAAATTAAAATCATTAAATAAGTTTAAAATAAAAAACGCTTGTGCTATATAGAGACTAATTTAGAATTTTTAATTGTAACATAGATTATTACATTTAATATTGATTATTAAATAATTTTATAATCTAATAGCTTATTTTAGCATTACAAAAAACAAAAACATAACGAAAAGATAACGAATCGTTACTTTTCAAGTAACGGTACCGGTAACGCGTTACTTTTTAAAATCAGTAACGAGTAACGGTAACGAGTTACTTTTTACAAAAAATAACGGTAATGGTAACGCGTTACTTTTATAGAGTAACGTTCCCAACTCTGTCTCTAATCAAAAGAGTAAGTCTCCCTATATTCTACTTTGCGGACATCGCAACAGTACAAGGCAACCGTGTCCCATGTGCAATAGGAGTTATTACGTTGCTTCTGTCGTGCAATTGCAACTTCGAAGACGTCAGCTCCAACTGACGTCTGCTCCAACTTCTAACTCGAAAAATGTACGTAGAAAAGGACATACTCTGTTTCTTACCCCTTGCGTTCTCTCTCGCTCGCATGGAGCATAGCGCTTTCGTTCGTCATGCTACGTACGAGCGAGAGAGAACGCAAGGGACACGAAACAGAATATGCCCTTTTTTACGTGCACCTCGGCTCCCACTCCTCAACATTCGGTCTAGATATACTATGTCTAGAGTCTAGAATGAGGCTTGATGCACACGGGTGACGTTCTCGAACGCAGCCGATCAACGTTTATTTATTGTGCTAACGCGATACGCTTTCATTCTCTTCATAAATTGTTCCTGAAAAGATAAATGTACTCTTGCAAAGTGAACGGATGCATTTAACGAGTGAATGCGTTTTTGGACGTAATTTTATGCCTTTTTTGTGTTTTGCAACATTCTTGCAATCAGCATAAATTATTATATAGCAAAATTCATGATCTTCGGCGTATGTTGTTTCAAAGTAATATTGTTGCATTGTGTTAATAACGAAAATTAAATGTGGATGATAAATGGCGTACGCATTGCATAAATAATAGAAAAAAATCAAACTATCGATTAAGAGTCTGTCTATTAGGAATTTGATCGGTTCAAACGTTACTGATAATGAGATCCAATAATTTAAAGTACACTCAATTAAGTATAAAGTATACTCAACTAGTGAACCGCGTATAGATGTATAATCTGTCTGTATTACGCTTGACATGGCGCAAAACGACAATGTCCCTTGATGAAACAAAAAATTTTTTATTAAATGAAAGATGTTATATTTACATTAATGTATTTCAATATTACATTATATTATATATTTAATATAACATATTAAATATTACATATTTTAATAATAATTTAATATGCAAAATTACAATCTTTTGCGACATGGATATCTTCTGTCCTTGCGAGATTGAAGGAACATTCGCATTAGTAAGATATATGGTATTTCTGCTATTAAAGATAATACGTAAGCACAAACGTAACTAATCATCAAGTATCCTATAAACATAGGAATCTAAAAATTGATAATAAATGTTAAAAAGTCTTCTGTTAGTATCGAAATTTTAGAGATAATCTTCACTTACCAGAGGCAGTAATTCCAAATGAACGGATGTTTCACTAAAGAAATGAATCGATTGTATAATGAAGGGATTTACGAGATAAGCACAATAAGTAAGTTTGCTGAAAGGGATAAAGACTTTCAACGATAATAACCGATTAACAATACCTGTAACATAATAAAATAATTTGTATATATATATATATATATATGTATGATGATAAAAATAACATTTTTTAAAATTATAGAATTATTTTTATGCGTTATGCCATTAAAAAAAACTATAAATTAAAAATAAATTAAATGAGAGATGCAAGAAATAATATTACACAATATTATTATTATATTAATTATAATATTACAATTTATTTGCGTAGATTTATGTGTAAATGTGTAATAAGATTTATAATATTTTATGAAATATACTAACCACCATGCTTAGTAAAACACGCTATTACAATCCATGCTATACCTATGGCCCAGAGTGTTCTACTTAACGCAACATAAACAGCAACATACAGAATAGATACGTTTCGTTCATAAAAGCCTAATAATACGAAAATAATACACGCGCTACCAAGACACCGACATAAAATTACAATTTTCTGAAAGTAAATTGTACACAAATTGTAAAAATTCACAAATATTTAATTAAAATATAAATATATTAATATATATAAAGTAATATATAAATAATTAAATAAAATCATCTATTCATGTATTTTGTAACTATTTTTATAATTGTTTAATAATTGCTTATTTTTCACATTAAAGAGTCATATGATAATCAAATTATACTTTACTTTTCTCAAGACCAATTTTTTATTTAGTCTTCTTACAATGTAACCAGTAATTATGCCAATAATATGGTCCTATTCTGATCCATGGGGGATAGTACAAAACACTAAAAAGTCTATATTGTTCGTCAAATCTGCAATAAGACAATATTTAAGTAATCTTATAATTAGCAAAATGTTTTTATTACTTACGTCGGAATATATTTGTAAATATATGAAATATAACCGGTAAGTACAATAGAGCCTATTAAAAGTGCACCCAATACGACAACAGTCATGTAGAAGTACCTAAAATTAGCAATTTATATTTATTTAAATATATACTTAATATATTGTGCTGATTATAATATCCTTGATACATCAACTTACACAGTTGACAAAATCAATAGCACAGTAGCAATTATAAAATATTGCATGTCATTGGCTAAATACCAACTCCAAATCATGCACTATAAGAAAATAGAAAATTTAAAATAAAATTTTAATATTTTTTAAGCAATATTAAATTAATTATAACTATTTAAAATATATTTATATACCATCGAATCGAGATCGAACAGATTATTTATGTATACAAAATTTCTCCACCAATATTTCGTACAAATTTCGTGCAATCTAAAATTTGGATAAAATTGTGAATTCTTGTCGTACCAAGCCGAATTTAATTGTAGTATTCCTATCATCATCATGTACGCAGGTGTCAACCTTAATATAAATTGTTTTGAGATATAAATATATATACAATATATAAAAAGAGATAATATTATTATCTTAAATTTTATTTCTAAATTGTTTTTATATGCATTGTTCTTATTTATAGCCTGTATAAATAAAGATAATCAGCGAGAAAAACGTACCGAATAAATCTTTTTATTATATGAATAAAGAATTCATTTAATTTTGCTTTGTAATTAATCGATGTGGTTTTATCTTTACCTATCTTATCCTTCAAATATAAATAGGCTACTAAAAATCCGCTTGTAAACAAGAAAGTATCTGTCGATATGATTATGTTACATAATACTTGAATGAAGAAATCCGAAAAGATTCTCCGTAAGAATGTTTTATTGTCTATATATACAAAATAATCTCTGTTATATATAGAAAACAAGATGTATATATGTATTAATTCTATAAGTCTTTTTCGAATTACTCACCGATATAATTCAACATGAAGAATATTGTATGAACAAAAATTATCCAATTCATAGTCAGAAATTTTAAACCGTGAATAGTAGGTATTGCGTTAGCATCCAATTTTGTGCTGAATATTATTTTTGTATTTGTGTACACAGAAAAACATATTAGTATTTTTGCAATTCTATTTTCTCGATGTGAAGATAAAGATGTTATTTCCATTTCCTCGGACATGTTCTCCACATCTATATCGCAAGATAGAATTTTCAGTAATATATTTATATAAAAATCAACATATGCTTTAATTACATAAGAAAACTTGAAGAAAGAAGCATTATTTAAATTTAAAAAAATATATGCATATACAAGATGACTATTAATATATAAATCTATATATAAATTTTTGCTGATCTTTATTAAAATATTTCCTTATTAAATTATTCGACTTGAAAATACACTAATTTTAAATAGTCAAATATCATTTTAATGTACAATGCATAAGCGTGATTTTTCAAATACGAGTATAATACATAATCAAAATTACGAATAATTTAAATACGATACTTACTAGTTGTAATATTAGTTTTATCTCTTGCAAGTAAATATTTTTGATGCACGAATATATCGTACATTGTGCCAATTATCATTATAAAAAAAGTAAGCGCTAAAACACTACAATTATAAAATAAATACAAAATATATCTCTCTATTATTTCAAAATTTTGAAAACTATACAAAAATTTGCTTGTTATTATTCACTATTCAAAAAACAAAGAATAAAAAACAGTATTTTAAACACTAAAAATTAGGATATTTTCGAGCCGTTTAAATCCGCGAAAAATCATCGTAAGAAAAAAATTAAAAAGCATTTTGAAACTTAAAATTTTAACTTTAACGCGCTCTCAACAGTTTTCTCAGATTTTTATATTTTTCTTGTTCTGTGCTTTAAAAACGAATACATTGTTTTGTTCTTAAAATTACGTAGTTAATACTTTGCAGCTCGATAAAAAAATTTTTCTCGAAAAATTTATTTCAAGTTTCATAAACTATAATATTTTATCTACAAAATGCTATTTTTTAATAATATATTTGACCGAGTTACTTGATTTTGAAACCTGTATTTTTTAGAATTAATGTCGATACTCGGCGATATCAGATTAAAATTAAAAAAGCCTGAAGTTTCAACTTTAACGAACTATCGAATTTTTTATATTTTTTATATTTTTTCAATTCTGTGCCTTAAAAAGGATGTTTAAGAGATACTAGTTTAGTTTCAAAATCGTGTAACTCGGTCCAAAAAAAAAGAAGAAAAAAACAAGAAAATCCTCTCTAAAAAAGTCATGTTATTGACATTGTTGCCTCTTTTCCACGATGCTGATTAGTTCTCTCTTTTAAAACTACCAAAAAACGCGCTAAAAAGTTAAAAAAGTTAAAACTTCAAGCTTCAAAATGTTTTTTAATTTTTGGTCTGATGATTTCTTCGCGGAGTTTCAGCGATTTAAAAATAGCCTATTTTTTAGCGTATGAGAAGTATTCCTTATTTCTTTTGAGTAATGTTTTGTTATTTGCTGGTAAAATAATAATTATTTTATAACAGAGTGTTTCATTCATAAAAACCATCCCTTCTTTCAATTTTGACAATAAAATTTCAAAGCGAAGCAATTTGAAATTTTTATAAAAATGGCGATAATTTGAAAACAACGCATTTCCAGATCTATGTTTATACTAAGTTTTTTTCTTGTTTGTGGGTCCTCAATAATCTCTCGAGCGATGGACCTCTACTTTTGAAACACCTGTATATTATTAATTATATATTTTTTTTGCTTTTTTGATATACCAGATGAAAAATATTGCATCATAAGATAACCATTGTTGATCGTCTTTTAGATTTTTAATCTCGATCAATTTGAAATCCACGGAATAAAGGTCACTGATAAAAAAAATTCTATCGCGAAATATTTTTTCCAGAATTAAAGTTAGATCATTTATAGAACATGATGCTGGTAAACAGAGGCCGAGTGTAATTAAATCCTAAAACAAAATATATTGTATAGTACATATTAAAATACTTTTGTGTGTATATGTACATATATTATATAATATAGAACATTTTATAAATACACCTTATATAATTATGTATATTAGAATGTTTAAAAGAAACAAATCAGAGTTTATTTTAAGATTTAAGAATAAACATAATATCTAGGATTAGTTTGTTCTATAATATTGTATATATATATATATATTATTGCTAATAATATGTACTGAGTGATTCAGGACCACTGCGACAAACTCTGAGGTACGCGATACGAAACCTATCGTTCCTCAGAGTTTGTGACAGACAATTATATATATAATTTGATAAAAAATTGAAAAATCTATATTAGTTCACTGGCTTTAATTTAATTTATAATTTGATATTCTTTCTAGCTTACTTTATGTATGGGTAGAAAAAAAAAGAGAGAGAAGCTTATTTTATAAAAATGAACTTACTTCATTGGTATCGACATTCATATGGTATTGAAGAGTACTGTTGTGTGTGAAATGAGAAACAAAGTAATTTACTTCGAAAGGCGGAAATTCCTTTTGTGGATCACGATATATCGTATTATTTAATATATGCCGTTCTGCGATTTTTAGAGGAGCTGTATTCATTGTATCGAGACATTGACTACGACTCCCTAGCCAGTAATTATTTCCATAAAGAAAGCCTGGTTTAAATCCCCCGCTAGAATCCAGCACTCAAAAATATAAAATAAACAATTATTATTTAAACATAAATATTGAACAATAATTTTTATTTATTATTAGTACATCATCAATGTTTTCATTCATTGTTGAATTTAAAAAGTAATCTTTAAAAATTTCATTATTTAGACCCGATCGCACCAATGTTTTTTTGGCTTTAAGCGAGATCTAAAACTTTTTTGGCATTTGGTAATAATTAATATCATATGTCTTTTGGCTTTATTAGACTTTAAACTAATCAAATATTAAATTATAGTCTAAAGCTTAAAGCCAAAAGCCAAAAGCTAAATGACATTGACTATTGTCAAAAGCCAATATAGTTTTAAATATCGCTTAAAACCAATATAACATTGATCAACTGGGAGAGAGAATTACAATATCGGGAATTAGATTATTGAATACTTATACAATTTGTGTTATATTGTTATTATTTAATAATCATAGAATCATGTTTTAAATAGAGAATTTTAAATAATTTTTCTCAATAAGTTATAAATTTTTGCGAAAAATAACATTACTGTACATCTTAATATACTGGGTGTCCCATGGGCGTGTTATTAAAGTCATTTAGAGTTGAAATTGTTTAATAAACATATGTTCGTAAATGCTTCTTAATAAAATTACTATCATTCAAAGTTAATGTAAATATTTGAAAAAGGAAAGAAAAAAGATTTTTAATTTAACTTATTTTAACTGTTTATTTACAAATGCATTACAAATTCTATTCAAATTCACATTTGAAGAATCACAAATCACATTATTCACATCAACTTTCAATGGTTATAGTTATGTTAGAAAGCATTTACGGACATATGTTTATTAAACAATTTTAACCCTAAACGACTTCATTAACACGCCCTTAATGTATGAATCTCGAATCATGAGACATTTTGTATAATAATATAATAATAAAATATATAAGAAAATATCTCAATGTATGATTAAACTAATAAGGTAACATTATCAGTTTTTTATTTTACGGCTGAGGGTTAGTAGCATTAGAGAGGGAAAAAAAATTATATACAAATTTATTTCATTGACAAACAAAAAACAGTAAAATAAAACGTTAAAAATAAAATAGAAAATTGAATTTTAAATATTAAATTATAATGATCATATCAATGACTAAACTGAAAAATGATCATATTCCATTAAAATAAGAGATCCCATACTATTTAAATAGTATGGGATCATCTTTCTATCCAGTTCATGAAACCGGCTTATGGTATAACGATAGAAAGTTTGAACATCTCTTTGAGTAAAGCATATGCCTCATGTAAAAATTCCAAATATTTCGTAAAATTATATGAATACAAGGATAAAAAATAGGCTAATAAGAGCCGGGTGCAGTAAGTCGGCATAAAGAAATTCAAATAGAAATCTTCTTTAATAAACGTTTCGGTCCTTTTTCCGGATCATCTTCAGCAAACAGATAAAAACTCGTATGTCCTGACCTTTGATCCCGTAGTTTCCTATCGGTTCTAGTCGTTAAGAGATGACATAATGTTCACAGGATAGGACATTATAAAGCTGGAGGGAAATAATTAAAGATCAATAATAAAAAAGAAAACCTTTCCGAGGTATAAAAAACTAAAAATCTTTTAAAATAAATAAAGAGTAGCGGGATGATTCACCAAATTAAATGCAAAACAGAGAGCCGAGATCAAGAACATCCGAGAGACATACGATACACACTATACAAAAATAAATAATAATAACACATGGATTTTCGAGACAAAATTTGTCATTGTAACATTTGCCTTCTGTTCTTCTGTATAACATGAGTAACTCACTCTTATTCTTCATATTATTATTGTCACATTTTTGATATAATATATTGCATTTACTTTGTAATTGTGATGAGGATAGTCCAAAAAAAGGGACCGAAACATATGCTTTTTGTGAATTTGTCTATCACGTAGTCAAAATATCAATGTAATTTGATTGTAATAAAACATATGCGTACAAATTACTGTGCTGATTCTTGATTGCTTTTTATCTCTTTCGTATAAATTTTTTATCAATTAGTTTTTTTAATTTTCGAATTTTTTTGATATAAGCATGATTAAATAAATAAAATTTTACTTACTTTTCAAGCTCCACAATATTCGTTGATCCACGGCGTCTCGGAAGTCTCGTAATTCCTTTCCGCATATAGTTGAGTTAACAAGATCGGCTCTCGAAGCAACGATATAAACAGGCAATGTATGACTAATAACTTTTTTATATTCATTTTCGTCAGATTTGTTAACTTGCGCAAAAACACTAATTAAGGCGTCAAAATTTACACAGATACATAAAATAAATACAAATCGATAAAATAACATAATGCAGAATATTTCAATATCAATTATAAACTGCAATAAACTTCAGAATTTTATTTATTTTTTGTTGGTTTTAATAATAATATTAAATGCAACTAGTAACCCTGTTGAAATAAGAAGATTTATCATAAATGGATTATATTGTATTTGTATTGTTATGCCTCCGGAGACTCACTGACTTTAATGTAGTTGACAATGACACTCTTGTAGTTGGAATAAAAATATATATAAATATATATCTATTTTATTCACAAATTGATTTAATTACAAGATTCCTGCACGTTAGCTCACGTCGCGTATCGCGATAGCGGATATCTTGGCGTGCGTATGTCTGGAGTCGAGTTTCGATTGCGAGACTCACTCCTCGTTCTGTCGTATTTAATTCTGCCGACTGCGTGGCTTTAACTTAATATTGACAGCCCGCGTAATGTTGATTAATGATAGAGACTACTCGTCGCTTATTAGTAATCGGTTTTTTGTTCTCTTGGTTTCCCGGGAGGGGATCGTTTGGCGGCCGGGCTACGTGTCGCTCGATTTTGGCGGCAAGATCCGGATGCAAGCTAAGAAGTTCTAAGTAGGACTTCCTTGCTTGCATTTTCGCAATAGATTTGTAACAGAGTTACTTCTTAAATATATTTCCTTTACTACACGTGTGCTCCGTACAAAGGTCTAGCCGGAAAGAGAATCGGAGTAATCTCGCTCTTATGCACATCCCGCCGGATATCGCACAAGTCTGTCTCTTTCACTCATCATACCACGCACGCGCACGCCTTCTCTTATTCTCGAGCGCGCATAGCTCATGCAAATATATAATATATAACACTACAATCCACAATAAGTTTTTTTGCAGAACTCTGCAAAACTTATTACTTTTTCTCTAAATTTTTAAAAGTTTCTCGTGTAATTTTATCAAATTATATTTATAATATGCTAATTTGTTTATTATTATATTATAAGTACATTATTATATAATATTTGAAATACATGTTCATATTCTACTTAGTTTCAACTGAAAGATCCATTTTATAAAATTCAAATCGGTGAAACGTGCGAATTTTGGTATACTTCTAAATACAAGGTTAATTTTTCCTTGCGTGTTACTCGTTCGAATGTCACTTTTGTATTGGCTGTAGAAAAGTAGATATACACAATTCTCTCTTCCTGACCCCGGTTTATGACCCTTCCCTCTATTCAATCCAACAGTCAAAATCAAAACTAAATTGAAACTTTATTTTTCGACTTTTGGCCAGCTTTTCGGGGTTTGGGACCACTGTGCGATGTACCGACAATGCTTTTTGGCTTTTTGTGATAGAAACATAGACATAGTATATCTAGACCAAATATTAAGGAGTGGGGATCGTCAAGTATTAGACAGAGATAGCATGCTTTGTATCACCATTCTATCTTCATTTTTTCCATCCCTTCTACTTTTCTCTTTCCAAGTTAGATAAAGACAGATCAGTGATCGTACAGCAGCTGTCTCTTTCTATTTTTTGCCGCGTTCTGAGTATGGGAAATGTAGAGACGCGCAGTCTATACAGGGTATCTCTAAAGTCTGACCTCACCCCTGGATCTCGGAAACGGCTTTTAATATGGAAAAATGTTTCAGACAAAAGTTGTACGGTTTCAAGGAGGACATAAGGTGGTATTATTAATTTGACCTTGAATAGTTGCTTGAAGATCACGTGCAGGTCACAAAAATAATTGTTTTTAAAAAAAATATATTGATTTGTCTCATTATTTTGTACATAAAAGTGTTACGGTAAGATTATCAAAAACTAAATATTTTACAAGACATTTTAATTTTTATATCAAAATTTGTCAGATTAAAACATAAAATAACTCAAAAAGTACTAAATGAAAAAATACTTTATTATAATGTTTTGAAAAACTCTCGAGATAAGCTACAACAAAATGCAATAAAAAGTAGGCGGTTCCATTTAAAAAATTGAAGGTGACTTTTAGGTGACCTTCACACATCTATTTAAGGTCAAATTAATGACATCACTTTATATCCCCCTCGAAACCATACAACTTTTGTCTGAAACATTTTTCCATATTTAAAGTCGTTTCCGAGATCTAGGGGTGAGATTAACTTTAGAGATATCCTGTATATTATACGTCTATGGGTAGAAAGCAGAAATGCAACAAGAATAACAGATGCTCACTTTTTATGAATTTTATGGTTACATATGCATTAAACATCCCTCTCTAAAAAAGGCATGTTATTGACATTTTTGCCTCTTTTCCGCGATGCTGATTAGTTCTGTTGCTGTGCTTACTTCACTGAGTAATCATTGTGGAGGTGGTATATTTTGATAATTTGTAGAGATTACACGGAAAAAAAATGCTGTTGCTTCCAATAAAGTCTACGTCACGGGCTGCCACAAACATACATGGTTCATTCAATGATATTTTTATTGGACCAAATATCTGGATAATTGTTTTAATAATCCAGATATTTGATCTAATAAAAATATCATTGCATGAACTATGTATATTTGTGGCAGCCCGTGACATAGACTTTGATTGAAGCAACAGCATTTTTTTTTCCGTGTACGTATTGCGTATTTATTATACGACACGTGCATATAATTCATTTACATAATAACTTAGACCTGGTCTACCGAGCGGTTCGATGACTATGCATATTGCGTATAATGTTGTCACACAAAGAGTTGTTGAAATTGTTTTTAAGAAAAAATATGTAATTATTTACAATGTATTTTTTAAAACAATTATTTGTTTTTTCCTTTACACTGATTGATTTGTCTCATTATTTTGTACATAAAAGTGTTACGGTAAGATTATCGAAAACTGAATATTTTACAAGACATTTTAATTTTTATATCAAAATTTGTCAGATTAAAACATAAAATAACTCAAAAAGTACTAAATGAAAAAATACTTTATTATAATGTTTTGAAAAACTCTCGAGATAAGCTACAACAAAATGCAATAAAAAGTAGGCGGTTCCATTTAAAAAATTGAAGGTGACTTTTAGGTGACCTTCACACAACTATTTAAGGTCAAATTAATGACATCACTTTATATCCCCCTCGAAACCATACAACTTTTGTCTGAAACATTTTTCCATATTTAAAGTCGTTTCCGAGATCTAGGGGTGAGATTAACTTTAGAGATATCCTGTATATTATACGTCTATGGGTAGAAAGCAGAAATGCAACAAGAATAACAGATGCTTACTTTTTATGAATTTTATGTTACATATGCATTAAACATTTCCTCTCTAAAAAAGGCATGTTATTGACATTGTTGCCTCTTTTCTGCGATGCTGATTAGTTCTTTCGCTGTGCTTACTTCACTGAGTAGCTGTCATTGTGGAGATGGTATGTTTTGATAGTTTTTAGAGATTACGTATTGCATATTTATTATACGACACGTGCAGATAATTCATTTACATAATAACCTTACAGAACGGGTCTACCGAGCGGTTCGATGATTATGCATATCGCGTATAATGTTACAAAC
This sequence comes from Polyergus mexicanus, assembly GCF_030449975.1. Taxonomy (NCBI): domain Eukaryota; kingdom Metazoa; phylum Arthropoda; class Insecta; order Hymenoptera; family Formicidae; genus Polyergus; species Polyergus mexicanus. Next base: position 3,614,608 of record NW_027223342.1, read on the forward strand.
GTATATCGTAACACTATTATAAGTTTACTGTTGCGTTCCGTATGTATTACGACGCCTTATGATATTTCTTTATGAATCTTTATTTTTAATTGGCGCAATTTTTTTATATCATTATTTCTGTGAAATTTTATAAATACGTTTACATAACAGTTTATGGTACGTATACGTGTGTGTGCGTGTGCTTGCGTGTGTGTGTGTGTGCTTCAAAATTAGATCTAATAATTCAAAAAATATCTAAAAATTGTTTAACTTAAGCGGCCAACTTAAACATTTCAGTCAATAAAAAAAGGAAAAGGCTAATTGGAGCCCGGACGTGGTACTTAGGGCGTAATAAATGTGTGATGTTTTTAAGAAATAATGTTAATGAACTTAATATAAATTAATAAATAAATAATAATTTAACTAAACCAAACATTTTGGCCCACTTCGATTCCTTATCAATAAAAATAATCAAAATTTTAACACATAAAGGGATCATGAGGCGGAATAATACATACAGAATGCAATGATTATAATAGTGTTACAATACAATATTATCGATTGGTTCGCAGATGACAATATGACTATAAGTTTCCGCATAGGTCAGACTCACCCCACAGACACTTAATTTTGCTTCTAGAAATGGTGAAGGCAGGCGCAAGCAATGGATCCCTAACAGCACATGATATCATACGAATATTCTATATTTATACTGAATGTACTATGATCATACGTAATTTACTGAGAATATTTATATAATATCTCTGTAAACGTTATTTATCGTATATTCTCAGGATATACTCAGAGTATAGAAACTAAGTTTCGATACTTATACTGAATATACTATAATTAACTTTAATATACTGAGAATATCCCTATAATATCTTTATGATACATCGTTTGTCCTCTTTTTCGCACATTTTTCGTATATGGTACTCTCAGAACATACTCAGAATATATAAATTGAACTATTGGAGCGGTTATGTCTATAACTTTATACAAAACAGTGTTATTTTAATTGTATAAAATAAATATTTTAATTTTCTAAAAAAATAGATATCAAAAAATTCTGTTAACTGACATTAAAAACTATATCATAAAATTAATTTCTTTTATGATTATTTAAATAGAAATATTTTAACCAAAAATACTGTTGTACAAAATAGTTGTTTAAATTTCCTACAAAAATAATGATATCAAAAAATTGCGCCAAATGAATAAAAATTTATGCTATATAAAATTCATTTCTTTTATTATTATTTAAATAAAAACATTAAATTAAAAATTAAAAATTCAAACAAAAAATTAAAAATCAAAAACTTATGCGAAATTAAAAATTAATACAAAATAAAAAAATAAAAAAAAATTTTAATTAAAAAAAATTTGGCGCTGCTATGTTTCCAAATTAATAACTGCAATGTATCTTAAACTAACAAATAATGAATTTAATTTAAACATTACATTAATAATTGCAATGTAAAAATATGGAGTACGTTAATATCATTAACACATTGTTCAGTTTAGCAGCGCCAAGTTTGTTTTAATTAAATTTTTTTTTATTTTTTTATTTTGTATTAATTTTTAATTTCGTATAAGTTTTTGATTTTTAATTTTTTGTATAAATTTTTAATTTTTAATTTCATGTTTTTATTTAAATAATAATAAAAGAAATGAATTTTATATAGCATAAATTTTTATTCATTTGGCGCAATTTTTTGATATCATTATTTTTGTAGGAAATTTAAATAACTATTTTGTACAACAATATTTTTGGTTAAAATATTTCTATTTAAATAATCATAAAAGAAATTAATTTTATGATATAGTTTTTAATGTCAGTTGACAGAATTTTTTGATATCTATTTTTTTAGCTATTAAAATATTTATTTTATACAATTAAAATAACACTGTTTTGTATAGAGGTAAAATAACATTATTTTGTAGAGCAGCTTTTTAATTTAAAAAAGATAACACTTTTTTGTGTAAAATTTTTTCACATGGCGCGTGTACTTGGCGCTTTTTTTACCTTTTTTTAAAAAGATAAGTTTTTAGGGATTATATCATTCTTTTTTATAGTATATGTTAAACATCTTAAAATAAATAAGCAAAAAACCCGCCACCACCCCCGTCATATTTTATCAAAATACAACGGTCTTCTTTGCTTACTATAAATATCTAGATCCTTCAAACTTCTTAGCTCTTATTGTAAATATATATATATATAGATATAACAATGTTTATTTTATAAAATTTTTTATTTTAGGATCATTACATGTATCGCTAAAAAAATTGGAAACTGAATTGATGATAAAAGTGAATGATTTGATTGATAAAATATTACTAAGATATATATATGTGTGTGTGCGTGTGCGTGTGCGTGTGTGTGTGCGCGCGCGCGCGTGTGTGTGTGTGCGCGTGCGTGTGTGTGTGTGCGCGTGCGTGCGACGTGCGTGTGTGTGTGTGTATATGTTACAGTAAATGTGTACTAATTTGATAAAAGTAAATGTATTCACAAGCAACAGAATTTAAACTTTTACCAGTAGAAGTATACATTTTCTACTATAATGTATTGTAGCAAATGTATACATTGTCTAGTAAATGAATACATTTATCAGAAATAGACATTTTTATATTTAGGTGATACTTTTGCTGAAATCCTATCGTAAATGCATACATTGGCTAGTAAGTACATACACTTACTAAATTTACGCTTTTACTATATTATATATATATATATAGTATGATGTAGCTTTTTGTAGAGTTTTGTTTTGATTGCTTATAATGGACAATAAATGTCATTGTACAAACATGCTTTGAGAATAAAAGATTAATTTCCCAAAAATATAAATAGATGATTGATGATATTTTCATAACATTTCACAGGATTTAAATAGCAGATTACCCTAAGGCTACGGAAACAGCAACTTGTATTGTAAATAACTTCTTTCACAACACTGATGAAGATATCGATATTTTCATAACATTTCACAAGATTCTAATAGCGGAGAAAATTTTAATAAACTCTCGAGCGAATCTCGTATTTTGTTAATAAACTCTTTTTTAGTGCTCGATGACAGATCTGCTGTGCAAATTACTATGGATGTATAGCATACTTGGCTCTCAGTTCTCTTATATCTGAAATAGGCGTTAAAAAATGTTAATAAATAGCATAATATATTAGAATTTCATACACAGAATTCTTTCATGGAACTGATGGAGATATTGCACAAAATACCATGATATGCTATCTATAACAAAGATATGATTCATCACTGAAAATAAGAAAGATCTATTACTTCTTGGACTATTGCTAGGAATATCATTAAACTGCATTCTTGTCTTATTTCGAAGTATTTGAATACACAATACTTACTGAAATTGTGATGTATCTAATTGAAGCTCAAAGAAGAATTTATCTCAGATGAAAATTACAATTAATTTAACTTTATATTTAACTGATATGTTTTCTTACTTCCTGATTACATTACGTTGTGTCTGTTACGTGTGCAATGACACCGACCGGAAAAAAAGATTTGGAGAATTTACAGTCAAGTTTGACTCTTTAAAAATAAAAAATTAATTATTACGCTGTGTCATTACGAGAGGTTAGGAAATCTGTCATAATAACTATGTCCAAGGCAAAGATACAAAATGATATAATAAAATTATTAATTATTATTTATGGACAGCACGTACCATATAAAAAGTAGAAACATGTTTATAATTATAAGCTTTTTCATCTTCTTTTTCTAATTATAAGCGATTACAGCAAATCTGACAGCAAGAAATCACAGTTGGAAAAGCTTTTTCTTAAATATATTAACAGTCAGAATGTATGAATATTCAGATGCGATACGCTTGATCGGAATGTGCGCAAAAGAAATGTGCGTAAAAGAAATGTGCGCAAAAGAAATGTGCGCGAAAGAACTGTGTGCGAAAGAAATGTACGCGAAAGAAATGTGCGCGAAAGAAATGTGCGCGAAAGAAATGTGCGCGAAAGAAATGTGCGCGAAAGAAATGTGCGCGAAACAACTGTGCGCGAAAGAAATGTGCGCGAAACAACTGTGCGCGAAAGAACTGTGCGCGAAAGAAACCTGCGCGAAAGAAATGTGCGCGAAAGAAATGTACACGAAAGAACTGTGCGTAAAAGAACTGTGCGCAAAAGAAATGTGCGCAAAAGAACTGTGCGCAAAAGAAATGTGTGCAAAAGAACTGTGCGCAAAAGAACTTTGTGCAAACAAACTGTGTGTAAACGAACAGTAACAAACGTTTATTTACCAAATAAAATTAATAATAAATGTCAAAAAATTTCAAAATTATACATGCATACATGCGTGTGTATGTATTTTAAATTATACAAAAATATGTGTTGTGTCCAAAAGCAACGTGTCCAATTGAACGGTGCGCAAATAAAATGTGTCTAAACGAACCGTGCGCAATTGAAATGTGTCCAATCGAACGGTGCGCAACTTTATGTGTCCAATATCACAGTGTGCGATTGTAACGTGTCTAATTGTACTGTGCGCAAGTGAGCCTCTCCCCATTCTAGCGATCTCATTACTCCAAATTCTCCTCCCTATTTTTCCCCCTCCTACTCCCCTGAATATTCTTCCTTGCCTTCTCCAAACCTATCCCCCTCCCCGCGATCATTCTCTTCACTTTCAACAGTGATCCTCGATAATTCTCTCCCTCCCTCTCCTCAGTCTCCCGAATTGGATTATATAGACAAGGCAATCCAAGAATTTATCGATGAGCTTCCTGATTTTGAAGCAGCATCGTCCTACCAAGATTAACACAATTTAAAGATCTCCATATCTCCTTCGTTCAATAACCCATTTCCTCACTGACCTACTTTTACACTATGTTTTTATTTTTAATTTTAAAATTTAATGCGTCAATCCTTTTAGCGGAGATCATGTAGAATAATGTCTTTCTCTATTAACACCGATATCTTTGGCGGTAGTCGAAATCAAGGAGAAAAATTTATATTGCACGAGAGATATTGGCGATAATGTAAAAAATTTCGTCGCGCTATCATGTTTTAAGAATTATAAATATACAACTTTTAACACTTTAATGCCATAATTTCAACAATACAAAGTACGGAAAAAATGCACCCAGTCAGCCAGGTCTGTTCTAACAGATATTGCCAAGTGCTTGCTACAAATTATTGTCAGCAAAAAGGCTACAAATTTGGTACAAGAGTTGTTATTACCGATTAAGCTGGCAGATTGCCGGCAAGAATCAAGCAAAGCTTGCTGACATGACTGACATCAGATTGTCGGCAAAAACTGAGCAGGATCTAGAGTGCGCAATCTGATGGCAAATTGGCAGCAAAAACCGAACAAAATCTGCAGCTTATTACAAAGTATTATAAAATAGTTCAGTCGCTTATCGCTATGCGGCGCGTTATTCATTATCTATACCCGTATTCAAATTCTTGTCATGAGTGTATATAAAGCCTACAAAATGCTAATAATATTATAACATATATATTTCTATCAGTTCAATTTTTGACACAATTCTTATACAGGAAATTCAGATATTGAATTGATTTTTTGCAAATCAGACAGATAATTGTTTGATTTTCACTTATTCAAACAATTTCTGTCCAAAAAGATCTTTAATTTTATAAATTAAGTTATTTGAATTTACCTATATGTTTTAACATATTAATATATGATTTTATATAATGTCTAATTATCTAATGGTCATTTTATGACCAAAACTTATCATCATTTTGTTACTTAGGGTTAAGGCTTTAAATCTATTTAAATATATACTTTTATATGAATGGCCAAAAGCTGCAGAATTTGTTCGGTTTTTGCTGACAATCTGCTATCAGATTGTCTTGCGCAGATCTTGCTCGATTTTTGCCATCAATTTGACGTCAAATCATGTCAAGCTTTGCTCGGTTTTTGCCGTCAATTTGCTGTCAGGTTATGTCAACAAGCTTTGTCACCAAAACACAAGCTTAATGCGGACACAGATTTGTTACCAAGTTTTGAGCGAATTTGATGCCAATTTGGCAACAATTTGTTATCAAATTGCTTACTGGGTAAGTAAAAAATGATAATTTATGAATATATTATCAGTTTTCTATTAATACGCATGCGCAATAGTCTAACGCCTTACTTCAATTAAGTTATTTAATTTTATGTAACTTCAAATAAATGATTGAATTATAATCTTTATTGTGATTTATGTCGAGTGGTTTAAGAAGATAATAGTTTATGCTTTTTAATAAAACAAAGAATAGTTGATATATTGAAAAGCATATATGCATTTTTATGTTTTAGAAAGCATAAAATATTCTCTGCTTTAACTGAAAGCACAAATTTTTTATTTAACTGTTTGACTCAAATAATAGCATATATAAAATACATTATTATGCTATAATATTATGCTAAGAAACTTTTTATAAGCCGAATTACACATTTAATCTATAATTATACGTAATACAACTTACGTTTAACTCTTAAATTAGGTTAACTTGTTCAACGAAACGCGCGTATGCGCATTTATGGTAAAAGTACACGTAGTGTGGAAATGAAAAGTTGATATATGTTTGTACCGTGATGTTTTCGGTTGAAATTTGACATCTCTTAGCAATATAGTATTACATATATAATATAAATACATTAGTATATCTATAAATTATCATTTTCTTACTTATTGACATCGTGATATTGTAAATATTAATTATAAACAAATGGAACACATAAGCGACAATTTCCATTCTCAAATACTAAACAATATTATTACCTGATATTATATTTATTCTTATTACTTTTTTCTTTTGTCTATCTCCCTCTCCTTTGCTCATACTTCCTCTTCTTTAATTTCAACTCTCTCTCTCTCTCTCTCTCTCTCTCTCTCCCTCTCTCTCTCGATCGTGTCAAGTCGTGTCAAACATCGCTCCGCAAAAATAATAACTTTTAAACGGTTAAATAGTTACGGGGAGTGATAGAAAGTTATTCAAGTCATAGCGGCATAGACCGGCATTAGCCATGAGTGTTATCTAGCCGGGATATGCTGTTTTGTGGGCGTGAGAAGTGCATTTTCTGTTTGGGACACCAAAGTCTCACACGGAAGGTAGACATTAAAGGTGGACACAAAAGTGCTGATGTGTGACAGTGGAACAGAGGTGACTGATCGCTTACGCTGATATTTGCGGTTTCGGCCGATAATTATCGGCATGGACGATGAATATGCTGAATATCGATGCTCGGCATGTAAAAAGACAATAAAAAATCAGGTGGTAACATGCAAGTCTTGCTATCAGGTGAATCGAATTAAGCTGTTTTACCATCCAGGATGTGTAAGCAAGCATAGGATTTACGATAAAAATCAAGAATTGGTACCGTGTTCTGACCCATTTGACAGATTTACAATTGAAAGTGAAGCAGACATGAAGAAGGCATCGGCAGTGGCCGGGGGCGACAGGGACAGGCTAGGATCTACAGGATCTACAGGTTCGTTTACGACGCCAAGTAGTGGAAATAGAATATCAGGAGCGAGTGGATCATCGACTATTGACGTAAAAATAGATTGGCTGGTAAAAGTTGTAAAAGAAATAAAGGATGAAACAGCATGTAAGAAGGAAATTAAAATGATGGGATTAAAATGATGGGAATTAAAATCAAGGAAATAGTTCGTGAAGAATTGGGAAATGTAAAGCAGGAATTGCTGGAAGAGCTGAAAAGAATGATACAGGGAGAAGGAAGTGGATCAACAGGAGGAATACAAAGGAGCTATAGCGAAGCGGTTAAAGAGAAAAAGAAAGAGAATGTTATAATTATCAAACCCAAGATTCAACAAGAGAGTGAAGTACAAAAAAATTGATAAAAGAAAAGGTAGATATCAAAAACATGGCGATGGGAATAACGAAGCTAAAAAAAGGAAGCAAGGGAACAGTGATCATGGGTTGTGAAACTGGAGAAGAAATGAAAACGCTGAAAGCCACAGTGCAGGACAAACTAGGAGAAAATTTCAAAGTTACGGAATCACCGCAGATGAAGCCAAAAATAAAAATTATCAATGTCAGCGAAGAAGAAATGAGATTGGATGATGATGACTTAATAACTACAATCAAGAAGCAGAATAGAATTGATGCAATAAATGATGGATTCCAAGTGCGAATAGTGAAGAAAATAGTTAAAGAAAAAAGAAATGATAATAATCAACTTAGAAGAAAAGAAAAAGAAGAAGGTTCGATAATAATTGAAGTAGATGAAGAAACGCATGAATTGATGTTGAAAAAAGAGAAACTAAATGTAGGATGGAGAAAATATCCTATATTCAATCACATCAATGTTAAAAGATGCTTTAAATGCTGGGGATACTATCATATTGCAAAAAACTGTACGCGAGATGAAACATGCCACAAATGTGCGGGAAATCATAAAGCGATTGAATGTGCGGCAACAAAGAAAAAATGTGTAAATTGTATGTTTAAAATTCGAACATACAACCTGAAGATAAGTGATGAACACGACGCCCTTAGCCCAGAATGTCCAACATTTAAAAGGGCGATACAGGAGGAGAAGAGGAGAGCCGGGTGGGAAGATGCGAAATAGCAACTACAGAAGGAAGCGGAAATAATATTGATACAAACGCGCAAAGTTTGATGGCGCATAAAGATGAGATACAACATCAGATTATGAAGAAAGTAAATCCGGCATTCATAGCGTTATCAGAGACAAGATTGACCGCTGAAATTGAAGACAGTGAAGTGAACGTGCCAGGTTATAGTATAATTAGATGCGATGCTGAAAATAGAAATACAGGAGGGGTTGTTCTATATATAAGGAATGATGTTAAATATGAAATAGTATTAGTAAAAAAATTAGAATCGAATTGTTGGTGTGCTGCGATTGAGGTGAAAGACAAATTGTATAGAGGAATAATAATGGTAATATATCATTCACCGAGTACATCGCATGGTGATTTCGTGAGATTTCTGGAGGATATAATAGAAGAGTTAATAATACGGGGAGAATGTATGGTAATAGGAGACTTTAATATAGATATTATGTTAGATTCGTTTTATACAAGGAAGTTACAAACGACAATGTTGAGCTTAGGCATGAAACAATATGTAAATAAACCGACGAGAATTACGAAAGATAGTAAAACAATTATAGATTTAATTTTTGCTAATAATAAAATAGAAGTGCAGGTAATGCATGAACCTAAAATAACGGACCATGCGTGGCTAAAAGTTGAACTGAATGCGAATAAATTTGATAATAAATACAGAGAACTTAGTGTTAGGAATTATAGAGAATTTAATATAGATGAATTTATTAAATTAGTGGAAAATAAATTAGAGAAAAACCAAGATATGAATATCAGTGTGAGAGCGAAGAAATTTGTTGATAGTATAGTAAATGCGTTGGACGCTACAGCACCTAGAAAAAATTTTAGAATTCCGAGAATATGGGAAGGGAAAAAGTGGTTTTCGGATGAAATAAGAGAAGCAGCGGCCAAAAGGGATGAGGCATATAGGAAGGCATTGTATGATGACACGGAACAAAATTGGTTGCAATTTAAAATTGAAAGAAATACAGTAGTTAAATTAATTAAGAAGAAAGAATATTATGAAAATATGATAGATCTTAATAAAGAAAATCCTATGTGGAAAACACTAAAAGAAATAATTAGAGGCGAACCAGGAGGTAAGAGGGAAGTAGAGAATATAGATTTTGAAATATTAGACAGCACTGAAGGATGCAATATAGCAGATAAATTTAATTTATATTATATACAAAGTATTAATAGTATAGTAAAATCTATAAATGGGAGTAAAACTGGAAATGCATGTAAAAGAATTATTTATGTTATTGAAAACGAGGGAATTATGGAAAATTTTGAAATGATTAGTATAGAGCATTTACAGGAAATTGTTATGGGACTACCGAAAAAGAAAGGTACAGAGGAGGGAATAACTAGCGATATATTAAAGGCAGCATTTTGCGTAATAAAAGAGGAATTTGTTGATATAATAAATAATTCTTTGAAGGAAGGTTGCTGTCCAAAAGGTTGGAAAACGTCTACAATAATACCGATTCCAAAAATAGAGAAAGCTACAAAAGCAAGTGAATTTAGGCCTATAAATATGTTACCAATATTTGAAAAAGTGTTAGAATTAGTAGTTAAAAAGCAAATTGAAACATATTTGGAAGATAACTGTATTATAACAGAACATCAGTCGGGCTTTAGAAAACAGTATTCGTGTGAAACAGCGATTCAAACAGTCATTGATGAGTGGAAATTGATAGTTAGTGAGGCAAAAATGGTAGGGGTTATTTTCATGGATCTTAAGCGAGCCTTTGAAACAATAGATAGAGAAAGATTATTAGAGAAATTATATCAATATGGAATTAGGGGAATGGTTATAGAATGGTTAAGATCATATTTAAAGGATAGAACACAGCAGGTTCAATTTAACAATAAATGGTCTAAATTAATGACCACAGAATATGGAGTACCGCAAGGATCTGTATTAGGACCTTTATTATTTATAGTATATATAAATGATATAATAAAAATCTGTCCAGAAGGATGTAGTATAAAAATGTTTGCAGATGATACGTTAATATATGTAACTGGAGAAAGCAGCGCGGAATTAGAGGGCAAAATGAATATGGCATTTACTATAGTAGAAGAGTGGATGAATATAAATAAGTTAAAAATGAATGCAGGAAAAACGAAATATATGATTGTTAGAAGTATAAGAAAAGAACTGCGAGGTAATATAACATTGAAATGTTTGGATGGAACCGAGATTGAACGTGTGAAAATAATGAAATACCTAGGCATAATTATTGACGATAGACTACGATTTAAGGACCTGTGATTATATGCTAAAGAAAATAGGGAAAAAGACGAGTTTTTTGAATAGAATAGGTAATTATATATCGGCATACACTAGCACTAGATGTATTGTATATAAGACAATTATAGCACCTCACTTTGAGTATTGTGCGACGCTGTTAATTGATATGGGAGAAACACAGCTGAGTAAATTGCAAAAAGCACAAAACCGGGCCATGAGGATCATATTGCAATGTGATAGACATACCAAAGTGGAGCGTATGCTGCAAGCGCTGCAGTTTATGTCCATAAAACAGAGGCTATATTATAATGTGTGTATATTTATTTTTAAGGTTTTAAGGAACATGTTACCGGAGCAATGAGAGTGAAAGGCAAACACGACAAGCTGGGGATATTGCAATAAAATATCGCAGAACAAGGAGTGCGCAAAAGAGTATGTTTTACGAAGGAGTGAAAATGTATAACGCCTTGCCAGCTGAAATAAAGCGGAATGAAAGAATTGTGCCGTTTAAGCGAATGTTAAAGGAGTATATTGTAATTAATGTAAACTAGATTTGTATTACAAATAGCTGAGAAAGCTAATAAAGATCTCTCTCTCTCTCTCTCTCTCTCTCTTTCTCGAGAAAGAGACGTGTTAAACGTGCTCCTGTTAAGAAGGAAGATTTCAGTAGGAAATAGTTGTTTCGTTAAGCCGAAATTTGTACCAAGGGTGCAAATAAGGACGGAGTATCAGTGGGAGTGAGGGTGTGAGACAGTAGTAATTTATAGAGTGGAATATTAGAGAGTGAAATAATTAAGTGAAAATAGTTTGTTCTGCTGATTCAGCAGAAGTCACGGTGACTACGCCCTGGCAACGCATACGGTGGTGATGAGTTAAAGCTGTAACCGAGGAAGTCGATAAAGAAGATTAATAATGAGTACTGCATATAGATCGGCAGGGAGCTGCTTTATATGTAGGCAATGTAGAAAGGAGATAAAAACGCAGCTGATAAAATGCCTTCCGTGTGATATGAAATTCCACCCGAGTTGTCACAAATTGCATAAGGTATACAATGCGGATAAGGAAATTGTTAATTGTCCTGGAAGATTTGAAATATTTACTATAAAAGATAGTAGTGGAGGTGAAACTAGTGCGGGGAGGACGGAAGATACCCAACAAGGAGGATCTAGCATGGACAAGAAGTTAGATTGGTTGGTGGATAAAATCAATTTGATTGAACATATAGTGAAAGAGGAAACAGCGAATTTGAGACAGGAGATAGAAGAAATGAAAAAGATGTTAGGAGATTTTAAAAAAACAACGACGAAGGAAATGCAAAAAATAGTGAATGCAAGTGGGGAAAGAGGAGAAATAAAGAAGAGCTATAGTGAAGTTATGAAAGGAAGTCCAACAGAATCAGTATTAGTCATTAAACCAAAAGATGAAGAAGAGAACAAATCAAGTGAAGATACTAAAAAAGACGTTAAAAAAATTGATGTTTCGAAATTAGGAGTAGGAATTACAAAAATGAAAAAAGTAAGAGGAGGAACAATTGTGGTTGGATGTGAAAATAAGGCACAAGCGGACAAACTGAAAGACGAAGTTGTGAAGGACTTGGGACAAAAATATGATGTACAAGCACCAAAAAAGAGGAAACCGAAAGTGAAAATATTTAATATTGATAATGAAGATTGTGAGGATGAACGGATCTTTTGGGAAAAAGTTGAAGAGCAAAACGGAATACAAAAAAACACCATTGACGGGAAGATTATACGTAAAGTGACAAAAGCAAACTTTAAAAAGACAGTGGTAATAGCAGAAGTGAATATAGCAACAAGAGAGAAGCTTTTGCAAATGGAAAAACTAAAAATAGGATGGAACATATGTAAAGTGATAGACTACATAGGGATTATAAGGTGTTATAAGTGTTGCGGTTTTTATCATTTTGCGAAGGACTGTACAAAAAAAGAAGTGTGTGGAAATTGTGCAGATCAGCATGCGACCAAAGATTGTAAAAGTAATTTAATGAAATGTGTAAATTGTGAAGATAAAGCTAAGAACTTTAAAATTAAGAATTTAAAGTCAGATCATTCGGCTTATGATAGTAGTTGTCCATGTTTAAAAAAAGAAATAGAAAAGCAGCAAGAAAAAATACAATATGAGGACATATAGCAATTATCATATGTAAATAAGAGTAGAAGTAAAATAATCTGTTTGAATGCGCAAGGATTGTTAAAGCATAAAGATGAAATAGAAAATGAATTGATAATAAAGTATAAACCTAATGTAATAGGATTTACGGAAACGCATATAACAAAGCAGATAGAGGAACATGAGTTACATATTAATGGATATGTATGTGTGCGATGTGATTCAGAGTCGAGTAGAACAGGCGGAGTATTGTTATATGTTAAGGAAGGCATAAGATTTGATGTCATTGTGATTGATAGGTGTGAAGGAAATTGGTGGACAGTAATAGTAAAAATTAAAGATAGCAAATATAAAGGTATAATCATGATAGCTTATCATTCACCTAACAGTAAAGATAGTAAGTTTATAAATTTCTTGGAAGAAACAGGTATAAATGTAATGCGGAATGATGATGTTATAATAATGGGTGACTTTAATATAGATATGAGTGTAAATAATTATATTAGAAATAAATTAGCTAGAGTAATGAATTCTCTAGGATTAATACAACTGGTGAAGGAAGCAACAAGAATTGTACAGCATTCAGAAACATTAATTGATCTGGTCTTTAGCAACGTAAAAATGGCAGTTGAGATATGGCATGAACCTAAGATAACGGATCACTCTGCAATAGTAGTATATTGGAACTTAGATAAGCAAATAGATGAAAACAAAGTGATTATATATAGAGACTATAAGCGTATGGACAGAGAGAAATTTAAAGAATTGATAAACGCTGGTATGGCTGAGATTGGAGGAGATAATGTTGATACATTAGCAAATTCATTGGTAAAAGAAATTGTTAACTGCATTGATTTAATGGCACCATTGAAGATGGTAGTATTAAGACAAAATAGGCAGGGAAAAAGTTGGTTTTGTGAAAACGTAAAATTATTAATAGAGCAAAGGGATGAGGCGTACAAAGCAGCACGTATAAGTAAAAGTGAAGAAGATTGGGAAGTATTTAGAAAGTTGAGGAATAAAACGGTTGATATTTGTAGGAAAGCAAAAGGAGATTACTTAAAAGCACAGCTAGACAATAAAAAAAAGGATTCAAAAAGCATGTGGAGGGTGTTAAAGGAAATGATAAAGGGTAAAAAAACGGATAAAAAATATGATGAATTACAAATTGAAAATAGAATAAGTTACAAGGCAGAGGAAATGGCGGATACATTTAACTGTTATTTTGTTAATAGTATTAGGATATTAAGTAGTACAGAGCAGGGGGACGTAGTTATAGAAAATGGTAGATATAGTGATAATGTATGGGAAGTATTTAATAAAATAGAAGAGGAACAATTATATAGAATAGTACGGAAAATGGAGAACAAAGCAGGGACAGAAGAAGGTATAAATGTAGAGGTAATGAAATGTGTAGTTGAAGTAGCAGCTGATAAAATTTGTTATGTTTTTAACGAATCGATGGAAGCAGGAGTGTTTCCAAATGATTGGAAAGAAGCGATTGTAGTTCCAATACCCAAAGTGAGGGGAACGAAAAAAATTGAAGAATTTAGACCTATAAATAAATTGCCAATTTATGAGAAAATTTTAGAAATAATAGTACAGAAACAACTAATAGAATATTTTGAAATAAATGAGCTGTTTACGGAGTGTCAGTCGGGATTTAGAATCAAGCATTCATGTGAAACGGCGTTGCAATGGGTTTTATCTGATTGGAAAAGATATATAGGAGAAGGAAAAATAATAGGAGTAGTGTTTCTAGACTTAAAAAGAGCTTTTGAAGTAGTTGATAGAAAAATATTGATTAGGAAGTTACAATGGTATGGGATAAGTGGAGTGGTATTAAATTGGTTCAAAAGTTATTTGGAAAAAAGAAGTCAAAGAGTAAAGTTTAATGGGATAGTATCAGACTCTATTAATGTAGAATTAGGAGTACCGCAGGGGTCAGTTTTAGGACCGCTGTTGTTTTTAATATATATCAATGATATTGTGGAAGTAATTAATGATAATTGTGAAATAAGATTGTTTGCTGACGATGCGGTAATATATACGACAGGGTATTCAAGTAGGGAAGTGAATGATAAGTTAAATGAACAAATGGGAAAAATAGATAAATGGGTACAGAGAAATAAATTGTGTGTAAATGTAGAGAAAACAAAAGTTATGTTAGTAAGAGGAGTGAGAAAGAAAGTTAATGAGGAAATTATAAAAATTAAATTAAGAGGTAAAGAATTAGAAATAGTGACAGAGATTAAATACTTAGGAATAATAATTGATAGTAATCTAAATTTTTCAAAGCATGTTGATTATATAAGTAAAAAAGTTGGAGCAAAGTTAGGGGTTATGAGAAGAATAGGTAAGGATATATCAGCATACATGAGATGTATAGTATATAAAGCAATAATTGCCCCGTTATTTGAGTACTGTGGTTCAATTTTGGTAGGGGTTAGTAAAACAAATGTGCAACATTTGCAGAAATTGCAAAATCAGAGTATGAGAATTATTCTTAGGTGCAATAGAAGAGTAAAAATTGTTCATATGTTGGAAGCATTGCACTTTATGTCAATTAAAGAAAGAATTGAATATAATGTTTGTATAATGGTGTACAAAATCATGAAAGGTTTATGTCCGAAATACTTGCAGAATAAAATAGATGTAGTACAACATGCAGTAGGAGTAAGAACTAGGCAAGTAGGAAAAATATATATAAATAGATGTAAGACTAGCGAGGAGCAAAAAATGTTATGGTTTATAGGATTAAGATTATATAATGCATTACCAATTGAAATAAAAAATGAAGAAAAAATTCAAAGTTTTAGGAAAAAGTTAACAAGGTATATTATAGAAAAAGAGAGAGAAGCAAATGTACTGTAAAAATATAATTAATATAATTAAAGTTAAGTTAAGTTAAGTATTAAGTATTTGTATAATGAAGTGTAGCTACTGTAGCTAATAAATTATCATCATCATCTCTCTCCCCCCTCTCTCTCTCCCCTCCCCCCTCTCTCCCCCTCTCTCTCCTCTCTCTCCCTCTCTCCCCCTCACCCCCTTCCTCTCCCCCTCCCTCCCCTACCCCTCTCTCTCCCTCTCTCCCTCTCCCTCTTCTTCTCCCTCTCCCTCTCCCTCTCTCTCTCTCTCCCTCTCCTTCTCTCTCTCACTCTCTCTCTCTCCCTCTTTCTCTCTCTCCCTCTTATAATTAAATAAATTAGATAATGTTAATAATTTTTAATAATATTTCTTAATACTATTTAACATAATATTTAATATTATTAAATAATATTATTACCTGATATTATATTTATTCTCCTTTTTTCCTTCTGTCTCTTTCTCGCTCTCTCCCACTCTTTTGCTGATACTTCCTCTTCTTTAATTTTAACTCTCTCTCTCTTTCTTTCTCTTTTGCTTATCCTCTCTCTCTCTCTCTCTTTCTTTATCTTTTGTTAATTCTTCCTCTTCTTTAATTTTAAATAAACTATCCTTTTTTGCCTTTGCTCTTTTTTTCTCTCTTTCTCTCTCTCTCTTAAAATTAAATAAATTAAATAATGTTAATAATTTTTAATAATATTTCTTAATAATATTTAACATAATATTTAATAATACTAAACAATATTATTACCTGATATTATATTTATTCTCCTTCTTTTTTCCTTCTATCTCTTTCTCTCTCTCTCCCACTCTTTTGCTTATACTTCCTCTTCTTTAATTTTAACTCTTTCTCTCTTTTTTTCTCTTTTGCTTATCCTTCCCCTTCTTTAATTTTCAGTAAACTATTTTCCTTTTTACTTTCGCTCTTTCTTTCTCTCTTTCTCTCTATCTCTTAAAATTAAATAAAATAGATAATATTAATAATTTTTAATAATATTTCTTAATAATATTTAACAATATATTTAATAATGCTAAACAATATTATTACCTGATATTATATTTATTTTCCTTCTTCTTTCCTTTTGTCTCTCTCCCTTTCTTTTGCTTATACTTCCTCTTCTTTAATTCTAACTCTCTCTCTCTCTCTCTCTCTCTCTCTCTCTCTCTCTCTGTTAAAAGTAAATTAATTAGATGACATTAATAGTTTCTAATAATATTTCTTAATAATATTTAACACACACAATATATTTAATAATACTCAACATTATTATTATCTGATATTACATTTATTCTCCACCTTTTTTCCTTTTGTCTCTATCCCTCTTCCTTGCTTATACATTTTCTTCTTTTAATATATTCATAAATAAATATCACAATAAATATCAATATACTATGACATTTTTAATATTAATCACTCATGAAATGTCACCGAACTGTCACCAAACTCTCGAACTAACCCAATAACATTCGTTCAACCGCATTCGATTCACATCATCGATCATCAATCAGACATTATATTTAAATATTCTTTAAATATATTTATACCATGAATATTTACTAACCCCGCTCACGATGTACAAAGTGTCACCGAACTGTTACCGAATTGTCACACCGAACTGTCAACCACCGAATTGAACTCGATAAAATGTTCACACCTCTCATCGATCACCAATCAAACACGCGGAAAAGCGGCAACAATACGTGCGATACATTTCGACTCCAAACATGGACTTCGGGCGTTTCATGGATTTTCTTATTATGAATGTTTAATGCATATGTAACCATAAAATTCATAAAAAGTAAGCATCTGTTATTCTTGTTGCATTTCTGCTTTCTACCCATAGACGTATAATATACAGGATATCTCTAAAGTTAATCTCACCCCTAGATCTCGGAAACGACTTTAAATATGGAAAAATGTTTCAGACAAAAGTTGTATGGTTTCGAGGGGGATATAAAGTGATGTCATTAATTTGACCTTAAATAGTTGTGTGAAGGTCACCTAAAAGTCACCTTCAATTTTTTAAATGGAACTGCCTACTTTTTATTGCATTTTGTTGTAGCTTATCTCGAGAGTTTTTCAAAACATTATAATAAAGTATTTTTTCATTTAGTACTTTTTGAGTTATTTTATGTTTTAATCTGACAAATTTTGATATAAAAATTAAAATGTCTTGTAAAATATTCAGTTTTCGATAATCTTACCGTAACACTTTTATGTACAAAATAATGAGACAAATCAATCAGTGTAAAGGAAAAAACAAATAATTGTTTTAAAAAATACATTGTAAATAATTACATATTTTTTCTTAAAAACAATTTCAACAACTCTTTGTGTGACAACATTATACGCAATATGCATAGTCATCGAACCGCTCGGTAGACCAGGTCTAAGTTATTATGTAAATGAATTATATGCACGTGTCGTATAATAAATACGCAATACGTACACGGAAAAAAAAATGCTGTTGCTTCAATCAAAGTCTATGTCACGGGCTGCCACAAATATACATAGTTCATGCAATGATATTTTTATTAGATCAAATATCTGGATTATTAAAACAATTATCCAGATATTTGGTCCAATAAAAATATCATTGAATGAACCATGTATGTTTGTGGCAGCCCGTGACGTAGACTTTATTGGAAGCAACAGCATTTTTTTTCCGTGTAATCTCTACAAATTATCAAAATATACCACCTCCACAATGATTACTCAGTGAAGTAAGCACAGCAACAGAACTAATCAGCATCGCGGAAAAGAGGCAAAAATGTCAATAACATGCCTTTTTTAGAGAGGGATGTTTAATGCATATGTAACCATAAAATTCATAAAAAGTGAGCATCTGTTATTCTTGTTGCATTTCTGCTTTCTACCCATAGACGTATAATATACAGGATATCTCTAAAGTTAATCTCACCCCTAGATCTCGGAAACGACTTTAAATATGGAAAAATGTTTCAGACAAAAGTTGTATGGTTTCGAGGGGGATATAAAGTGATGTCATTAATTTGACCTTAAATAGATGTGTGAAGGTCACCTAAAAGTCACCTTCAATTTTTTAAATGGAACCGCCTACTTTTTATTGCATTTTGTTGTAGCTTATCTCGAGAGTTTTTCAAAACATTATAATAAAGTATTTTTTCATTTAGTACTTTTTGAGTTATTTTATGTTTTAATCTGACAAATTTTGATATAAAAATTAAAATGTCTTGTAAAATATTTAGTTTTTGATAATCTTACCGTAACACTTTTATGTACAAAATAATAAGACAAATCAATATATTTTTTTTAAAAACAATTATTTTTGTGACCTGCACGTGATCTTCAAGCAACTATTCAAGGTCAAATTAATAATACCACCTTATGTCCTCCTTGAAACCGTACAACTTTTGTCTGAAACATTTTTCCATATTAAAAGCCGTTTCCGAGATCCAGGGGTGAGGTCAGACTTTAGAGATACCCTGTATAGACTGCGCGTCTCTACATTTCCCATACTCAGAACGCATCAAAAAATAGAAAGAGACAGCTGCTGTACGATCACTGATCTGTCTTTATCTAACTTGGAAAGAGAAAAGTAGAAGGGATGGAAAAAATGAAGATAGAATGGTGATACAAAGCATGCTATCTCTGTCTAATACTTGACGATCCCCACTCCTTAATATTTGGTCTAGATATACTATGTCTATGTTTCTATCACAAAAAGCCAAAAAGCATTGTCGGTACATCGCACAGTGGTCCCAAACCCCGAAAAGCTGGCCAAAAGTCGAAAAATAAAGTTTCAATTTAGTTTTGATTTTGACTGTTGGATTGGATAGAGGGAAGGGTCATAAACCGGGGTCAGGAAGAGAGAATTGTGTATATCTACTTTTCTACAGCCAATACAAAAGTGACATTCGAACGAGTAACACGCAAGGAAAAATTAACCTTGTATTTAGAAGTATACCAAAATTCGCACGTTTCACCGATTTGAATTTTATAAAATGGATCTTTCAGTTGAAACTAAGTAGAATATGAACATGTATTTCAAATATTATATAATAATGTACTTATAATATAATAATATACAAATTAGCATATTATAAATATAATTTGATAAAATTACACGAGAAACTTTTAAAAATTTAGAGAAAAAGTAATAAGTTTTGCAGAGTTCTGCAAAAAAACTTATTGTGGATTGTAGTGTTATATATTATATATTTGCATGAGCTATGCGCGCTCGAGAATAAGAGAAGGCGTGCGCGTGCGTGGTATGATGAGTGAAAGAGACAGACTTGTGCGATATCCGGCTGGATGTGCATAAGAGCGAGATTGCTCCGATTTCGGCTAGACCTTTGTACGAAGCACACGTAGTAAAGGAAATATATTTAAGAAGTAACTCTGTTACAGATCTATTGCGAAAATGCAAGCAAAGAAGTCCTACTTAGAACTTCTTAGCTTGCATCCGAATCTTGCCGCCGGAATCGAGCGACACGCAGCGACGGATAGTCTCTATCATTAATTAACATTACGCGGAGTAGTATTACTAGAAGAGTTCTAACGTTGGTCATCCGAGGGGTATGCGGGGCGAGGGGAAACCGTACTGGCAAGGGGGCATGACGTCACGCGGGCGGAGGGGGATTTTGGCGGCGCGGGGGAATGCCGACAAGGTAATATAGTTTTTCAGACAGAAACATAAAAAACCATTATCCTTTTCATTTTTTCTAGGAAGATGGATTTATTGGGGGTTGGGATATGTTTATAATCGGCTTATGTATTACAAAGGTGGGTGCCGATGTCCGGATCCTCGAATTTACATTATATTATATTATATTTATATTATATTATATTATAAACAAATAACGTCTCGCAAGATTACACATGCAGCCGAATCGGCGCGTATGTATTACAAAGATGGGTGCCGATGTCCGGATCCTCGAATTTATATTATATTATATTTATATTATATTACAAACAAATAGTGTCTCGTAAGATTGCACGTGCGGCCGAATCGGCGCGGTGTATTACAAAGGCGGGTTATTATATTTATATTATATTATGAACAAATAGCGTCTCGCAAGATTGCACGTGCGACCGAATCGGCGCGGTGTCCTCTTCATTTCTTTTCTAGGAAGAGCCTTTTATCCGGGGGTCACAATATTTATAAATAATATTGTTACGTTCTGCCGATGGATGATAAAAACAAATCGTGCAATAAACAGACCATAATTATATTTATCGGTAACCGTGAGAAAGATACAGGAAGATCCGTGATGAAACGACACCGGTCTCCTCGAGATGACAAAAAAGAAAAAAAAACAAACAAAAAAAAAGACATAATAAAAGATAAAAGATTAGCGGAATTTTTTGGTGGAAAACTAAAATATACCGACTAGATAATAAAGTTCTTCTAACAAAATACCCAACAAGCACAGCTGCACATAATGACAATAATTTTTCTAACGAAATATTTAATAAACACGGCTGGATCCGCAGCAATAAAAATACTCATAAGAAAATAGAATTTTCTCTAACATGATCACGTGCGAAGGAACCCTCGAACCGATATCCAAACTCACCAATCGACGATTACTACGAGTAAAATACGAAAAGTAGGAGAAACATTCCGTCTAATGAGAACACTGGCATGATTTTTAACTTATTAAAGTTGGAAGATCCCCACTTATGCACAAGTCCAATTCGTTAAATCTTAGAGAGACCTTACTCCCACGCAATTTTTCTAAGAAGAGCCGTTTAAAGGTGATAGATGAAATATATATAAATGAAGAACGAAGGGTGTCAAAATTATAGCAGTACACGATTTGAAAGTGTATACATCGGTTAAAAAGTTTGTGTGCCAAGTGTTTGACGGCGATCAGATTTTACGTTTAAAAAGTATAGTGGATTCTTTATAATTTTTGTGTGTCAAGTGTTCAACGGCGACCAGATTTTGTCACTCTGCCAATCTGCGAAAATGGAAATAAATAATTTCGAGGCAATACTAGACGAGTCGTCTGAAGATCACGCATTATCAAACGACAGTGATTACAACAGCGATCAAAGCGAGGACCTCACGGAAATTGTTGAGAAGACAGTGTTTCATTCAGAAATTATTGCGTTGAACGAACGTACAAAATTTTGTGCCATATACTTTTATTATTCTACGGGTGGTGATTATGCTGTATGTGCTTCGTGTATGATAGCTATAGCAGACACTGACTATGGATACATGTATGCTGTTCGGAAGCATGTAACTGAACTGTACGACGTAATAAGTGGTCGATCCTGCTCCAATTGCAGACAAGCATTATATCAGGTAATGCCGTGCAACATATGTCCGATTTGTACACAGTAAAACAAAAAAAAAAAAAAAAAAACATGGAAACCGCCGAGCAGATTGAACGTGACCTGTTGGAGCTGTCGCATCAAGTCGCCACTTTGGGCGAGTATTTTGCATGGGCGCAGCGATGCGAAGAATTTATCAAACAGCTCGAGGAATGCCGTCGTATCAAGCGTCCGCGGCTCTCGATCGGAGTTCGGCAATCTTTGGTGGTCAGAATCGCACGACTCGAGAGTGCGAGGACTCGATTAGAGAGACAATTTATATATAGCGGTGGTAATTACAGTGGTGATTACAATACCGCGGAAAGACTCATTTGGCGGGAGATTGATACGGCGTTTGAGAGCCGTATATTGACTGGTGCGGTTATAAATTATAATCACATCGAGCCTCGTCAATTTCTCGAGGACGCCAAAGACATTGTGCTCGAACACGTGAAAAATGTGCTGAAAAAACACTTTAATGTGAAAGTGAACACTGTGTTCAATGGTGAATTCGTGTCGGGTGATAAACGGGCAAATAAAAGTGTAAATACGAGAAACTGTGAACTCTTTAGCACGTCCGATCTATACGAGTGGTACGAGCGACGCATCGTCGAGCCCACCCTTGCCTCGCTCGAAGAATTTCAAGAACGCGATAGCGGGTGGGCATTGTCGCGAATTCTTGATTTAATTATAAATATAAATAAATATAATCCAATGCGCGCGGGATGCCATATTAATTTACCGCGAGAAATAATAT